>NC_132842.1:7364835-7690111 GCF_048164855.1 Canis lupus baileyi
TACAGTCAACAAAGGCATCTGGCTGCAGCTTGGAGGAAGTTGCTACTGCTGTTCTTGTTTTCACAGGAGTTTTATTTTCAAATTCCTGAGGGCACCCAGAAGGGTGGGAACATCTTGTGGCTACCCTTTCCCCAAAGCCAGGCGGTGGAGCGGCCAGACCCCAGCCCTTGCCCAGGGTCACATTCCAGACAGGCATTCATAAGATGGCCATGATTAAAAGCAAAGGACTCCATCATTAAGACCCAGGCCTAATATCAGCGGGGCAGTTTTTCATGGAAATGACTTCTAAAACCGAGCTCCACTGCAAAGCGGTTTTATTTTGTAGACTTCCTCTCTCCCAGTCCTCTCTATTTTCACTGAAGACAGAGGGAAGGAGCAGTAGGATCAGTTCCACCGAGAAAGATGTCATCTGAGCCGTGGACGGGTGGAGGGGCAGAGGGCACAGACTCCTCCACCACTGCAGGGGTGAGCACACAGGGTGGGCACGTCGTAGGAACCTGGGCGTGTTGGGAATCACAACTTTCCTCACTCTCCTGCTTTGTGAATCTCCACGAGAGGCTAATTTTGGCTGCCGCTTGGGAATGGACTTGTGGGTTTTGCCGTCATTTGGCCATGCCTGCAGTCCCAGGGCCCTCTCCCTGACGGGAGGCTCGCATCCTGCACGCAGGGGGCTTGTTACACAGACACCAAGGAGGTCTAACTAACTTCCCTGTGCTGAATGACACCTTGGGGCACCCCCCACACCGTCCTTCTCTGGCCTCCATGTCTTCTGAAAGACTCCGAGACAGGCGACATACACCATGTCCCATGCCCCATGCCCAGTCCCCCTGGGCTCCTCCTAAATACGCTAATGTGATAGAAAGGAGGAATCAGTCAGGTGGAAAAATGATTAAGCAGACAGGTTTATCTCCAGGCACAGGCTGCTGAGGTGAGAGCAGGTCTCTTCCCCTCCAGGGTGCCAGAGAGGTCTGAGGAGGCTGTGCAGTCCCAGCCCCACTCTCGAGTCACCCAGACACCCCCCCCACCGCCACCCCCAGTGCAGCCTGTGCTGGGGGCTCCTTGTAAACATGAAGAGGCTCGGCCTCACTCCGGGCTCTGGGGCCACAGACCCTACGGATGGCAGGCGTGCTGTTCCAGGGGTGACACATGGGGCAGCCACCGGGGTGAAGAGAGTGAGGCACTACCTTAAGGGCATAATTCAAGGGGCCTCCCATAAGTCAGCTATCAAGATAAATAATATTTCCATGTGTTATTTTTTACAAGTCAAAAGCAACGTAAAAACAATCCATCATGAACAAAGTATGAAAAATTTTAAATAAAGACAGGATCAACGGAGCTTCAGGGCGAGATCTTGAAATTCTGCAGATGAATATAAAGTGACAGGGTCCAGATCCCAAAAGTTCTGTGGAGCACGGACAGTGGGTCTGCAGGAGGTCACAGCTCAGTCTGTCTTCCTCAACCCCGCTCCACCCCCGCCACACACACCACACACACCTGGTCCAAAGCCTCTCTGGGGCAGGTGGAGTCATAGCTGTGCTCCTCCTCCACCACCAGGTGCTGGGGGACACCCAGGGCTCCTGGTTCTGGGCTCTCTGGGGAGCCTGCCCTGCCCCGGAGCCTGTGTGTGCATATTAAGTAAATCACACTCGGGATTTTCCCCGAACACAAGGCTGAGCCAGGCCCCTGGCAGAGAGACTCTGTTTAGACTCTCCCTGACTCACACTTTCCTGTTTATTTCCCATCCAGGCTCAACTGAATTACACCACAAGGCCAGGTGCACCTAGGGTGACATTCCCAAACTGGCCACCAAGAGGCGATCAAGGGAAGCACCAACCCCCCTGATCCTGCACCAGCCTCATTCCTCCAACCGAGTCCTCTTGCTTGGGCAAACTTCTCATTCCTCTCCTCTCTGCTCACTGTATTCCTGTTTCTATCCAAGAGTTGTAAAAAGTCACAGGCCACAAGGTGTCTCTTGGAGCTGGAAGAGTAAACACCTTGGATGCCCTTTTGTTTAATCTGCTGCGACTCTGCTCGTCAGGACTGTCACAGCAAGGTGTGCTGAACGCTTTGCGGGAGCACAGCCACTTCAGGAGAAAACACCAGTGATCTTCAGCAATTCCTAGGGCAAGGTTGTCCCTGGCTCCTGCAGCCTCTCTGCCCCAGGCTTGCTTCCTGAACATGGCCAGGAACTACCCGTGCTGCCAACCCTGCTTGGCTGCTAGAGGAAACTCCCACCCGCAAGACAAAGGAGCCATCATCCCTCAGGCTCAGTGGTCCCCAGGTATGGAGGGAGGCATGCAGGCAATTATTCTATCTTCATTTTATTTTGCAAAGCACAGGCTGTCTTTACAGGGACCTGCAGTTCACTCATTTCCTGCAAAGCACAAAGGAGAAATTCCACTCCCGGATTGGCTCCTGCTCCCTCAGGCAGAGCGGGACAGAGTACAGCACTGCGTCAAGCAGTTGGAAGGCTCCAGCCTGGGGCTAGGTGTGGAAGCCTGTGTCCCTGTGTTGTCTTGACCCTGTCCTGGCCCAGGATGTTCCTCGGGTGTATCACACCCCTGTGTGTCCCACTCCTTCAATTGTACGGGAGACTAAATAGGAACTGGAGGCCCACTTCAGCCATCAACCGTGTGACTTCAAAACAAAAACAAAAACAAAAACAAACCCCCCAAAACCAAAAAGCAAGAAAAGAAAAAAGCAGATTGTTCTTTGCTGCTTTCTTCTCTCATTGGTAAAATGAGGGCCCTGGATTAGTAATCTAAAGTGAACTATATAAAATTTAATGTTAAAATGTAACATTGATAATACAAATAACAATAGTTTGGGGTTTTCTTTTGGGGGGGTGGGCAGCAAGGACAATGTTTGCAACCAGTCTTCCTATAATCTGCAACCAAGGGAACAATCAGCATTCCTCCCCAAAGCTTTCAGCTCTTTTCTCCTCCAAGCAAGGCATTTGCTAAGTTTTATGTGGCATCACTTTGCTATCTTCTGTAGACGCCAGACCCTGAAGCCTTTTGTGGGCTGATCCTGTTCCTGTACCCTCTTACCCCATGACCCCAACGATCTGCAAAAATAAGTACTGGTCTGGAACATTGAAACAGCTGGTTAAGCTTATGAAATCGGCAGAGAGGTCTAAATCCTTATGAACTGTACATTTTGTTAAAGGCCAAAACATTTTTTTAAAGTAAAGTGAGACAGAAATTGAATTTCCAATATAAAAGAGCAAATGATAAGTGGTAAAGGCAGAACAATAGAATCCTTCTGCTTTCCTTAAATGCTTGTTGAAAGGAAAAGCTATGCCAAACACATGCCGAGCCCCTCCATCCTTCCATGCGGTGGTGGGAATAGCCCTGTGTTTATGGTTTCACTGTCACAGAGCCTGGGCCAAAAGACAGCTTGGACATGCTATTTCCTCAGCTTGCTGTTAAATTAGTCAAGTGTCGTAGTACTTGTGTTTTCACAAAACAAGACCTAATTAACATTTGGATGCAGGCATATATGTTCAGAAGTATAAAAATGTATATACGCAGTAAAAAAGGGGCATTGGAAACTGCCCTCTGAGGCTTACCTAGAGATCTCTCTTTTGTCTGGTTGGTTGACCTCACCACTGGAAGACTTGCTCGAGTTCGGCTGCCTCTGGAAAAAGGACTTGGAACTTCTCCCTCAGACATGGCTTCCAAAGAATCACCAGACGTCTCTGATAAATGCTCGACTGGGTCACCCAAATTGGGAGGCTGGGGACTATGAGACAGTTTGGGGCTTCTTGTCTGCAAAAGGCATTTGAAAGAAAGTAGGAAAATAAATGACTATTAATTATGCTGAAAACGTTTTCAATATCATCAAGGTCTGCCAATCTGGGCCAACAGTATGGCAGGGGAAAAATCCATCAGAGTGACTGGACCCAGAAAACTGAAGATCCAGTGGGTCAAAGTATCAATTGTGAAAGTTACTGGAAAAAAACACACCCCACATTGTCCCTGAGTAGTCCATTAAGATTTTTATCACTGCGCATCTACTGTACAAATGTCAGCTTGAACAAGGAGTTGAGGATGAGCCACATCCTAGGAAAGAATGATGGCAAATCAATTCCTTTGGCCAGACAAATTTTAACGGTTGTTATGACAACAGATGGGATTGTACACGTTTATATATACCTAAATGGATGAGGCATTCACAACACAATAAAGTGAACACAACCAGTCCTTTAAAGTCTTACATTAAGACTGCTTCCAAAATCAGTAAACCAAGATTGTGAGGGAGACATTTATATCACAGTTACATTTTTTCCTTTGAGACAGAAATCCCATAGGTAAGATTATGTTTAGCTTTGGTTATTACTTACCTCAACAATCGGCAGAAAAGACCTAGAATAACTTGCACACACATGACACATAACTGAACTTTTAATTATCTGTACTGTAGTGGAAGGCAATTTCATGTGTAAGATGCTCATAATCCATTAGTCAAGAACATTCCTTGAACATGGACTATTGGTTGAGCATTGTGGGAAATGGAGAAAAACAGACAACATGCTGCCCGACGTCAAAGAGTTTCAGAACTAATTGGTGCAATTAGTGAAAGGCACAAAACAGCACAAGATAGTGTATAATGATGTGTAAATGAGGAACTGTGTGGGTACATCCATTCATCCTTCCAACAGACACATATTGAGTACCCACTATGTTCCAGGCACTGTGCTAGGTACTGGGGCCAGAATGATGCACAAAACAGACTTGCCTCTGGCCTCATGGTGCTCATAGTCTCACCAGGGGACCAACAACAAAGACAAAGGTAAAGCCGTGGTGAGACTATGTTAAGTCCAACTGGTGGGAGTGGGGTACTTGAGCGGAGAAGTCGGAAAGACACGTCAACTGTGTTCTCAAGGAAGAGGTAAGGTGGGAGGAGGTGGTCAGCCAGAGGGTAGGGATAAAAAGAGGGAAAGACACTCCAGGTTGAGGGGTGGCCAATGCAAAGTCCCTGATGCAGAAAGAAGTGGCAAGCACTGGAGACTTGCTGGGGTGAGTGGATGTCCAACAGAGATCAGTTCACACACAGCTGTGGGGTCAAAATGAGGGCGCTCAACTGAATTTGAAGGTACCAGAACTTCGTGGAGGCATTTTAGGCAGGGAAAGGCATGAGGGGGCCAGGATCAGATACATTTTTTAGAGGATCACTTGAACTAGCGTGTAGAGGTCGGAGATTATACCCGTGGATGGTCAGAGAAAAGGAGTCAGCGAAATAGGGGATTAGGCTGAATGAACACATTATCTCAGCTCTCCCCTCTCGCACTGCCCACCGTGACTGGCATTACATGATCCCAGGCACCTTCTGGAAGGCAAACTGATCAGAATGCATGGCAGGCGAGTTTTCTCTTACTAAGATGCTAAAGGTGCTGAGGGGCTAGTGCTGGGCTATTGGCAGGCCACGGTAGCTAGTTTCTTGGTTTGTTTGCATTCCTTAATTTCCTTTGAGTCTTCCTAAGGAGGCCACTGCATTTTGAAGTTAAGCACCAAAGCATTTACCTCTCAAGGCAAGAGCAGCTTCATGGGTGTACAACCTATGCCCCATACAGGGCCCCACACTTAAAAGGGTTCCATGCTTGGATTCATGCTCTACTGTGGCTATCTTGAAATTCTTTTTCTTTCTTTCTTTCTTTTTTTCTTTTTTTTTCTTTCTTGCTTTCTTTCTTTCTTTTTCTTTTTCTTTCTTTTCTTTCTTTCTTTTTAGAGAGAGAGAATATGTGGGGTGGGGAGGAAGAGGGAGAGAAGGAGGGAAAGAGTAGGGAGGGAGGGAGGGAGGATCTTAAGCAGGTTCCCTGCTCAGCACAGAGCCAGATGTGGGGCTTAATCTCACAATCCTGACATCATGTCCTGAAGCTGAAATCAAGAGTTGGATGCTTAACTAACTGAGCCACCCAGGCACCCCTGTCTTGAAATTCTTAATGATTTTTGGACCAAGGTACACTGAAAATTAGGTAGCCTGATACATTAGGGAACCCTTTTGAGGATAGAATGGTCAGCTTCTTTCCCCTCTCTCTTGCTACTAAGGATACAAGGAGACCCCTCTTGGCAGGGGCACTATTGCATTATCTACACCCCTGCTCCTTGATACACCTCTCTAGACCTTCCCCAGAGGAAAACCGGAACAGGATCAGCACATAAATCTGTGCACACCCTTAAGAGTGGGATGCGGCTTCAGGGAGAGGACCAGCCTGGGTGTTCCATAGGAAACTCTCAGCTCACATTACATGCCGGAGAGGACACCCATTAACAGTTAAATTGTCTCTTTGGCTTAATTTTTCTGTGCAAGCTCCCAAAGTGGTTTATTGCCAGATTTATTTTCCATAAGGACTGCTTCTGTAATAAACATTGGGATCTGGCTTTGGCACTTGGTGAACATATAACTTGATTAGAAAAATCATCCCTAAATCACTGCCTGGCCTGCCAAGACCTAGATAAATTCATATGGTCTTCAATGAAGTAGCTACCTGGTTGCTACACTCAGCAGAATATCAAGGGAAAATGTCTTCACTCTGACTTGATTAAAAAAAAAAAAAAAAAAAAAGACTACACACTCAGTTTAGCAAAATAGCCAAGAAATAATATTACTTTAAGCAGCGGGGCCACGTTCATGGCCTCTACCATTTGGTCAACTTTGCAGCCCAGGGCAGATATAATACATTTGATGAATTGTCATTTTCCATTGCAAAAGGCAATAATCCTTGAAGAAAGTCAGAATCAAATTTCTATTTCTTGTTCAGGGTCATCGTGGTGGTAATATGTATAAAAATAGAGATGTAAGGGCTAATCTTTAAAAAAAAAACTTCCTTACATAGCTACTTAGTTCCAAATATAAATGTCCCCTCTTTTATTTCATATCATTCACTTTCCCCCTGCAAACTATCATTGCATATTAGCAATCGCCTCACAGGGTCCCCTCCCTTGACGCCAGCTCGCTGCTAAGACATCATTTAGTGCAGAGAAAAGACAATAGAAATTGCTGACACTAACGAATGTCAGATACTCTGTGATTTGCTACAGGAGAAAAGAAAAGTCAAAAAGCATTTGGAACAAGGACCCTGTACTCAGCACAGTGCGAGGCTCCTGGGGTCAGGAGCGCTGCATGTGGTTCCTGAGCTCCTAACGCATTTAAGGTATATTTTGGGGCCAAGGATAATAGACACCTAACAGTGGGATGAAAAGAGCGAAGAGGTATGTCACTGTGAATGCAGAAGGGGTTTAGGGAATAACTGCTGGCATCGAAGAGTGGACCGCGGTGGGAAGAGGGGAGGAAGACATGACTGAACAGGTGCTAAGGGACGCCCTGAGCTAAGTCACACACCCGTGTTCTCAGGTGTCTGTGCACTAGGGGGCAGCCAGGAGGAGAAAGTGGGACAACTGCTGCCCTCTCAAGGGACATTTTCCCCTGTCTCTCTCTCAACTGAACTAACAGATACATAATCCAAACTAGCTGACTACCGAGTTGTGTTTTTTCTTTAAATAAAAGACTAAGATTTTATTTTATTTTATTTTATTTTATTTTATTTTATTTATTTTATTTTATTTTATTAAAATTTTTATGTATGAGATGGAGAGTGAGAGAGCACAAGCAGGAGGAGCTGTGGAGGGAGAGGGAGAGGCAGGCTCCCCGCTGAGCAGGGAGCCTGATGTGGAGCTCAATCCCAGGACCCTGGGATCATGACCTGAGCTGAAGGCAGACGCCCAACCGACTGAGCCACCCAGGCACCTCCCCCAGTTGTGTTTTTCTATAGGCAACCTCAGGGCAGGATTTTGCCTCCTGCTAATTCATGAAAAAGTGTCACATTTATTATTTTACTTGATGCTCAATGATCTTTGAAAGAGTTCCTGTCTCCAAGATATGTCCTCCTTCCCTGAGGAATTCCTCCCTGCCCACTTGGATAAGCCCCAGTCCCATATTGGGGGGAGGGGGAAGGACATGCATTGCAGCTACCCTGGGACAGTCCTGCTTTGCACCTGTTGTCCCGGGGTGATTATTAGTAGAAACCCCCTTTTTTACTTTCAAGCATATGCTGCTTTGAGCAGCTAAGTGCAGAGTCACCCACTCCCAACCCAGTCTCAGCTGACTGGACCAAGCAGTAGCCACACCTGATCTTGACTGGGCCCATTATAGTCTCTCTCTGAAAAACGGAGACCTGGGACAAAGGAGCTATTTTATTAGTGTTGAATGAGAATTAGAAATGTGAGGTCACATGAAGTTGTGTCTGAAATGGACAGGAAATGTGAAACAGAGAATTCAGAGGAAGGATGAGACAGATCTGTTCAGGAAAAGAGAGCTAAGAGATCCCCATGAGCCGAAAGATGGAGAGCAGCTCTCTGGCCCACTGGGCATCCCAGTTCCCGATTCCAGCACAATGAGGGGCCTTTCCCATTAATTCCTTCTACTTAGTTCCATTTTTGTTCTTGAACTAAATGTTTTGTTCTTGCAAGCAAGCCACTACTGATACAGATCAGTTCTAACAGCTCCGTACCTTGGGCTGTTATGACGCTAGCACATTTATAATATCAGCAGTACATATATGTATTTCACAGATGAAACTCTCTTTTCAAAAATTATGGGAAGAGGTTATGATATAGAGTTCCTAAGATGGTATTTCACAAAGTTAGGGGCACCCAAATATGTCCCCTCTACTGAAATTGTTACTGTGTGTGGTATCATTATTACATGGGAAAGGAGATATATATTTTTTAAGATTTTATTTATTTACTCATGAGAGACAGAGAGAGAGAGAGAGAGAGAGAGAGAGGCAGAGGGAGAATCAGGCTCCATGGAAGGAGTCCGACATGGGACTTGATCCTGGGACTCCAGGATCACACCCTGGGTCAAAGGCAGGCGTTAAACCGCTGAGCCACCCAGGGATCCCCAGGGGAAAGGAGTTATTTTAACAGCAAAAAAGGGGGGCAGGATACTCACACAATTTCAGATTTGGCCTACTAAAAAAGTCTTTACATTGGGAGTTATTCTCATTTTGGCTCAGGCCAAGCCTTTTCTCCCTAGGCATTGTCTACAGAATGGCATTTGGAGCCTCTACCTTAACCTTCTGAGCAGAGAGCTGCCCCTCTCTGGGGAAGACGTGTGGAGCAGTGAATGGTAGTAATGGTACGAGAGCCATAGGAGTAGGATTCAAGGGTTTGGAAGGTTGGGTTTCCCTCTGTACTTCATGGGGAATCATGATACCAACCCATCTCCCTTTGTTTCTTTTACAACTTTCTAGATGTTTTCCCCAAATCCCCAGGTGACCCCAAACCTACAAACCCAGAGAAGTCATTTGGGGTCATGCACAAAGGCGTGGCTTGTTAAACCAGGCCACCTGAACTCCAATCATCCTTTCTACTCTTCCCTTCTTCGAGGGCTTTCTATCACCAAGTGATCCTGGGGTAACAGGCTTCCTGCAGGTCCCCTCTCTGTTTCATCTATAACATGTGCAGACTGGTCCTCTGGGAAGATTCTCCTCCTGATGGAGAAGTGAGGGGAGAGAGCCAGGAATGAAAGAACTGCTGCCTGCTGCACTGTGACTGTCATATGGGATTCTCATTTAAACCTCATTGCAACTCATGATACTGGTCACCATTGAGAAAAAAAATGCTTGCTTATTGAGATTTCCTTCAAATTATTTACCCTATTGCATTTGCTAGATAGAGATATGCAGCTTAACTAGCACTAGGATCTAACTTTCTACATTTACGACTTCAAGCACATGCAACACAGTTGCACAGCATTAATTTTTAAAAGACTGCCATACTTACATTCTATCATCATGAACAAATATTTGCTGAAATGTTCACCATGAGCATTATGTTATACTAGGAGATCAAACTTATTCTTACTCTGAAATGCTGTTGTATTTGGAGACCAAAGCCAAAGAGAAAAGAAAGTTAAAGCTACAGGCACTGATGATGTGTTTCCATTCCCATTTTTCGGACCCCTTTTTTTTTTTTTTTTTTTTTTTTTTTTTTTTTTTTTTTTTAAATTTTTATTTATTTATGATAGTCACATACAGAGAGAGAGAGAGAGGCAGAGACACAGGCAGAGGGAGAAGCAGGCTCCATGCACCGGGAGCCCGACGTGGGATTCGATCCCGGGTCTCCAGGATCGCGCCCTGGGCCAAAGGCAGGCGCCAAACCGCTGCGCCACCCAGGGATCCCCATTTTTCGGACCCCTTAAAGTCAAAATTGAAATACCGAGTCCAGAAAACAAAGCCTGCTAATGTAGCTTTACATAACATGATAACCATTGGGAATGGTGAGGTGTCTGGTTAGTCAGGCTATACGAGTCACTTCAAATTATGTTATATTTTGAACAAAACTCAACATTGCCTTACTAAAGTTTTAAATTTTTTTTTAATTTTTTATTTATTTATGATAGTCACAGAGAGAGAGAGAGAGAGAGAGAGAGGCAGAGACACAGGCAGAGGGAGAAGCAGGCTCCATGCACCGGGAGCCCGACGTGGGATTCGATCCCGGGTCTCCAGGATCGCGCCCTGGGCCAAAGGCAGGCGCCAAACCGCTGCGCCACCCAGGGATCCCTCCTTACTGAAGCTTCACATCATTCTAATTAATGCCCAATTCCCACAAAGAATTTGGAAATATGATGCTTCTCACACGCAAATGTATTTGGGATGACTCCTTATCCTAATAGTTGACCTTTGAAATGGGTTTCAACGGTACAGGTCCACTTATATTCAGATATTTTTGGATAAATACAGGACAGTACTCTAAGTGTATTTTCTTCTCCTTATGATATTTTTAAAGATTGTTTATTTATTCATGAGAGACACACACACACAGAGAGAGAGAGAGAGGCAGAGACATAGGCAGAGGGAGAAGCAGGCTCCATGCAGGGACCCCGATGTGGGACTCGATCCCAGGACTCCAGGATCATGCCCTGGGCTGAAGGGAGGTGCTCAACCACTGAGCCACCCAGGCGTCCCTCATTATGATTTTCTTTATAATATTTTCTTTTCTTTAGCTTAGGGTATTATAAGACTACAGTATAGAACACATATACAAAATATGTGTTAATCGACTGTTTATTGGCAAGGCCTCCAGTCAATAGAAGGCCATTGGTCATAAAGTTCTGGGGGAGTGAAAGGTTATACACACATTTTTGACTGTGTGTGGGGGGTCAGTGCCGCTAAACTATGAGTTGTTCAAGGATTAACCGTATTCATCAACTGACACGGTTAATTTAATAACAACATTCCAATGCTTTAATCCTATTTCTTGTACTTAGGAAGCTTTCAACTCAAACCTATTTAAAACTGACTCCAACTGAAGAGAACTTTCTAGTTGTTAGGTACTCCTGTGAAAGATTCAAGGAGCAAAATATTAGAAGTTAACAACAATGGATCATCCCCACAAGTCTGTTTTCTCTACCATCCCTGCTTCACACTGGCCTCAGGAGAATGAAGGATTGTCCCTAAGGAAAGTTGAAGTGTCTCCTTTGCTTAGAGCCCTTTCTACAAGCCACAGTGCCATCACTTGCCTCCCTTCTTTGCCTCTCCTTGTTTCCAATTTCTTTTCTCTTCTTTTCCAGATTCTCTTCCTTTCTTTCATTTAAGTGATATCTATGTTCAACATGGGTCTCAAACTCACAATCCCAAGATCAAGGGTCCCATGCTGCACTGACTGAGCCAGCCAGGTGCCCCTCCTCATTTTCAAATTCTGAGGCCTCTGCTAGGTTTGGGCCTGGGGATAGGGAGAATGACAAGAGCTCTCTGAGGCATATCTGGCTTCCATCCTGCCTCCGCCCTTACGTAAACCCACCCCAGGTGGCTGCATTTGTCTAGGCTGACATCCTCTCCCATCAGGTGGCCCGCCTGCCTTTTTCAGTTGAGTCTGGGATGCAAAGCAGGTGTTTTTCAGAAGCAGCAGGCCTGGGTTCCATGAAGCTCCTTGGCTACTTCCCACAACACCTGTGGCGGATGGCCAGAAAAGCAAAACCCAAGTCCTTATCTCCTCAGAGTCGTTCCTATGCTGATGGCCAACCTGGGGAATAGACAGAGGACACCCACTGTTCTAGAATATGACAGCTGGATGCGAGCACTATAGTACAAATGTAAGAGAGAATGACTTGGTTCTGTAATAATTATGAAACTTTAGGGTGGGTCTGGTGTTCACGACTTAGAGAAGAAATCAACTTTTATTTTCAATAGAAAACTTGAGTACAGGTACCACGTGGTCCTGCTATGAGTATAGTATAAACATACACACAATTGATTGTTCAGTGCCCATCTGCGTGCCATGTGAGCAGCATGTGGATATATGCCAGCTTTACCAGTAATCAGGAACTCCTGGGCCTTACGACCAGAAAGACATATCTGCACAAACCCCACTCTAATGCCACCTTCCAGCTGTGCATACCTGAGATTCTTAGAAGTTTCTCCTGTCTTAAGTTTAGTTCTGAAAAATCAGTACTTCCCTTCCTCAGCTTGCACATAAGGTGGGAAAGCATTTTCTCTGGGATTTATTTTGATGAGTTATCCTTGATAAACTGAGTTTATACCCTGTTTCTTCAAGGGTAATATTTCAACCTTTTCTTCCCTTTTTCCACCAAAAGAGTACCCAGACATTTTTCATGATTTTCACCTGTGAAAACAAAGATGTTTGGTCTGGAGGAAAATCAGACGATTCAGCAGTTGAGCAAAGTACAACTGTGTTTTTTGTTTCCACGTTTTCCTTCCCCGTGTGTGTTACTTCATTATCAGATCAGAAAGATGAAAAGGCAGCGATGCCAAGTAGTCAGTGGCCACTGCCTCCCTGGCTAGAACCAGCCACAGGCATCCACAGGGCGAGGCAGGCAGAGCACTGCACCATGCAAGCCACGCCAGACCCCTCCACCAACCCCTTCTCATCATACAAAGCCCCCTTCCATGGATGCCAAGAAACAAATAACAAGGGTGCCTGGGGCAGAAAATGATGCTTTTTCATTACTTCAAGAAGCACCACACTACATTGATACTTGCTTTCAAGTTTTTCTTGTGTCAGATGAATCTTTCAAGATATTATTAACTTATCATGTCCACATAGCTGTCAGCAACAAACAAAAAAATTATGGAAAATCTACTCCTTTCCCTTATTTCCTGAAACAACTGCCAAGCCTTTGTGTCCTAAAATAAATCTTTCCAGGGGGAAGGTCTTTTCATAGTGTCTGTGTGCTACAGAGGCCACCAGAAAGACACACTCCCTACATTAGGCTTAGGAGGTAAAGACATTTGGAAAATAAATGCAGTGTTGTCTTACCACCCCCACCTGGCAATGGGTGAGGAGGAAGGTTGCTAACTGGGCAGGAAAAAGGGGGCAAATGACTTTGCAGGGCTGGCTAGAGGATGGTAGTTTTGTTTTTGGTGGTGGTGATGGCCATGGTGTTCTCCAAATTGTGGAGACCTGGACTCCGTTTACAAGGAGTGGCCCCACCAGACAGGACAGATGTGTGACATGCTTAGAGTGGCTGAAACCAGTGCCCAAGCTTAGGAGGCTTGGCGGACAGCCCCATGAGCCCACCTGCAGACTGTCTGCTTGGAGGCCATTTACTGAGACCCAGGAAACCCAGGAACCTCACCCAGCTTTATGGGACTAGATGCACTCCTTAGGATTTATGATCCCAAAGTGATAAGAATAAATTTCTCAGTAATTGCTGACACCAAGCCAATTTAATGTGATTCGCAAAAATTAGCAAGGTAAGACTTCCTATACTAGTGGGCCAGGGAGCAAATTTGTGTAGATGACATCTGTCATAGAGAATAAATAAACCTAGAGTCACATGGAAGGCTCACTAACAAATTACCATGGAGCCAAGCCATGAAATGTTATGCAGTCATAATCAGGGTTTTTTAAAGGATTTTTTTTTGCATATAACTTAAGAAATGGAAGCAATATACCCAAATATTAGCATTGGATTTCTTTATAAGGTAATAGCATGAGTAGCATACTTTCCCCATTATTTCTCCAAAATGAGAATAGACTGCTTTTACAAAAATATCAATCACTGGAATAAGCATGATATTTTTAAAGAGCAGATCAGAGGAAGGCAAGACTATCACAAAACATTTAGAAGCCAGAAAGATTCTTGTCTGTGGTGATACTCCTGCCCATTCTTGTCTTCTCAGATGTGTATTCCATATGATGAGATTCCAGGAAGAAGGACTCATCCTTCTAGCTAGCCCCTGAAATGAGGACACGAATTCATGGGGAAAACACGGGAATGAAGACACATTTTTCATTCTCATGCCATGCAAAATTCTGCAGGAATCCAGAATCGCGTGGACTTCCACTTCCATAAAAGATTGCAGCTAAGAAAGAAGAGCCAAAAGCCATCCATTACGTTCTAGACATGCAGATGATGCACTTTACCTTTTAAGGAGACAATATTCTCACATCTGTAGCTCTGTTTGTGCTCCTCTCACATCTATAGTTCTGATACCATTACTGTCACTTAACTTTAAAGCTCTGATTAGAATCTGAGTCCAGGTAAACTCGAAATTTTAGCAATTTTTTTTTACAGTCTTTTGAATATTTCCTATGTTTCAACCCCTTCCTAGTATGTAGATGATCTGTTTCTCATTTTCTTCCTCTAAGAGGTTTATCTGTGCCTAGAGAAGCAGCTAGAACCAGGTACCCTGCAGACCCTCACCGGGTCAGCACGCAGGGCAGCTGTTTCCACTTTCAGGATTAGCTGTCCACCCGCCACCTGCCCGCCTGGTGTCCTACCTGTAATACGACCCAGACTCGCTTCTGAAACAACACCTTGAATTGGCTCTTCTCAGACTTCCCTCCAAAGCCAGAATGAGACCAAGCCTTCTGAGAGAAGATAGGGCCAAGCTCGCCTCCCTCTGCCTTCAGCAATCTTTCATGGGGATAGAAAATTACACCCGGAGCAAGGTCCAAATCTGGATCTCATTAGCTCAGACCCTCACCCCTTTCAGACACACACTCCTGCAATTCTTATTTAGTGTCGTGCTTTCCTCGTGAAGGAGACAGTATGAAATAAAAAGGCTGAATGAAGAAGAACACCGCTGCCTACCGCTGCCTACACACAACATAGCCCTGCCTTTGATGTGGATGGAAGTCCCTTTTCTGGAGGCATGAGCAGAACAATGGCACTTTTAGAATTTCAAACAAGGAAAATCATTTCACCTCCTGAAGGAGCACAAAGTATTACTTTGTGCCATAAGGAGAAAAATGTAGAATACATATAAAATGTTGCATATATTGGAAGGGCTGACCGTAAATTTAACATTCAAGCCAATTACAGTTAGCTATACTCTAAGTTTGTCTCCTCCTACTTTGAGGTTTTGCCTTCAGATTTTTAGTTGATCCACCTAAGGTAGCTATCTCTTTACCCGCAAGCTGCCTTGAATCAATCACTGAGTCTCTCTCTCTCTCTCTCTCTCTCGTTTTATTTTGCAACAAGAAGGTGTGTATTATAAGCAAATAAGTTTTCCCAGGCTGGGGCTCCCACCGTCCTCATCAGGAGAAGTCTGAGCAAAGCAGCAGATGCCTTTACAGTTCTGAGAGCCAGGAACGCACTTAAAAGGCTTCAGGATAAAAGGTGTCCAAGTCCAGACTGCTGTTATTATGGTGATGAAAGGCAAGGGGCCTGCTAGCCGGCTTTGAAATTGCAAGTAAAAGACAACCAGCACAACACAAGAGTGCGAAGCAGGCCCCCCAGAAGGCCGACCAACAAAGCCATTTGTAAGTTCATCCCCAGGCCCAGGCTGCAGTGGGGTCTCTACAGCTGAACTGCGTTGTTGTGAAACCAAAGAGGTTTTCCGCTAGCAAGAAAAGCCTGTCCTGGGAGATCTGAAGGGGATCCTCCATCACCTCCCGCAGAAAGGAGGTCCCCAGGGAGCTGGATGGGGTGGGGGGACACTGGGGTGCCTGAGGCCACCACACCTTCAAGTGCTGTGGCCAGACCCACCTGAGACCTCTTAAAAGTAGGATATGCTGATACTTTCCAAATCACATTCCCAAACACATACACACACCATCACCACCACCAGCTGCCCTCCCAGTGTCCCTGGAATGCTTTTCAAATAAACAAATACCTGTGCAAAGTTCTAGTTTTAGGCTAAAGGTTCTTTTTTCCCTTTAGAGCTGCTCTAGGGAAGCATATCAGGGCTTGATAAGATGGAAGACAGGATTTAGAATGAGAGAGAACATTTTCTTTTTTATCACATTCTTCTTACAGAACGCAGGCTCCAGGGGCATCTGGGTAGCTCAGTGGTTAAGCGTCTGCCTTTGGCTCAGGTCATGATCCTAGGATCCTGGGATCTAGTCCTGCATTGGGCTCCCTGCAGGGAGCCTCCTTCTCCCTCTGTCTGTGTCTCTGCCTCTCTGTATGTGTCTCTCGTGAATACATAAATAAAATCTTTAAAAAAGAACGATGTGAATCAATTTACTTTGTGCCTCAGTTTCCCCATTTGTAAAATGGGAACCACAGCACACCCACCCCATGGGTTGCTGTGAGAAGTTAATACTTGTAAAGCACTTAGAACAGTGGCTGGCAAATATTAAGTCCTATATGAGTGTGTCCATTCCTCTCATTTTTATTACTAAGATGCATATCAGTAAAATGATCTGGAGCCAACACCGGTCGTAAAGGAGCTGCCTTGAGCAAGCTGGGGAGGAGGGGGTCTTGCTGGAGAGCCCCCGCTTCAGATGATGTGCCATGATCCTACCTTACTGCTGCATTACTGTTGATTCCACAGCTCATTTTGTGGAAAGTAATAAATATTTCGGGGCAAGCATGCAATTAGTATTAACTTTAATATTAACTCTCACAATTTAGCGCACACACACACACACATTTCAGAACGCTGCAAGCATTTGGTTTTGATGGGTTTAAGTCAAGGCTTGGAGGGAACTGGGGAAAAGACAGCCAGTCCGGTTTAGTGGCTGCTACTGATTAGAATGCCACACGCAACAGAATAAAAAGGCAGGAGGTGAGGTACAACTCAATGCAGAAAAAGAAAAGGTGGAGTACTAACTCGCTGAGATGATTCAATTTTCATCAAGTACCTTTGAATGTCAAGTTCTGCCTGAAGAGAGATCAGCATGCACTGCAAAGCCTGCATGATAGGAGAAAAAGAGAGAGAGAAAAGATAGAAAAGAAAAGGGTGAAAACATGGAGAGACAAAGAACAGGTTGACCAAAATGGACCGACCATCTATTCGTTCATGATGAAAACATAGGTACAGTTAACCCCTGTTCCCCTCAAGGAAGGAGAAAGCGGTGACAGTCCCACCCTTATGGTTTAGAAAGAAATGCTGAAAGCAAACCCTGAGTGACAATGAGTTTTCCCTAAAATATCTTGCCACAGGCAGATATTTAAATTCATCTTGTCACTGGAGAACATGTCACATTGGCCAATTGTCCTGAGGTTGTCCCAAGGCTGCAGGAGAGCTATCAGAGCTTGCCAAACTACACTGAAATAGCTTCCTTAGGCTGACTGCAGTTTGGTGGTGAACCCAGCCCGCCATCTTGATTGGCACTGGCCATTGGGCTTCTCTACAAAGACTGGCCTGTGAGCACAGTGCTCTGTGCCTCTGCTCCGCCACTCAAGCTAACAAGACTCTCATAAACAGACCCAAGGTGAATACATAAAGAAACAGAAGATCAGGATTACGGCTAAGGGAACTAATTCTATCACTGAAGCCTGGGTAACCCTGGAGTATATGCCTCAGTTTACTATGCATCTGTTGCCAGTATTTAAATATTTCAGTTCTTGTTGAGCCACTGATGAATAATTTTTGACAACTTTATTTTTTAAATATTTGTTAAAAACCAATGGTGGAAAAATATGTTTGTGTTTTAAGAAACAAAAATTTCCATAGTCCTCATGAACAAAGGACTTACTCTCGAATCCAAAATCAGCCAGTGAGAGCTGAAGGCAGGGTCTCAGAGAAATATACCTGTACACCCACGTTCACAGCAGCATTATTCACAATGCCAAGAGTGGATAAACCCAATTGTCCACCAATGGATGAATGGATAAACAAAATATGGTATATTCATATGACAGATGATTATTTGGCCTCAAAAAGCAAAGAAATACAGACATACGCTGCAACACGAATGAGCCTTCAGAACGCTACATGAAGTATAATAATCCAACACAAAAAGATACACCCACTGTAAGAGTCCATTTATATGAGGTGCCCAGAGTAGTCAATTCAAGACACAAAGTCAAATGATGGGCACCAGGGAGGGGCTGGCAGGAGAAGGGGATGGGAAGGTGTTGATAAATGTGAGCAGAGTTTCAATTTTGTAAAAGGAAAAGCGTGCTGGGGATTGGTTGTACAACACTGTAAGTGTAATTACACTGCTGAACTGTACACTTAGAAAATGTTTAAGACGGTAAACTTTATGTCACAAATATTCTACCACAGTTAAAAAGAAAAAAGAAAAAGGCACCTGCAGGGAGCCTGCTTCTCCCTCTGCCTGTGTCTCTGCCTCTCTCTCTGTGTCTCATGAATAAATAAATAAAATCTGTAAGAAAAAAAAAGGAAAGAAAAAAAGGGGGAAATCGGCCAGTGAGATGTCCTGGCTTGATGCATCCATGACTGCAGGTGCACACAGATATGTCCATACAAATGACCAACATATAGGAGGCCTCTAAGTCTCGCCATAATTGCATTATATGATATCCGTGATCCATACCACCATTATAGATACAGAGATGATACTATATATAATATGTGTTTTTCTTTTATTTCTGAATGATTTTATATTAGTTAGAACCCAGTTTCACATATCGGACACAAATCTCTGTAAGAAAAAGAACATTTGAGTACAGATGGCTACATCCTAAAGCCAAAAGATAGGTCTCCCAACAAGAACTGTACTAAAATAGTCTACCCAGAATGCTTTCAGAGGTGGGGTATAAAAAGGAAAAGAACTCGAAGGGACTTTTAAGAGAAAAGGAGAGTGACACCATTAGAAGAGCTATTAGCTAGAATGACCTCATAAAAGCCCTTTTCTGGGTAAATATATTCTCCCCAGAAAGGTGAGGGTTGCTGTAGGGCCTCGGATTCTTTACAGACTTCATCAGCTATGAAAGAAATCTCCTGAAGTAGATCACAAATAATAAAGCCCTGTAGGTACATGATAAATAAAAGTGCAAGATAAAAACAGGATGATAGATTTGAAGAGCTGTTGTGGACACGAAAGGGGGAAAGCATGCAGAAAACTGAAGCTGGCACCACAATGAGATGGGGAGTAAAATGGGCCGAGGGTAGAGAACCCAGGAAATTGAGAGAAACAGACAGAGAGAGAGAAAGAGAGAGAGGGCCCTGCCCAGTGGGGGTGGAGAACAGAGAGCTATAGTAGGGGAGACCAGCACCCCAACAAAGAGGCTGCCAGCAGGGCACACACCCCAACCTCTCTCTGGATGGGGGACTCTCAGCAGAGGATGAGATGCAAGAGCTCCCACGTAAAAGGGGCTCCAGAACTCTTGAGGCCACAAGAACCTGAGCTCTATAGCTCTATAGACAGATACATTGTCCCGGGATTACCAAATTAAACTCACAGAAAACATCCTCACTTCTCAGCAGGTAGCGCTGCTGGGCAAAATGTTTGGAGCTCCACTGACCTACTCTGGGTTAAATCAAGTGTGCAGGGACGCCTGGGTGGCTCAGCGGTTGAGCGTCTGCCTTTGGCTCAGGTCATGATCCCAGAGTCCTGGGATCGAGTCCCGCATTGGGGTCCCTGCAGGGAGCCTGCTTCTCCCTCTGCCTGTGTCTCTGTGTCTCTCAGGAATAAATAAATAAAATCTTTTCTAAAAAAATAAATAAATCAAGTGTGCAGAACTCAGAAGTCTTATTTACAGATTTGACCATAAAATAGAAAATTGTCCCTAAAAAACCAAAAAATTCAGTGTGGGAATGGGGTAGGAGCGTCTCTGAGTCACTTTGGAGGATTATCATGGAGATCAGTGGTTTATGGTCATCATAAGGCTATGTTAACTGAGGGAATGTAACCAGGGAAAACGCAAGACTCACCACCTCAAGGCAAAAGCTGTGGTGGCAATCATCATAATGCCATAAAAATTAAACAGAAGGACGTTTTGATAATTTCAAAGGCCCCCTAGTAAATCCAATGGCTATCATTAAGAGAAAAATAGTCAAGCGAAACTACAGAGGGGGGATCCCTGGGTGGCACAGCGGTTTGGCGCCTGCCTTTGGCCCAGGGCGCGATCCTGGAGACCCGGGATCGAGTCCCACATCGGGCTCCCGGTGCATGGAGCCTGCTTCTCCCTCTGCCTTTGTTTCTGGCTCTCTCTATCTCTCAGTCTTTCATGAATAAATAAATAAATAAATAAAATCTAAAAAAAAAAAAAAAAGAAACTACAGAGGGGCTTGTTTCATAGAAGGGTGCTTGAGATCTCTTCCAAAGGCTAGTGTAGCAGGAGAAGAAACAGGCTCAAAGATTTTCTTCCCAAGAACAGAAAAAGAGAGTGCTGATGAGCCTGAGAAGGGCACATGAGGAATAGTAAGTGTTGAATGAATGCCTTTCGTTCTATCTCTTTCTGAGTTTTCTAGAATAAAGATAATTATATAATAATAATAGGGAAAAGAAGAAGAGTGTTGGTAAAGGTGGCAAAAAGGAAATGTAGGTCCCTCAGGAGTAAGAATGAGAGAGAAACTATAAGGGACTTTGGAGATTTGCTAAAACTGGAAAGCTCTCCAAAGGTTCCGGTTTTGAACAGAAATTGAAGATTTTCTGATACTCTTTCCTTCCAGTCAACTTTCGACTATTCAGAGGGGTAATTTAAGCAGTTTGAAGACTAACTGTGGTCAAAGAAAATGCATTCATGAAAAAAAATGACAAGATCTCGTGAAAACATGTCTGTATTAGGAGTTCCCCAGAGTTTGTAATTATACAGTAATCACTGAGCTGTCCACCGTTATCTTCTCCTAACAAGAAGATCTAATTGCCAGAGACTTAACTTAGAATTTTCTTCATGTTTCTAAATTTATGGACCCGTATTTCCTCTTCCTCCTCTCTCATTGCCAACACCCTTGTTCTTTATTTGACCAATGGAGAATTATCAGTATTAGTTTCCACTTAGTTCAAGATTCAAGGGATGCAAAGTGCTATTTTTATCCAATTTCTGAAAGCCTTCTGTCTCCTGCTCTTGGAACCACATAGCAGCTATTTAATTTCTGTAAGCCTGACTTTCCTTATCTGGAAAGTGAGGACAATAATAGTATTTACTTCACATAGTTGTTATGAGGATCAAATGGGAGTGAGGCATGGAAACCAAGAGGCACAATTCCTGGCACAGCCTAACAAGGCAAATGCTAGGAACTTGAAACTTTTATTAAAACAACTGCATTCCCCCAAAGATGCTTTACTTACACTAATAAGGCAATAAGTATCTAATGCCTTAAAATTTTGCATTTCCTTTTGATTCAGCCATTCTATTCCAAGCAACTGACTTTAAAGGAAATAATCCACAATAATCCACAAGCGTGCACGCAATGGAATCCACCAAACTAAGCAACCACTAACAATGACGAAGAAGCAGACCCTGTAACCACACAGAATGAAGCTCATACATAGAATTCAGTGGGGAAAATCACCGAAGGTAAAATGACATGTGTTTGCATTTCCTTAAGTCTGTATTCCCGGAAAAAAATAGGACATACACCAAAATGTTAATCCCCATGGGTTGTGGGATTGTGATTTTTCACTCTTAATCTGTTCTTTCTAGCATTTCTAGAATATACATGTATTACTTTTGTACTTAAAAAAAATTTTTTTTTCAAAGTTGCCTAGGATTTGGGATTTGTGCTTGCTTTTCTGATTCATTTCTTCCTCCCCCAAAATGAAACACTGAGATGTAATGAGCACTGGGTGTTATATGCAACTGATGAATCACTGAATTCTACCTACAAAACTAATAATATCCCATATGTTTATTAATTCAATTTAAATACATTTTTAAAAATGAAGCAATGAATATGATATAAACAGCTACAGATGAATTTAAAACAAAATCAGGGGCACCTCGGTGGCTCAGATGGTTGAGTGTCTGCCTTTGGCTCAGCTCAAGATCCTAGGGTCCTGGAATCCAGCTCCAGTCTGGCTTCCTGGTCAGAAGGGAGTCTGCTTCCCCCTCTCCCTCTGCCCTTCCCCTGCTTGTACTCTCTCTCTCTCTCCCTATCAAATAAATAAAATCTTTAAAAAATAAAAAATAAAACAAAATCAGAAAACAAGATTTTATTCACTTGATAGCCTTAAAAATGGGAAGAACAATAAGATAATATCTAAATGCAGTCTTTTTATCAACTTGTAAGCTTGTCAAGCACTTGATTAAGTATCAGTTGCACCACGAGGGGGCGCCTTGAACCTAAAGCGTACAATAAATGTCCCTAGCATGATGGAAAGAAACAGCTGATATCCCAAACTTTGGTGACAACACTCCATACTGATGGCTTTGAGTCAATCTTCATCTCTTCAAAATGCCCCAGAGTCCCTTGTACAGTGCACTTTGGCTGTATGCAACCAGTAAGAAAAAAGCCACAACAACAACAGGGTGACTGTTTGTGTCCTTAACACCAATGACTGCAGGGAGTTGATTTCTGCCAAGTCTAATAAGTTGCTATCGAAGAAATAAAAATTAGTAGCTCCTGTGACACAAAACAAAGAACACAACAAAAGCAAACATTGGGGAAATTATCTCCGAAGTAATTCTATCCTAAAGACACACAATTCTGGGGCACTTGGGTGGCTCAGTTGGTTAAGTGTCTGCCTTCTGCTTAGGTCATGATCCCAGGGTCCCTGCTTGGTGGTGAGTCTGTTTCTCCCTCTCCCATTCCCCCTGCTTGTGCTTGTTCTTTCTCTCTCTGTAAACAAATAAATAAAATCTTAAAAAAAAAAAAAAGACACACAGTTCTATCAGTTACTTGGGGACTAAAGCAATTTCAGGTTATTTGGGGTAAAAAAAAGTTGCTAACTCCATTGAGAGACCCAATTGTAACATAATTCCTTCCTAAAAATATTTAAAATATTAAATATGGAATAAAAGGTAGCCTTGTGAGACTTTGTGAGTCATGTTCAGTTTTATAATTGATTAACAATAATCTTAAAACAAGATAGAGTCTGAGGGACTCTCAAGAGTAAACAGACAAACAAACAAAAAAGCTGCACTATCTCAAAAAGAAAAAGATTCAGGGCAGAAATCCTAGGAATTTGGAATTTCCTGAGAATTCTAAGTAATTCTACAGTTAATTTAGGACAGTGATTGGGGGGTATCACTTTTGGAGAGAGAGAACTGGCCTTGTCAGGTTCAAGCTCAACTCTCAAAACGTCTTGTGCACCTCACCTTGGAAACGCTGCCTCGGTTATGTGTCGTGCAGTTCCTCATCCTTAAAGTAGTTAGATAATATTTATGTTACAGTTTCGTTATATGAAATGAGATTACTTCTGAAAACATGCAAATCTGTGCCTAGCAAACAAAAACGCAATACCTGGCTTATTAATAAGAGCCTGAGAAATATTAGGATGGCCACACCTCCTGTGCTAGTCTGCCGTCAAGGGAAGTGTCTAAACCCCTCTGGACCCCGATGGAGGTAGGGAGTCTGATGTTTGAAAAATAAAAAACAACTAAATTTGTCAACTTATGCATAGAGTGGACTGTTGGCTTTCAAAGTAGTGAGTTTGCACGGTTACACAGTTATTTCTATGACCTTGCCATGGCCTCCAAAAACAGATCGCAAAGTATGCCAGGAAACCTGCCCCACTCCGGGCAGACGCCCAGCCAGTTCACGCTCTAGCCACACCCGTTTGTGGCCAGTGTTCCGACTGGGGCAGCCTGTGGGGCAGCAGCTGGGAAATACTGTAGTAGTATTAACCTTAGTCATTCTTCTTCAATTCTGGTGTTTCAAACTCCACCCTTCTTAACTCACAGAATATGAGACTAAATGATGCCACATCTCTGAGAGATCTGAAAAGGTTAGGTCTCATGCAAACGGAAGGTGGCATTAGGATAAACAAATGCACCAGCTCCCTAGTTACAAGATGACCGAGATGACGGAGATGACCCTTGTAGATCTCAGAGGGCTTTCCTAAGAGGTCTTTCCTCCACATTCCTGTTTAACAAAGAAGGAAAAGGAAGTGAAGTGCCCCACATAGTGTTATATGAAATGTCTGGGAAGAGTTACGCCAGGTCAGCCCCCATAAAGATGGCAGGTATCTTGGAACTGCCACCACCAAATGTCATCTATGGACATCGGGATGACCGGTTCCTTGAGAATTCCGCCGATTTTTCTTCCATAGCACTTAATGCTACCTGGCACATCAGATATTTCACTTACTTGCTTGTTTCTTGTCTGTGCCCTCTTACTCCCCAAGTAAGCACTAGGAAGGGCAGGGACTCTCCAGTGCTCAGACTTCACTTCCAGAATGAACAGAAAATCTGGAAGGAGGGAGGCACTGGTGCTCTGGGAGCCTTGGCTTTGGCAGACAGCTTGATTTAAGGGCTTATCTCCTGTCCCTAAACTACTTCAGATGCAAGGAGTTCAGGCGCCAGGAACCGGCCCAGAAACTCACTAATGCTCACATCATCCTCCCCAGCCAACCTGCAGGACTGTCCCTAGCCATGGCTCACGCTCCCTCAAGAGCATTCCAACTCATCACCCTGACTTCCTGCATGCTTTAATGCTTCTTGGCTACTCTCACACCTTCTTGGAAGGAGGAGAATCTCCATCTGATATGGAATTTCTGTTTGGCAGAGTTTTCTTTCCCTTCAATTTCCACCAAAACTTTCCTCCTCTGGAACGTTAAAACTCAAGGGAAGCAAAAATAGTTAAAACCCCTAAAAAGGGCCTCTGAACCCCAGGTTTCTATTTCTCCTTCATTATTCCAAAACTCTGTAAAACACTCCATCCTTGCCTGGAGAGCTGTTGCTGCAAGGGAGTGATGCTTCCTGCTGGGATGGCAGTGCCTCCATTGGGCCATGATCTGACCAGGCCTTGCTTTAGAAGCAGCCTCTTTGCACTTGAAATGCAACCAAAGGTACAAATTTAATAGGAAAGAAAGAGGGGATAACTGAATTTTAATAAGTAGGAAGGTAGGGTAAAAAATGGGATCTTTTACTGAAACAAGTTGGGAATGCACTGCACTTTTGATTTGTTCTTCTCCCAGAGAAAAGAGCCACAGAAACTAGAATCCCTTCAATCTGGACCAATTTGTCTCTGAAGCAAGGTGACTTACACCACCCAGACCAGCTAAAAGATGCCTCTGAGCATCTTGTCTTCCCCTACCTACAGTGCAGGAGCACTGGCCTTTGCATACCTCTACTCCAGAAATTTCCAAAATGGTTGGAGGTGATATACATGGGGCATTTGCAGAATAACAGCTCACGCCATTCTGTAAGGGAGACATGAGGCTCAGTGGTCCAGAAAGCACTGGGCAGAGTTGGAGTCTCGGTTCTATAAGCTTCTCCAGGCACTCAACATAACTCAGGCATCTGTCTGGTCCTCAGTTTCCTTATGTGTAAAATGAAGAGTTGGATTCAAGCTCTATGGCTGACCTCAGCTTTGGGTTGCTGAGGCATACTGTCTCCTAACACCCGTGGCCACAGCAGAGCACTCTACTCACAGTCATGACTGAGGAACGCCGAGTGCGTAGGCCAGAGCTCCAAGCGCCGGTGGGGAGAACCTGGCTACAGGCCTAGGTTCAGTGCTCCATCACCGCTCCACTTTGAATAAATTACTTGAGCTGACCTTGGGCTTTGTATTGGGCCCGTTAAACCACTAACATTCACTTTCCCTCTCTGCAAAACAGCAACAACCATCCTGCCTGCTTCACAACATCACCAAGAAGTACAAGGGGAAGTAAATTGGACAAAAGTCACTGTTGAGTGTGAGGCTTTAATAATAATAATAATAATAATAATAATAATAATAGAGTAGTGTTTTTCTTAACAAGGAGTTGGAGGCAGGCAGCAGGCACACACAGACAAGAATTCTTAGAATGTTCTGCTGCTGAAGAAGGGGGTCTGGTTCTGTTTCACTCTAGGCCACTTAGCTGCTGGGATGGAAGGCCTTTCAACATGCAGTCTCAACTCATGAGCAAACAAAGATTATGGTGGTGGATGTTAGCTTCCTATCCACAGCTGGGGGCCTGGGCCCTGACACTTGCTGTCCTGAAACCCTAAGGCCCATCTGTTGTGAGGCTGCAACCTCCCTGACCCCAAGGTGAGCTGCTATTCTGATCTCCGATTCTCTGCTGCCACATATGTGCTGAGCTCCTGGGACGGGGCTCAGCCAACCGGCCAGCCCTCTTCAGCCCATATCACCCAGGAGCTCAGGGCTGGAACCTGGCCTCATTTCCCTCATTTCTGGCCTATCAGTCGCCAGAAACAGCCAAATATACTTTTGGGGTTGAAAATTATTGTGAGGGCCGCGGGGCTCCTAAAAAAAGAGAAAATTATTGTGAAAGCTATAAGCTTTATTGGGAAAAATGCCTTCTTACACAAATACTATTCTTGACAGTGTCATTTCACTGCTAACGTCAATTAAATAAGTGAGTGGTGCCATTTCTCAAATTCAAAGATGGATTGATATTATTTAAACAGACAAGGGCCATCATCAGTTGCTAGTTTGTGCAGTAAAACATTATAATTATAATTAATACAATGTAACCCGGGCCATAATTACAAATTAGTATTTTTAACATTGCAATTAAGGAAAATAATCTGGTGGAGCAGAAAGAAAACAACCCAGCTAGAGCTCTCTAGCATGGTTTCGAAGCTACGAGAGTTCATACATTCTTCCAGTTGGATGAATGAATGTTTGTTGTCATTTTTAACATCCAGTTAAATTTTTTGTTCATAAAACAAGTAAAGATTTCAATCTTTTGAAACAAAAGATTGGATTTTAGGAGTTCTTGAAGAAGTGTAATATGCATCCCTGATTATTACAATGAATTAAAATAGAACGTGCACACGTAACAATTCAACTCTAAGCAGACTTTGCTAATTGTCTGAAAATAGCAGGAGCAAAAAGTTGAAAACAGTCTCCAAATACACCAACAGCCTCTGGCCCTACAGTGAAAAACTGGAGGAGCGAGATCAAGAGAGAGAAATGAGCCCCACAGCAAAATTATAAGTTGCATAGCTCCTGTTCACCATCATCAGTATAGAATTTCTGGACCTGCGGTGCAAATCACAGTTCAAAAATGATCAGCGGGGCACTGGCTGATGCTATTAAAAGGCTCTCAAAAAACAGTTCAGATTATCAACTGCCCTTCCAGGAGAAGTGCCAAATAAAGTTACCGCAGAACCTCTCTGACACTCTTCCCATTAAAACTTCACAGAAATAAGCTGGAAATCTATGATGGAACAAACCCAGTGAAGAGTGGGCTGACAGAGAAAGGAAAACAGACATTGTTAACTCACAGGCAAAAAATTCAGTGCCATCGTAAAGGTGGTGTTTCACCCTAAGCGAGCTCCAAATGGGGACTGGGATGACATTATGATTTCACAGGCATTTCCATCTGGACTGTCCACCTAGGCTGTCCCATCTCCTGTCCTTCAAAGCAGCGGGCAGGTGCAGTACTGAAATGTCAACCCCATGGCATTAAGTGGCTTTCTTTTCTCTTCTCTGAAGGATGTCTGGTTCAGCAGTTGTGAGGTGGAGTGAGAGGAAGGAGAGACCCTCCAATAGGGAGCAAAGAGGAAATCACATCATTGAGATGAGCACTCCCTGTTGGTCCAAGCACACGAGAGCGGAACATCTCTCTCCTCTTCCATCTGGAAGAGCCAGGAGGAGGCTGCTGTGGGTCTAAGGCTGATGTGGAGGTAATATAGGGTCATTCTCGGGCTTTCAGGGAGGCCTTGACAGTATTTTCACCCGTTAGTGCTCACTGTAGAACCCCACAAGAAATTGGCCAGCCATCATCCTCCTACCCTGCAATCCCTGCAAAGCTATACCCCCTGATGCACTCTCAGGCATGAGGGTCGAGGACGAAGTTGACAAGGTTACTTTATAATTTTTAAACAATTTGCTCCATGGTATTTCAACTCGTAGCCAGGAATGTCTGGCAGGGAAGCTCCCTCTTTTTGACCTTCTGACTCCCTCTTGTAATTTACCAAGTTATCATGATGACCTTCGACTTCCTTCCCAAAGCTAATAAATCCCACTTGCATATGCATTACTAAAGCACAGCACGGTTCCTCTGCCTCTGGGAATGGTAACTCACTCCGTTACACAAAAGTGCAGAACAAGAATAACCTCGATTCTTCATTTACTCCTACTTTGACAATGGCCTTGTCAATATATGGCTGACTCTGAGATGTCACTGCAGAGCTTTCAAATCCAGCGAGGAGGGCAGAGTTTAAACAGATAGAGCATTTAAATGGTTGGCATGAGAAAACATTGTATGTTTTAATGGAATGGCAGTGCTCTGGCCACCATAATCTAAAATAGGCAGATCAGAGCCCATTTATGAGAGGGTAAAGCACTGTTTTTAAGCCTTGCAATTAATGGCATGGAAATGCAAGACTATTATGTGGCCCATGATTATTCCGTGTGGAATGCTGGAAACAAGGCAGACTTTCTATGGACGCAATCTCTTTCAAGGATTATCTCAGTGAGTCACCTCTCTGCCCTATTCGTAATGCAGCTTTTAGATCAGCTGAAGAGACTTATGAGGCAAGTGTAATCCAATGTTTGGCTCCGCTGTAGATTTGTCTACTGCCTTCTTTCCCAGTTCAGTGGAGCAAAGGGTGCTGCAGAGGGGGAAGGCGGGCTTTGTCCACACAGAACAGTCACATTGATGGCCAGCACTCGCCACCCTGGGCTGAGACATAACAACTCAGCTGGACAAGCGATCCATCCCAAGGGCAACCAGAAGGCCCATTCCTGGCCCTGGGCTATATTATACCCCCAAGCAGGAGACCATAGGTCTTCCTATCACATTACCACCAACATGTGTAGACTCTTATGCTTTTTATTAACCACAAGGGCAGGGTCAGCTTTGTGAGTGGGCAGGGCAGTGGCTTATGGTTGGGCTGTGGGGCAAGAGGGTGATTTCATGGGAACTAAGGAGCCATCTTGTTCCAGGAACAACCTCCCAGATGAACCCTGGAAATCCACAGGTCTTTGATTAGCTAAGCAGGGGTTTTGGACTGACTCCATTATTAAAAGTGCAGAGACCCCTGGGGAGAGACACAACAGCAGTCTTATCTGATAGACTTGGTATCAATAATATAGTAAAACCTTGTAGAGAGGAGATTTTGATAGGATGCAAGAAAAGGGATCCAGACATGAAATGAATTGTGCAAAGGCAACTGTTCCTTACTTCATGGTCTTCCATGAGTTCATGAGCCTAGAACACAAGGTGAGGAAAAATCCTGTATTCTCACTGGCTCTCCAGCTCCCCCTCTCCTATAGGACGAATCTCCCATTTCACACTGGGCAATAGGCTCAGATTATGGTTGAGACTCTGTTGGTGTGTCTCCTGAGCACAGTGGTGGAGCACACCTGCAATCGCCTAACACTGTCAAATGACCAAACAGATATGGAGACACGCCCAATGAACTTGGATTTTGCTAGGAAGGGCATGGCTACAGAGACTTTAAGAACTCTAAAACAGAATGAAGCCCAAGGCAGGGAAGAAAATGAAGACTCTTGAGGGGAAGAAAGGAAGCCAGACAGGAAACCAGAGTTGGATTTCAAAGTTACATATCTACTCTTCCAAAAAATAACAGTTGAAATACATCGCCCATTGCAAATGATCAGCCATAAAAGTCACCTATCTACTGCAAGCTAGGTCCCGTGAATATAGGAGGACAGGATTTAGAAACAAGGTTCTGTGAAATTCCTTTTGTTTCAATCACTTAACCTCATGCTCACAAGAACAAAGCTGAGACTCACCAGCATACCACAGAGGAAATACATATCCTATTTCAAGGTCAACTACTAATGAGTAAAAAGAATTTGCTGCATCTCTCCAGACACACAAAAATTAAATAATAGAAGCAGGGTTCCCTTGATTCTCCTCTGAAGGAGAGTATTTACTCGTGTTTTATGGCTTGGGTAGTCTGAACTGGTCATGAAAACACATCAAAAGTCTGTAATCAATACCAAGACCTTTTAAAAATACTAACAGGCAAGATAGGCATATCTACCGTACTGTCTCAGAACTAGAACATAATGCATATTTGTCTTTACAACAATGGAAATCACACTAAATATCTTTTCTGGTTAGTTCGTGATCTGAATGGGATGGCCTCCCCTCTCCCTAAGTTCCTAAAGACACCTCCACAGCAGCTACTGGAATGACACGATATTTAAGAAGAGTATCGTTCAGTGTTGATGTCATCATTGTTTAGAAGCCAGGTCACAGTTTTAAAACCAGGAAGCATCTGTAGCATATAAAATTACTTTTAACTTCTGAGGCTTCTAGGCCTAAAGCCAAAAGGTAATGAGTTACCTCAAAAATCTTTTCTTTCTTTACAAAAAAAAAAAAACAAAAACTATTTGGGGGCTACGGGGTGAAGCAAAAGTAATTTCCAGCACCTCACCCAGGGGTGAAGAGTAACCACCCAATGTGCCTGCTTTTCATCTCTTCATTTTCCGTTCCCTGACTTTTCTTCCAGGGCCAGAATTCTCTTCTTGCCCCCATTCTGCATCCTTTCAACATCATTTCCCAAAGGCCTGCTCTTCAGCTCTGGGGACTAGAGGCATTCACAAGCTTTTCATTACTGCTTATATTTCTTTTCTGCTGACCATGATGCACATGAACTTGCCAACAGTCTACTCAGGAGGGAGATTCAATTCTTTTTACGAAGAAAAATCATTTGGTACTTTATTTCTCCATGAAGCGCTCATCATCGAAAGAAGTTCAATGCATCCAGCAAGTGACTCATTCTCCTTAATGGCTTTCAGACATTGGCAGGCACATTCCACACTCCCAGCAGAGAAGGTAAGACCGCCTCGGGTTATTCGAGGAGGTTACCTATCAGTGTGTCTCGTAGAACAAGCTGACTGGGAGCAGGGGCCTGTTTTGGAAAGGGCACAGACTTGGAATCATATTGTCCTCCATATACTGTCTACCAAATAACTTAGCCTGGCTGAGCCTCTGTCTTCTCGTCTGCAAAATGGGAATACCACCATGCAGAGTTTCAGGGAGGAGAAAGAACTTCCATGCCTGGCACATGGTCTGTGTTCAATAAATATTTTTGCTTTGCTCATTCTCCAACCTCTATTCAAATATCTGTCTAGAATACACATGGATGTTAGGAGTTGCCCAGACTGGGATGGGAGGCTGTTTTCTATATTATGCACTGGCTGACTCTGGCAGGCATTTTATTCTCTTTCAAAAGATCAGGGTTACGTGTCCTTCACAGAATCACAAAGTTAATATTCACCTAGTGATAATCAATGTAACTTTCTATAAAAATATCAGACCTGGGATTACTCTGCATGCTTGGATCTACACTGTGGGAGCACAAACTCGCTCCGAGCACCCCCTACTCTTTGCCAGTGCTTCACATTTCTCCCCCAAATCATTGCTTTTCACTGAACATCCTGCTCACAGAACAGGTATGAGAATTCAACCTGCTTATTGAGATCTACTCTTTTTTTTTAAGATTTTTATTTATTTATTCATGAGAGATACAGAGAGAGAGGCAGAGAGACAGAAGCAGGCTCCATGCAGGGGGCCTGACTCAGGACTTGATCCCGGGTCTCCAGGATCACGCCCTGGACCGAAGGCAGGCGCCAAACTGCTGAGCCACCCAGGCATCCCTTGAGATCTACTCTTAACAAAATTTTTCCTGTTTCCATTATCTACAAGATCCTGCAGAACGTGAAGGAGGTGACTTTTGGAATATGTATGTGACATCTTTTCTTTATCTCTAAGTCCTCATTATTTTCTCATTTAAAAAAAAAAATGTAAGTTCCCTTTATCTTAAGGTGATTTTTACCAAAAATGCAAGATAATTTAAAAAAGATCTCTTATACCACAAACAAAGAGTAAAAAGGAAAGAGTATATACTCTTGTGAGTATATACTAAGAGCTAAAATATGCCCATCTGCTACACTGTGCTGGATAAGCTATTCTAGAACTACTGCATTCAGCTAAAACTACTTTTGCAGGGTATATTCCTGCAAAGTTACATAAAAGTCCAAAATACTTTAATGGAATTACATACTTTTCATTTCTTAATTGGTTAAATATTAGGATTATACTAATGTTTTTATTTTCCTTTGTAATTTATCTTCAATTAAGTTTTCACCATTTAATGTCCAGCTGTCACATAAGTTGAGTATATTATGAGAATATTGAAATGAACCAAAGTAACTCCTATTTTTGAGGTAAATCTATTAGTGATCCTTTTAGGATAAGAATAATCATACTCTAAGTACATTAGGTCAATAAGTGCCTCTTCGTTATATGGTCATTTTCTTAAGGCAAGGAACGATATGCAAATAGCATACACAGAGGGATACTGTCCTGTTTATTCACCTCAAAACTCAAAGCATTTCTTCACAAAACTGAAATGGAATTGGTTGAATCTTTGTGTCTTTTTAAAAAATCAGTACTCTTTTATTCTCTCTATATTTTTTTCATTCTCCCTACCCTCTGCCAACAGAGTAATCCTCAGCTATGAAAACAAAATGTTTTAAAAACAAAAAATTGTGATGTAAAGCCTTATGGCTTTTTCCATGGCACGACCCCAATCATTAATCTCCTGTTCACCTAGTGCCAAGAGTGGTCAAAGCTGGCATGTATGTAAAAAATAAATGTACCAAGTTTCCATTTCTTTTTTTCCTCTGAGAAACGTGAGGAAAGTGTTGAGTAAGGAAAGTACTCCAGGCTGAGAGGATGTGAAATAATCTAAATGACTCCCCTTACTCCCATTTTTCTGGACCTTTGAGTGTTTATCTAGCAGAGCCTCTGGGAGAGTCTGGTGAGAAAGATCACGTACTGTGTCTTTAAGGAAATAAACCCACAGCCCAAGCTTCGAGGCCTGAAAATGTCCATGAAAAACACACCTTTCTGGATGCTGGGTACAGAGAAATCAATCCAGAAAAACAAGCATCTCTCACCAAGTGGTTGTCACTTTTGTCCTTCGGCTTTTTTTTTTTTTTTTTTTTTTTTTTGGATCCTGCAGGTGCCTGAACTTGAGGTAGGGAGATTTGAAGTTTCAAGACTAGTGATCAATTACTATAATTCATTTCTAAAGTGATCATTTCTACCAGTATTAACACTCACTAAACCAAATCACAGTTATCAACAACAGTAAAAGGCTAACCGAGGAGTATTTTCCAATTCTAAAACTATTCTGTTGAGGCATAGTCACATGGGTAATGGTAGTGTGTGTACATTTGATTGATTAAAAGTGAAAAAGAAAATCCGAATGTCAATTGACAGATGACTGGACACACAAAATGTGGTAGATACACATGATAGAACAGCACTTGGCCCTTAAAAGGAGCCCTTAGAAAGGAAGGACATTCCTTGAGGACGCTTAGGCTAAGCGAAGTATTAAGTATGATGCAAAAAGACAAATACTGTATGATTTCACATAATGACTTCACCACTGAACTGTACACTCAGAAATGGCCGACGGTAAAATTTTTTGTGATGTTCATGTCACCACAATTTGAAATAAAAATAATATTAGATACTGTCAACAGTCAAAACAAATAAGAGAGCAAAATAAAGTAAATAGAAAGAGCAACTCCTAGCCTGGGTTCTCTACAAAGAATCCAAAGATATAAGGAGGGATCAAATGGCAGATTATTTTTAGCACATCATTTGTGGTGCGAGGGTAATTCCTGGCTTGTGTGTTCTGTCAAAGCTGTGTCTTATCATAATGGCTCTCTCCAGAGACGAATGCCTTTGGACTCCATTAAATTTGAATGAATGGGATGCCTGGGTGGCTCAGCAGGTGGGTGCCTGCCTTTGGCTCAGGTTGTGATCCTGGGATCTGGGATCAAGTCCCGCATCGGGCTCCCTGCATGGAGCCTGCTTCTCCCTCTGCCTGTGTCTCTGCCTTTCTCTCTCAGTCTGTGTCTCTCATGAATAAATAAATAAATCTTAAAAAAACATTTTTGAATGAAGATCTTGGCCACATTTCATTTCACCTAATGGTTCCTTTGGTATTTTCCCAATACCCTGATTCCTTGAAATATTTACCCTCAAATGTTGGACTATCCACAGATGCCCTTTGGAAGGCTCGCTGAGGTGGACTGCAGTTGGCCTATGCTGTCCTTTTTGTCTGGGGAGTGCCTATGTGTAGGCGAACACTGCTACTATCTTCTTCCATTTGCTGCTGGATGCTGGGGAGACATCAAGCCAAGCACTCCAACCATCCCTTCAGTGCCTTCTGCCATAGCTTTTCCCAAGCGCCTGCTTATGTATTGCATGAAGATACAGTTGTTCATTTTCAATCCCACCGTCAGGGAAGAAATCAGTATGCTTGGTGTCTCAAGTTAGGTGGACTACAAAAACTTTTTTTCATAACTGAAGATAAGACCGTGGGATATACATACCTTTTTTTGTCACACACCTGTATTGCTTCTCTGACAGAATCTGGGACAAATGAGCACCTATGTCTGTTCAACTGAAAAGAAACAATCAAACTGCCCATTCAGCTCAAGATGGATCTACTGCCTGCAGAGTTGGTAACTGATTCTCTGAGATACTCTCCAGAGTTGATTCTGAGGTAAAAACAGTTTTTTAATTGTAGCAACTCATGGACTCCAGTCAGTTTTAACTCGAAATAGGACCCAAGACACACTCTTATCATGAAACATATGAAGACAGTTAGAAAGAAATCTCATTTATTTTCTCTCCACATAAATAGTGAGGTTCCTCCTTTGAACTCCAACATGTACAAATAAGGAGATTTTAGAACAGGGACCATTCTCTGACCATGTTTAAGCACAGATCTGTGAAAAATAAAGCTATGTTCCTATTAATAAAAGTTCATCGTCTTTTAGAAAATTCTTAATCAGTATAGGGGAAAAAAAGATCCTCCACTATTCACATTATTAACTGAAGGAAGGCTTTAGGTTTCCACATTCCCCAACAATAAGATCAGAACTGACTCCTGGATTCCACCCCAAAACCTCAACTTCCTGCTCTACAAGATTTACCTCAGAAAGTGAATAGGTCCCAACTGCTGCCAAAGCAAAGACCTTTATATGAAATCAATCAGATCAAGACAACCCATAACTCTATTTGATGTGCCATATACTAAAAGACACAGCACAAGAAATACTAATACTTTTCTGACTGATCTCCTATAAGTAAGTGAGTGAAGAGACACCGTAACATTTTATTTATGGAACGATGTCACAGAAGTGAGATTTCCAGATAAGATTTGAAAAACATCTCTTTGCATGCTATTTTAAAAAATAATCTTGTTTATTTTTAATTTGGCATATATTTCGGTCTTCGTAGCTTAGTACAATGGCAAAAGTTAATTTTTTCAGATGACACAATGTCATCTTGAGCATTAGTTAATAGAGAAAATTGAAAACAGACATCCCTTCATTAAATTGGCACTAAACAGTGTGCCTATGAACTGAGCAGAACAATAGCTAATCTTCCCCTTGCTTGACTTATGTCTGAAATTACAGTAACTCAAACATACTGGAATCAAGAAAGGGGAAAATAGTTCAATGGAACCAAACATGGAGCTCAGAAATAAACTCAAATACAAGGCAGAAATTTGGTCTCACAGGGTGGCATTTCAAATCAGTGGGGGAAAGATCAATTATTCAGTCAGTAGTAATGGCACCGTTGCCTAGCCGTTTGGAAAAATAAAGAAAGCTGAAATATTATCAAACCTCTAACCCTCCAAAAAACTTCGGATGGATCAAATAGTAAATCCTAAGAAAGTTAAACTCTAAAAGTGCGAGACTGAAACACAAGTAATTTTTAAACATGTAATATGCAAATGGAGGGCCTTTCTAAAAACACAACTCTAAAAGGCAAAGATATAAAAAGAAAGATTTCTAAATTTGATCACATGAAAATCTTAAATTTCTAAGGAGGAAAAAAAAAACCTCCACAAACAAACTCCAGACAGACTAAAAAAAATATTTGCAACAGGTATAACAGAAAGTTAATCCTTTAATTTATGATGCAGTCTTGCAAATCAATATGTAAAAGAGTAATGGGCAAAAGCACAAACTGAAAACTAATCCACATAGAAAAATCAACCATAATTAATAGGAAAATATACCTTAACATCATTTATTTTAAAAAAAATCAATAAAAACAGTGAGTGTTAAAAACAAACAAAAAAACAGTGAGTGTTTTTTCTCACTTATTATATTTGCAATTTTTTTTTAATTGGTATCCAGGGACACCTGGGTGGCTCAGTGGTTAAGCGTCTGCCTTCGGCTCAGGGTGGGATCCCAGGGGCCTGGGATCGAGTCCCACATCAGGCTCCCTGCAAGGAGCTTGCTTCTCCCTTTATCTATGTCTCCGGCTCTCTCTTTGTGTCTCTCATGAATAAATATTAAAGAAGGAGGCACAGAACCACTGTACATTCTGATCACTTATATAAATGTAAAAAGAAGCCACATATAGTTCTACTGGGATATGTATCTACCATTTTGAGAAAGGACCTACCAAAAAACTATTAACAATGCTTACTTTTAGAAAGAAGGACTGAGAAGGTAGGACAGAAGCTTTTAATTTTGTGTGTGTGTATGACGTATGAGTTGAAGATTTTACCATGTACAAATATTAGATTTAACCTAAAATTTTTAATTAAGAAAGTAGTTCTTTCTGCTGTCAGCTACCATCCTTCCTGTGGTCATAGTCTTCTGTGAAATTCATCAAGCGTGTGGGGTAGGTGGTTGTCTCTCTAATTGAAATGCTGAGGCTTAATGGCAATCGTTTATTTCTTGACTGCCTTTTTCCCACATCTGGATTTATAGCTGTATTCCAGATGTTTGTGGCTGTTGTTCTCTGCGATTGCGGCCTTATGCGTATTTGTATACAGAGCTCACCAGCTACTCGCATGTCCATGGTGGGTGGTGGTTCTCAAAAACTAGCTGACGGCCTGTAAAAGCCTTAAAACTTATGCTAGAAAAAGTGACCTGGTTAGACTTCCTTCCATTTGAATTATTTCTCCAAGATCTGTGCATGGTACTCCTTTCAAACAACATCAATTATTATAAAGGACAATTTTTGGGGAACAAATAAAGGTATTCCCATTCTATGCAACTATCTTTTCTCAGAGTCAGAATTTTCATGCTAAAAGAACTCTCCAGGCCTTTCAGTTCAACCCCCACCTTGAAGAAATTGGAGCTAGACAAATGAATTGCCTTATCTAAGGTCACCAGTTAGCAACTGGCAGAGCCAGTGGGAAATCCTAGATCTCCTGAGTGCTGGCTCTACATTTTTCACTCTACAAAATCACAATGGGGAACTCTACAGTACAACCTCAGCTCACAAAAATAAATAGTAAAGGAGCCATAATGATATGACAAAAGGCATGAAAAGGAAATACACTGTGTTTTCCTGATTCGGTTTCATAAAGTTTTCCAAAAAACTGTTGGGTTCAGATAGGGGAGATACTATACTTATCTAGAAAAGGAAGTAATGAAATTGACATCAAGTCTCCACTGAAAAGGAAGCGAAAAGATGACTCAAGTCCAGATTGTGATGAACAAAACATTGAATTTAAATGAAAACAACTTTGTGAGGTCTCTTTTTTAGGGATGGAAAAGAAGGAATTATGCTGCCATGACCATTTTCCAAAAGATCCCGACTGTCCACCCTAACAAGGGATTAGTAAAGATTTTGCTTACATGCAGAAGACATGAGAAAGAGAACCTTTCTCCATTCAACTGCAGGATACTTCTAGGAAGAAATGAGAGAAGAGTTCATTTGCAGGCTGTGGCACTGAATCCCACTTCAACCCAGGAAGAATGCATCTATTGGTTTTCCTTTCACACTGTGATGGTTGATTATTTTGACAGGAGGGGTGGAAGGGTAATAAGCAGCTCTAATCCATATAGACTTGGCAGCCTATTGAGCAGCACAATATCTATGGGGAAGGAAAGAGCAAAGCACTCAGAGAAAAGGATTTGCATTTCTTAGGATTACACAACAGAGAACTATCTCCACATAACATGTGTCAGACACTTTTATACACACACACACACACACACACACGCACATGCACACGCTCAAAGAATTTCCCACCACTAGAGAGCTGGATGGAAGACTGAAGTATGTCTGCTTACGTGAAAATAACTTGCAAGCAAATTCTATGATTCCTTGGAAGGTTGCTCTCTCAGAAGAAAGGAGCATTCAATCAAATGTGAGGTAGTCAACTGCAGCATGTGGCAGTTTAAGGCCAAAGAAAGTTCCAAGAGACTTCACAGTGAATCAATCTGCTGGAGCCAGGGGTGCCTGGCTTGGCCCCAGTCCCGGGATGGGGGGGACGCACACTGCAGGGTGAGAGGGGTGAAGTGGGGGCTGGCAGTGCTAAGGGAAGGGCAGCCATCTTGGCAGTGTTGGCTTCACGTGCCTCCAGGACAGAGGCCAAAGCAGGCAGTCCTCCTGACCCAATCCCAAATGCCTGGAGATCAAGTCCCTATTTGTTTCTCTTTTCCTTTTACATAGAACTGTACAGCCGGAAATAGATTTCCTTTCCTGACATCATGACATCTTGAAATTGCCTATATGTATTAACAGACTCTAAACAATCAACTTGTTTTTCCAGCAAGGAAGGGAGAGCAGAAGAGAAGATGGAGTCAGCGGGGGGCAGGGGGGGTTGGTGGTGGAGAATCTTGTAAGACAGACTGTGGTATTGGCTTTGGTAGGCTACTAAGTTCATAGGTTACAAGATGCCTCCTCATAATCATGACTCCTAAATGCAATTAAACTGTAAAAAAGACTAGGAGTTGTGGACAGGCCCAAGCGTAACACTGAACCAGAACTTTCTTACTGTGCCATCCCGAGTGACCTAACCAACTTCTGCAAGGCCTTCATTTCCTCTCCCATAAAACCATGATAATAACACCCACTGAAGAGTCATGAAGATTAAAATGTGAAACGGATGTAAAGCACCTGTCCTTGTTCCTGGCCCACAGCAGATATTAAACAAATAGGACCCAGATTCCTAATTATCATCTCCCCTTTGAGCTTGCCAGCTTTTCATCTAGTAACTCAGTGGATCCATGTAAGATTGAGTCTAAGGCCCACACATGCTACTTTGACACTAAGAGAGTAAATCCCTTACAACGAATGTTGTGAAATTTCCTTTCATTTTGAAGCTGGGTTTTCTTTAGACTGAAAATAGGGAATACCTGAATTATAAATAAGGACTTATTCTGGCCAAAAAGTGGGTGACAACACCCACTTTCACTAACTGAATTGCTATGATTACAACCCCAAAGAAGCATATTTTCTGTGCTAATAAAGGGATATCTAAAAAGAGATAATATATAAGAAAAAGAGGTGAACTGGACACCGATAAGAAGGTATGGGTAGGAGGAGACAGCTTCTTGAAGCTACATGTACCAGATACTCATCAGGTCCTCTCTCATGTCGCATTTTATTTAATCCACATATTGACACTGAGAAAAATATGGTATCTTCAATTTTACAGATAAGGAAACCAAGCTTCAAAAACTTGCTGAAAAAAAAGCTGCTTTCAGGCATAAATCTGGATCTACATGTGAGTCACTTTTGACTCAGTGTTTTCCTTTTCTCTGAAAATGGAACTTATTCCAGAAACATTAGTTTATATTTTTCTCTGTGTCCTTCTATAAGATGGTTTCAACATGATCTTGCTAAGATTAAATTCCTCTTTCTTAAGAGTCACCTGCATTAAAAGAATCAGTTGTATCTACATTTCATACCCACAAGAAAAGAACTAAGGAAATAAACTTAAAATGCCTTCAATTGACAATATTTCAAAAGGAACATGTATTACTTCTAGAATCGGGCGGGGGGGTGTACATATAAATTTATTTTATGTGAAAAGAAAACTCATTCCAAACAAATTTTAGGTTAGACACAGAGAAATATCTTGAACGTCAAGGTCAAAATTGTAAAATATACTCAACATCTTGAAAACCTGACAGCTGCCTCTCTTTGAAAGATTAAATTCAGCCCACCTTGAACACATGAATAATTTCATGAGGTTCTTTCCAGCATGGCCACATCTGATAGGACTTGAAGGGTACCTGTCAGTCTTCTAGAAGGACAGAGCCGTTGATGTCATTTGTTTCGGGGCCGCTTAGGTGTGATCCTCCAGGACTGGGGGACTCTGGCTAAGGAGATTGCTTACGGTCCAGATCCCCCATAACGGGATGTTACGAATTCTGTAAGGTACAAAGGTCCCGCACTTCAGACACTAGGAGAATCTGGGAAGGTACCGGGAAGGAAGACTTGACAAAGAAACCTGATAATTACTCACACTGGGACAAACACTATTCCTGACTTCTGGCTTAGAAAGGGACTCCAGGGGAAGTGAATGAAGCTGGCAGGAAACTGGGACTTACGCCGGATTGGGCATTTTTCAGTTGCCTTCTAGACTCCAAATCACTTAGGTTGAAAACATTTTCAGAGATTACAGTGCCCCATCTATTTTTGTTGAAACTGGTAAAAAAAAAAAAGTCCAGCAAAAAGGCAAATGCAAAAATGTTAAGTCTGAAGATTGACAAATTGTGACGCGTCATGTTCCCAGGAAGTGAGATATGCATGGACAATCCAACCAAAGACAGGAAGCCATAGGTCAGTGAAGAAATAATACGTACAGCTTCAATTTTCAAGACCCCTTTCCAAGCATCAAAATTGTGTTCCGTAATTATCAGGAAGACTCTTGATTTCCACTAAGAAATAGGTCATCAGACACAGTAGTATCTTTCAAAAATACGTTATTTGTAAATATATTTTGAAATTATTGAATCAGATAAATTAATAATAAAAATTATCAGAAAATCAACAAGAACAAAATAATATTATGAAATCTCAGAGTCTAGCCCAGATGATGGTTAACAAGTCCCAAGTTTTTCAGTAGTATATTAAGTACTATTGAAAATTTGTCAATTATGGGGAATCCCTGGGTGGCTCAGCGGTTTAGTGCCTGCCTTTGGCCCAGGACGTGATCCTGGAGACCCGGGACCGAGTCCTGCATCTGGCTCCTGGCATGGAGCCTGCTTCTCCCTCCGCCCGTGTCTCTGTCGCCCCCGCCCCCGCCACCCCCCTCTATGTCTATCATGAATAAATAAATAAAATCTTTTAAAAAATAAATTAAAAAAAAAAGAAAATTTGTCAATTATTGCTTGGTTCACTCAGTAATCTTGAAGTAAAGGCAATAAAAGAATCAAGGTTATAGGAAATGCTTGCAAAGTTTGCTGTGTTCTAGAAGAAGCAACTGAAGACAGTTATGCTTGGGTGGGTAACATGGGCCTTTTATGGCAGACTTCTGTCAACATAAACAAACACCATTATTTTAAAATAATATTTTTTTATTATGGTAAAAATATACAACATAAAATTTGCCCTCTTAACCATTTTTAAGTATATGGTTCTGGGGTTAAGTACATTCACATTAAGTACAACCATCACCACCATCCTTTTCATCTTTCCCAAGGAGAACTCTTTCTCCTCTAAACAATACTTTCCCCTTCCCCCCTTCCCTAGTCCCTCGTGATCAGCATTCAATTTTCTGTCTCTATGAATCTGACCACTCTAGAAAATGCATAAAGTGGAATCATGCCATTTTTGTCCTTTTGTAACTGACTCATTTAGCATATCTTCAAAGCTCATCATGTTTGATCATCTGTCAAAATCTCCTTCCTTATCAAGCTGAGTAATATTTACCCATTTCCCCAGCGATGAACACTTGGGTTGTTTCCATCTTCTAGCTATTGTGAATAAGGCTGCTATGAACATGGCTGTACAGATACCTGTGTGAATCCCTATTTTTTCTTCTTTTGAGTCTATATACCCAGGAGGAGCTTTGCTAAGTCATATAGTAATTCTCTGTTTAATTTTTTGAAGTAGTGTGACAGCATTTGCCATAGTATCTGCACCATTTTACATTCCCATCTGCAATGTCTCAGGGTTCCAATTTCTCCACATCTTTAACAATGCTGTTAAGATTGTGTACTTTCTCTCGGCCTTTCTCACTTCCTCTCGCTCTCCTGCCCTTCTGCCTTCCTTCTTTCCCTCCTTTGTCTCTTCCTTTGAACAGCCATCCTAATGAGTATGAAGTCCTACTTCGTTGTGCTTTTGATTTTCATTTCTCTAACAAGTAACGATGTTAATAATCTTTCCGTGTGCTTATCGGCCATTGGTATGTCTTTTCTGGAGAAATGTCTGTTCGACTTAAAACAATGTACCTTTGGTCTCCTCCCCCTGCTTCTGGCTCGAGCTCCTACAACTCTTGTAGTTTGAGAGGAACTGTACGAGTGTCTTTTGCTATAATATTTGGTTTGTTTCCCCAGCTCCTAAATCAGCTTCAGAGTAATAAAGGTTATTCATAAAAAGCCCCTTTCAACCACACCTGAGTTATGTTTGTAGGTGATTTTGGAAATCCCCTAGGATGGCTGCCAGAGGAAACAACCATGTAATTAGAGAAATGGGACTTTCAGTCCCACCCCCCACCTTCAAGGAGGGAAGAGGGACTGAGCATTGAATTTATCACCAAAGGAGGAGGGAAGCATGGGAACCTCTGATCTGTAGTAACATCAGATAGAAATTGTGGGTAATCTAGGACCCACTACTTGTGACTGGAGTCTAAAGCAAGGGGCAGTCTTGGACTGAGTCCTCAATCTGTGTGATTTGTAGTAACTTTGGACAGTTAGTGTCAGAATTGAGTTAAACTGTAGAACAAGTATTTAGGATCTGCTAAGAATTGGAGAATAGTTTGATATAGAAAAAGCCACACATCTGGTGTCAGAAGTGAATGAAGTATTGAGGAGAAAATGTTTCTCCTTTTACAAGTCCTCTGTCCATTTTTAATTTTTTTTTAATTGTTGGTAACTGTTTAGTTGTAGGGGTTCTTTATATATACCTGATATCAATCCCTTATCAGACACATGACTTCCAATATTTCATCCATTTTTCTGGGATGCCTTTTCATTCTACTGGTAGTGTCCCAGGCTGCACAAATTTTTAATTTTGAAGTCCAATTCCTTCTTTTGTAGCCTGTGTTCTGGGCATCACATCTAAGAAATCATTGTCAAATTCAGTGTCATGAGACTTCCCCTATGTTTTCTTCAAGAGAGTTACAGTTTTAGCTTTTACGTTTGCGTTTTTTTTTTAATCCATTCTGAGTTAATTTTTGTACATGGTATAAGGTAATGTTTCAACTTGTGTACACTGAGTTTTCTCAGCACCATTTGTTAAAAGATTGTCCTTTCTCATTGAATAGTCTTGACATTCTTATTAAAAATCATTTGAAAAACAATTTCTTAAAAAGTATTTTCTAAGCAAGAAACTCTTACTAAGCTGATACAATGATACAAGAGTCTGTGCTCCTCCTTTTTTTTTTTTTTTTTTTTTTTTTGGTGCCACTTCTTTAAGCAAAATCTCCCCAGATCTTTACACTTAAGTATAGATATTGCAGCAAGCATCTGTGGTCCTCCTACCATGGGTCAGGCCCTGGATAAATCAACATGGACAGAGCGCTGAACAAGATGAGATCACAGTACTCTTGTTCATGTTGTGAAGGTTGAGACAAACACAAAAATGCACATGGACATCTTTTGTGCTAAATGTAAGATGAGGAAGTCTGCACACATTCTAAGAGAAAAAAGCAACACTCCACAATGCTTGTTTTGTAGGAAAGGTGTTTGCCAAATACAATCCTTAAATACAGTTAGAAAAAGGCAAAATTAGCAGAAAAAAATTGGATTTTGTGCTGTCTGTATTCCATATTCTTCATATGCTCTTTTTCTTGTTAGAGACCTACCACCATAGTGCCAGGTGCCTCCATGAACATACATATTTTCATCCTACAATGAAATCCCATGCCAACTGGCAGTTATTTCCCATCTCCCCTTAACTTCCTCAGCCTTAGGGGATTATCAATCTACTTTTTAATCTCTATGGATTTGCCTGCTTTGAATGTTTCAAATATTCAAATAATATGAATTCCATATTAATGGAATCAAACAAGATTTAGCCCTCTGTGTCTGTCTTCTTTCACTCAGCATAATATTTTCAAAATATAACCATGTTGTAGCATGTATCAGGATTTCATTGACTTTTATTGTCAAATATGTTGTATGGATAGACCACCTTTTGTTACCCATTCATCAGCCAACGGACATTTGGGTTATTTCCACTTTTTTGATAATTATGAATAATGCTGCTGTGAACATCTTATACAAGTTTTTGTGTGGATCCCATTTGCATTTTAAAAGAAGATGATCAGACAGGAAGTTCTCTGATTCAAATGACACACCATTCCAGCAGTGTGCAGTTCAACAAAAGAGCCCAAGATTGAGAAATACGTTATAATGCTATTCTAGTCTCCAACAAATCATTCCAAAAATGACAGCTTTCTAAGCCATACTTCTTCTGATATTATCATTCATTCTACAAATATTATAATTGTGTGCCGGATAAGGTGTTGGAACTGGAATGACCATGGTGAACAAGATAGACATGGTCTGTTACAGAGCTGACAGGAACCAAGAAGAGTGTTCATTTTTAAAAATTCTTATTTATTTATTTTTAAGTCAACTCCATGCCCAACGTGGGCTCGAACTCATGACCCTGAGAACAAAAGCTGCATGCTCTACCGACTGAGCCAGCTAGGCGCCCTGAGAGTGTTAATTAAGCAAGCAAATATAATAAAAACTTATGCTCACTACCATAAGGGAATTACATGGTAATTAGAAAAGAGCTAAACACACAGTTGTAGTAGGAAGAGGATAATGCCAATTAAAACTTTCTTACAAAAGACTGAGTCCTTCAAAACACATACAAGTTCCAACATAAGGTTGAAAGAGATCAGAAGGCTCATCTCCTTCACTGCCTACTCTAGTTCCAAACCCAAACATCTCATAAATGTATAAAATGTACTCATCCTCCAAACATAATTTTAAAGGTCTCTAGGAAGGGGACACACATCCTTCTCACTACTTTACCTCAATGTTTAATAGAGGTCACCCTGCCTTCTTCTAAATCTTTTCCAAATCCTTTAAGTCTTTGCCCTCTTGTCTGTCATCAAATGAAATACAGAGCAGATCTCTCCAATGTGTTTTTATTATTTCTTCAGATACTTAACATTAATAACCCATTACTCAATATTTTTCCACACTGAATTCAAGTTTTGTTTTACCTGGAAGCCTTATTTTTCTCAACCTGTTGACCATCTGTATGGTGCTTTTCAATGTTTCCAACTGCTCTTTTTACTTGTAGACTAAAACTGGGTCCTTGTTTACCTTAGGATACAACCAGAACTTAGTACAAAGTACTTTGTTACTTGACCTTGTAGATTGGACTGTTGCTTTTGAGCTTTATAGCTACAAGGCCTTCTCTTAACTCTACTTGGAGGGCAGTTGGTCCAGAAAGGATCAACGTATAAGGGCTCTCAGAAAGAAACCAACTCAAAGCTGCTTTAGGGGGAAAAAAATGCCACCATTAGATAAACTGTATGCCTTCCTTTATGTATGTATATATTTATTTATTTATAAAGATATTATTTATTTATTTATTTGAGATAGAGAGATAGTGAGAGAGAACATGAGTGAGGGGTGGAGGGAGGGAGAAGCAGGCTCCCCGCTGAACAGGGAGCCAAAGGGAGGGCTGGATCTCAGGACTCTGAGATCATAACCTGAGCTGAAGGCAGACACTTAATCCACTGAACCACTCGGGTGCCTCCTTTTTAAAAAACAAAAAAAGAAGAAGAAAGAAGAAAAAAGAAAAAGATTATTTTTTTATTTAAAGGGACGGAGGGGGAGAGAGAGAGAGAGAGAGAGAGAGAGAAAGCCCTAGCAGAGGGGAGGGGCAGCAAGAGAGGGAGAAGGACAAGCAGACTCCTCGTTGAGCAAGGAGCCTGACTTGGGGCTTGATTCCAGTATCCTGGGATCATGATCTGAGCTGAAGGCAGCTGCTTACCTGACTGTGCCACCCAGGCACCTCCAAAATGTATGCCTTCTGAACATGAATTCAAATTATGATCATATCATTATGAACCTTACATTTAAAAACGTAAATATTCTCTTATGCCCCACCCTGCTGCCCTTGCCATTACCTTCTACTACTTTTTTGACTGTGCCTCCAAATGGCCACAATCATTCTGACTTAAATCCTCCCCTCTTCCCCATCCCCACCAACACTGTGGTCATTTTCTGTGTTTCCTGCACATTTGTAGAACATTCTCTAGAACATTGTGACTAAGCAGCAGAATAAGTAATGATCACTTCAAAAACATTTCTTGCTACGACACTTTATACCCATTGTAACATTAATTCCTTTTTTAAAAAAAATATTTTATTTATTTATTCATGAGAGACACAGAGACATAGGCAGAGGGAGAAGCAGGCTTTCCTAAAATCAAACTAGATCACAAACTAGATCAAACTAGATCACTTCTTTCACTTTCCCTCAGCCAACTGGGCTGCTACTGTGTCACTTAGAGAAACTGCATTAGTCTGACAGAACTTTCTCTCTTTCAAACCAACTGGTATACCTGCTACCTTTCAGTCTGCAAATTGATTTGGTGATGATATCTGCTACTTCTCCCTGAATGCCCCATATCCTTCCAGGTCATAAACACCTTCATATGCATCATTTCAAGGTCGTTCTTCCCTCCAGGGTACATAGAGATGACACATTGCTCCTGTTCTGGTTCCATATCCTCTCTACAACTGGTGTTCTGTGTGGGTTTCATTCCGAACAGCTGTTTCCATATTCATCAGTACCTACAGATTTTAATATAAGCAGTCTGCTAAGACAGCCTTTCCCCAGTTCTTCTAATAATTTTGCTTCTTCCACCTACTCCCAGTCAATACTACCAGACTTTTTGAAAACAAAGAAGTTTTGCTTTTGAAAAAAATAAAACAGACAGAACAAAACAGATAACTTGACCTATTGCTGTCATTTAAAACCAATTCCCTCCTTTACCCAACAGAGAGACAACATTTCCCTGTCCTGTTGCTTCTGATGTATTTAAAGAATGTTTCCCTTGATGTGTTTTGAAGGTTGCTTCTCATTTCCTGCTTGAGCTTTCCCGACTCTCCTCTGCTGTTATTTCTTTGTACTCCTCCTTGGCCCTCTGCCATCCCCTCTACTTTGTTGTGGCATTCTTGTTCTTGTCTCCACTATTCAAGCAGTTCTTTGTTCATGCTGTTGGGTTTCCTCCTACCTTCCCTACCTTCGTTAGAATGGCCGTTCGTTGCTTCCTTTCATGAATTTCATGAAAGCGCAATCAGTACTTTCCTCTTAAATACCTGAAGTCACTGTCACAAATTCAATTTCATGGATTCAACTATTTTTCATCATTGAGGATCCATCTTTCACAATTACATACCAATCTAGTTCCTACATTTGTAATAGTTAATTTCAAATATGGCCTCCATCCTCTTTGAATCTTTCTGCTGTCTTTTCCAAAATGACCCCCCTTTTCCTCCCTGAGTTTATTTGGTTCCAGAAGGCAGGAGAGGGCAAGCAGATCCCTAACACCATCCAGATCTTTGACTTGGTTCAGAAAGCCTGCCCATGGCTTCTCTTAAATGAGAGATCGACATCAAAATTACTTGAAAGGGTTCCCTTAGCTAAGATTTTACTTTTGAAATTACAAACTTCTTCATGATCTCCTTTTATGTTCTCTCAAATCACAAAAAGAACTGTGTAAATGGCGACATATCTTACTTTTCAAGTCCCTATCTATTCTTCAACGGTCCAAACTTGAAATCTTAGGTAAGTTATACATTAGTATAATTGTAAGTTATACAAGTCAAGCAGCGTAAGTCAAGAAGAGGGAATTCTTTGCTCTCATTTTCTCTTACTTCCTGTATTTTAGACAAACTCACAAAACAGTGCATCTGCAGAGCCTCCTGCCATGACGATTTCTTTGCTAATGGTGGATTCTCTGAATCTGTTCAAGTTCCTTATGGTCATCTACTAATGATCAAAGCATAACATATCAATTACTAACTGATTCCTAGTAAATAAAAAATAAGTAGATACATTGGCATCTCTGTTAATAGAGCTGTTTCACCGCCAGTGGCCAAGTCTGGGTCACACACAGAGACGACATTAGCATCTCACCTTCAAAACAGGGTGCACCATGGTAGTATTTAGCAGATGAAGAACATTAGGCCCAGAATCTTGAAATGGAAGGAAACAGCAGCTTACATATCACACTCTCTGGAGTCAGAGTTTGTTTTTCTTTTTTCTTTAAGTAAGCTCTATGCCCAACATGGAGCTTGAACTCACAACCCCGAGATCAAGAGTCACATGCTCTACAAACTGAGCCAACCAGGCACCCCTGGACCTAGAGTTTGAATCCTGATTCTGCCATTTGTTAGCTGTGATCCAGGGCAGGTCATACAAATCAATTATGCTTCAATTTCCTCATCAGCAAAATGGGAATAAAAGCAGAATTACATATCTCAAGGGGTATTTGAGAAGCATTAATACCTATAAAGCACATAGGACCCAATAAGCAAGTCCCTTAAGTTTAAACAGAAAGGGGGCTTTACAACAACTAATAAGATAGCAAAAACAGACTTAAAATCATGTAATCAAACTTGGAGAGAGATTGTTAAACATCTCATGTATGCGATATACTAGTGTCACAGTGATGCTAGTATGCTGAACTAATATTTTGGAAACACCCATATTTGGCCTCTTACCTGGCTTTGTAAAGACAGCACCCATGAAATGTTTTTCTGAAGTGCTGACAATACCCAGGCTACTTCTCAACAAAGGATAAGCAGTACCTATTTGGAAGACTACAACTAACTTGCCTCCATGCCAATAAAAATGTGAGGAGTTTGCACTTTTTATCTTATCTTCCAGAAAACATCTCAAAAACAACATTTTATGCTGTCTTTTGAAAATGCCAAGAAGCAAATATAATGTGATGAAAAGAAAACTAAAAGTGGTATGCACAAAACATTTCCAACATGGATAATTTATTACCTTTCTTTTCCTAAATTATGGCGCATCGTTTATAAACCATCAGCTGTTTCATATCAGTCTCCTCCCTAGTTAGCATCAAAACACCATTCTACTTCAACTGTCCCTTCCTCTGCAGAAGAGTTTTTTCCAAAGATTGTATCCATCTACCTGAGATAGAGAGCAAGAAAGTGAGCATGAGCCAGGGGGCAGAGAGAGGGGGAGAAGCAGGTCTCCCACAGAGCAGGGAGCTGGACTTAGGGCTCAATTCCAGAACCCTGAGATCATGACTTGAGCTGAAAGCAGATGCCTACCAGACTGAGCCACCCAGGCACCCCTGCAGAAGAGTTTTAAGGGCCAGCATTAATTCATATAATTGTCAAACGGACCAAAACCAATTTAGATTTCCATTCTTTATTGGAAAATAAGAATGCCACAAGCCTTTTAGTGGATAGCCCAGTTGAGAAAACGCAAAAGCATGAGTAGGAAAATCCATTTTTGTTTTGAGATAATACATGACTGGCAAATCAAGAAGCATGACATTTAATAACACAGCACCATTCACATCTATTTGTGTTTGGTAAGCAAGTCCTTCACACCTTCAGAATTGAGAAATGTCAGAGCATACTGGAAAAAATGAATTATACAACCACAACACCTGTGTTATGAAGAGCTTTTGTCCATTTTTCTCAAACTGGGCAACTTCAAATATTTGTATTTCATGAGCTAGGCCAAAGTATTCTGACACCAAAATGGCAAAATCGCATTCATTTTAATTCGTAGAGGGTGAGGGTGCAAAAGAAGCAAGTAGAATTTTTGTGATTTAAGGTTTTCTCCCGTAAGATGTTAATTTCAATACCATGGGTGAAATGAACAGTCTTAGGAGATATAATGAGTAAAATGATAGCCTGTCAGAACCTTTATAACTGACAACATTTAACGGTATCACCACATCTACTTTTCTAGGTATCTGAAGCCCTCATAATGGCACTTTCCTCCAGAGAGTTCTGGAACTTTCTGGAACAGAAACACTACTCCCAACAAAGTCTTAGCAGGGTAGGTCATGGCCCTTTTAATTGGTTTAGCTACAACTTAAGATAGTCTCCTTCTGGGGTTCATTGCTGAATTATCCATAACATAAATGTGAAAAGATTTCAATGTCTACTAACAATAACTTCATATGTTAAAAAAGTTAACACAAATATCTTACAGCCATTAAAAATAATAAGGCGAGACATTAAGTAGCAGAAACTATATAAAAATATGACAAAAAAAATAAAAGAATGTTTCTGTCCATCTGTAGGATAGGATTTTAAAAAATGCTTTCTGGGAACAACTGGGTGGCTCAGTGGTTGAGTATCTATCTGCCTTAGGCTCAGGTCATGATCCCAGGGTCCTGGGATCAAATCCCACATCAGGCTCCCCATAGGGAACCTGCTTCTTCCTCTACCTACATCTCTGCCTCTCTCTCTCTGTGTCTCTCATGAATAAATAAATACAATCTTTTAAAAAATGCTTTCTGAACTTTCCGTAATGGATGTGATTTACTTAAAAAATTATCTCCAGAGGACTAAATATTAATCCTCATCTTTACTTATGGTTTACTTTCAGAATCAGTTAAAAAAGAAATTTTAAAAAAGGATACATTTTTTAAGAATCTATTAAAAACAACTGAGCTTCTAAAAAATTATTATTCACCCCAAATTGAATAAAGGCTGATAAACCAAAGAAAGTTCTGACATGTTTCAAATGCTAACACAGTCTATTAAATAAAAATCTTGCTACTGGGACCCCTGAGTGGCTCAGTGGTTGAGTGTCTGCCTTCAGCTCAGGGCGTGATCCCAGGGTCCTGGGATTGAGTCCCACATCGGGCTCTCCAGGGAGCCTGCTTCTCCCTCTGCCTGTGTCTCTGCCTCTCTCTGTGTGTCTCTCATGAATAAATAAATAAAATCTTAAAAAAAAATCTTGCTACCAAGTTTTCCCTAGATATGAGAGTTTGGCTGTTGGCCTAGAGATATACATCCTTCCCACCATCACCCCTACTTAGCCCTTGGGACAGCTGGCTACAAGGCAGAGTATAAACAATGCAGTCATGCGGTCAGATTGGAGGCATAAAGATTACACTGGTCAAAAACACACTCGAACCTCCTTTCCATGATTCTTTGACCCTGTATCAATCCTACCCTTCAACCTCAATCTCCTTCCACTGCACATGCTCAATGTCCTCCATGCCTAGCTGAGATTTTGCGGTCCAACTTTATAATCAATTCCCTGCAAATATCTTCATCAGCCTTGTCCGTCTCTGCCCCATGGTGCCATTCTGGCCATCAGTTTATTTTTTTAATATTTTCTTTTTTTAAGATTTTATTTATTTATTCATGATAGACACACACACAGAGAGAGAGAGAGAGAGAGAGAGAGAGAAGCAGAGGGAGAAGCAGGCTCGATGCAGGGAGCCCGATGTGGGACTCGATCCCTGGTCTCCAGGATCACGCCCTGGGCCAAAGGCAGGCGCTAAACTGCTGCGCCACCCAGGGATCCCCTGGCCATCAGTTTAGGTTCAGCCTAACCAACCATCTGCAACAGAGCAGCTAAAATTGCAGGAGGGGAAAATACCCCACACAACCCACAACTTAATGGTCTTATCTTAAATTCATTACTGCACATCTCAAATTAACACTCAACTCTGCAAAATGATTCTTCTATACCTTCCTTGTTATTTCCCTTTATAATTTTCTGGGACGACCATCTATTTCATAGCTTTCCCTCTCTCCTCAAACTGCCAACATCCTCCTCTTTCTTATTCTCAGCTGATCACCTTCCTCCATTTGTCATTGACAGACAAGAACTACCTCATCCTCTTACCCTCTAATTCGCCAAATTTACACACCTAGATATTATGACTTTCCTCCTCTTAAGACGTCAAAGTCTCTGCTCTTGGGGCCAACCTTTCCACTGTCCGGTCATTTGTCTTCCCTCCCACACTTGTCTCCCTCTTTTCTCTAGATCATTCTCACTAGCATACAAGCTTCCCTTAATACTGCTAATCTTAAAAACAAAAAAATGACTGTCTTATATTCATGTTTCCCTTCAACCATATGATGCAATAACACATATAAACATATATATATGTCCATATATGTAATTATATATATGTAATGTATATATATATAACAGTATCATAGATTAAGTAAAACCAAGAAATTTTAGCCATGTTGAAGATGACCTACCCTTCAGCTGTAGCTCTAAGTACATTAAAACCACAGAAAATTACTTAGCTGTAGAGGACGCTATTTCATGAACAATGTAACAACATAAATGGAATGAGGCAGCATACAGTGAACAAAATTTAAAACAAACATGGGAGTATAGGGATGTCTGGATGGCTCAGTGGTTGAGCATCTGCCTTCAGCTCAGGGCGTGATCCCACTTCTCCTTCTGCCTGTGTCTTTGCCTCTCTATACATGTCTGTCATGAATAAATTAAAAAAAAATCTTTAAAACAAAAATGGGAGTGTAATTATTCAGTGTTCCTAAAGGAGGTTTTTCCTTACAGGTTCAGTGGCATGATCATTTAGAGACAGCAGTTCTTCCTCAAGTACATGGATGCCTTGATGGGTAAATCTGAGAAGGAGGCAGGACAAGTCAGTGAGGTGGTTGGGAAAGGCACCCTCTGTTCATGCTGGGTGATGGGTCTAGGAAAAAGGAATCATGGTATTCTCTTAGAAAAATCTCTTGAGCAGGATTGGGATTTGTAACCTGCCTGCTCCCATAGGGATGCCTGGAAGAGAGACAATCCTGAAAGATGCTGGCATACAGAGTGTCCCAGAAAAGAAGACTAGAGGCTACAGCCCACAACTTACAAGAGACAAGAGGCCTGCATTCCAGTCAAGGGACAAGGGGGAGAAGTTCATATCCTGGGATTTATCCTATGCCAACTCCTCCAAATTCCACTTTAGGGAATAATGCTCATGGCTGGGATAAATGCCTTTTATTAATAAAAGGATCACTAAAATTTAGAGCCAATTATTCAGTCACATGTCAGCCTGGCACAGCAAGTTATACAAATAACACCTGTTATTTACCACGCACTGTTTTTTTTTATTTCTAGGGTCAGGTTTTCTCAAGCAATGTACTGAGAAGTAATCCAAGAGTGTGTTGGGGAGGGAGATGAGCAATACACCTACTCTTGTTCCCAACAGCCACAATTGTAAATCAGTAGTGTAACCAACTAGAGTGGGAAAGAGATTTAACCAGTCAGCTCAAATAATTCTACAAACTCTGGATTTGAGGAACAAGAACCCTAAATCTAGTCCCACAAAAACTAATCCAAAGAGCATAAACTCATACGAGAAAACGGTACAGGGTAGAAAGATAACAAAATACTGAAACTGAATTTAGGAGAGAAACTGACAAACTGGCTGATTTCTTCATTTTCTTCTCTTCATCACCCCTCCAAAGTGTACAAACACGTTCATACCTGTCCCTGCTTACCCAGGTGCAACACGAAACTTCCGCCCCATTACCTACTACTCTGTTTTTCTCATTCTGCATCAAGAGCATAATTTTCTCTAATCTTATAGCCAGATCAGACAAATCAGTGAATTACAGGATCAACTGACTGCTTATAATTAGTCTTGCCAAGAGGTTTAAGAGAATCCATCTATCCTATAGTGTAAAAGGTGGCCGGCCGATAAGGTGTCTGGAGGCTGAGTAGTTGTTAACTAGCTAAGATCTTGGTTGAGAGCCCTCTGTTCTCTCCAGGGGCTTATCTGTAAGTTGAAGAGCTGAGACCAAAATGACCTTCCTGCTCTCATTCTTATATGCCCACCCAGGGACCATATACACCCTTTGTTCTCAACTCATCTTACTTCCATGTATTCCCCTTAATAATTCCCAATTTATCCATAACTCCAGGAACTGAAGCCAACAGAGAGTAAGCTGCCATAGTCTGCCTGAGCTTTTCTCCTTGAATCCAAGAGCTAAGCTCCAAACTCAAAAGGAAAAAGAAAATCCCCAATACAAAACACCACCTTCAAAGAACTTGCAAATCACCCCCCACACATCCATAAAGAGGAAATGTTGAAAGAATGAAGACAAGTGAGAAAACTGAGCTTCGATTTACACGTACTGCTTATTTCCAGGTGGCTTTGGCATTGTTCTTTGATACATGGGAATGAGAATTTCTAGGTTTATTTGAGGATGAGAAAGGAACAACCTACCAGCACCTCAGTGGTCACTGCATAGACCTTCTCCAGCTCAAGTTCCGCACAGTCAATATGTCAGGGGTCAAGCTCATGGTCAACCCAGGAAGGCAAGGCTCCTTTTAAACAATCTTGGAATAAAAACAAGTGTAAGCATTATTATGAACACATGATAATCTTAGGTCCTCTCCAAGAAATTAGCACAACAGCAGTACAAGTTTGCAAGACCTGACAAGACCAGTGTAAAAACAAGTATCAACATCATCTTCTCAAGAAGGGTCTAAGACACGAGGATTACAGAAGAAGCAGAATGACAAAATAAATAACTTATAAGCCACAGCTTGGGAATTAAAATCCAAGAATTCTTCCTACCACTTCCACTTTGGGTCCCAGACCATCCATATTTTCTTTTCCCATTTACAATGGCTCCTTAGTCCAAGATCTAATGCTTAACTTTGTAACATTTTGTTACTTAGATCAAAGTTAATTACATTTTATTATTAAAACTATTATTCCCTCTTTGGTTTTTAGAAACTTTCTGTTCACAATTCTAATATTCACTAAGTCACATGAACTCTTAGCTATTAAGAAGAAGTATCACACACACACACACACACACACACACAGGAGCAAAAAAGCCATTATTATTTGACAATCTTAATGCAAAATAAATTCTTCTTCCAGAGAAGAAAAAGATTTGGTCTATACTTTTTTCCTTCCTGGCACAGCTGGATTTTACAATAGCCTTCTGAAGCAGATGGAATGCTAGTAACCAAAAGCCAGAGAGCTGATTAGACTGTTTGCAATCTGTAGGTCACAAATAAAGGACTATTACTGAAGAGTAAAGGTCACTCGAAATGAATTGCATTCAATAAAGAGCTGGGGTAGTGATACCAGGACTAGCTCTTATTGATTGCTATAAAATTCCTCGCAAAAGGAGAAATGCTGCATCGTTGGGGATTATGCCCAGTGTGGAAGGATTTACTTGACTGAATGGTGGTTTGCCTTATTTGGTGAGCCACTAAAGCACGCATAAAACTCCCTGCACAGGTATATCAATCCAGTGTTCAATAAGGTGCTGCTGGGCCAGGAGAAGTCCACGCTCGTGAGAAAACAAAAAGACTGAAACCACGTCCATGTGTCATAAATAAAAATGAGAGAAGGGCTTCTGGGTGGTTCAGATGGTTAAACATCTGCCTTGGGCTCAGGTCGTGATCTCGGGGTCCTGGGATGGAGCCCCGCATCCGGCTCCTGGCTCAGCAGGGAGCCTGCTTCTCCCACTGCCTCTCCACCTGCTCATGCTCTCTTACTCTCTCTGTCACAAATGAATAAATAAAATCTTTAAAAAATAAATAAATAAAAATGAGAAGTACCACTTAAAAGCCACATCACCAAGTGGCTCTTGTAAGCATCGAAAAAAGTTGTTTTCTTTAGTCACCAATCTCTGAGGTGGAAAGCAGTACGGTCTGCTCATCTGGGGCCTCCCTTCTCTCTCTGCTTCACTAGAGCAGATGCATAGCCACTATCGTCGAGATTCTTCGGAGCGGCCAGCCAGACAAGAGCGAGGACAGAGTTGGTGCTTCCTGGTGGCGCGACAGATATCTACGGACTCTGAGTGGATTGAAGGCTGGTAGCCTAGGCATGACTGGAAGACTCTCTGGCCTGAGCACACAAATGATTCGCACTGCCTGAAATTTCCCTCACTGGAGTAGGTCCTTGGCTGTGGTAGTGTGCAGGATCTTGTCATTTGCCGGAGAACCTTCTCTCTGCCCCTTGCATGGCCATTCTGTCTTTCCCGGTGCTTGGCAACCCCCTCACACCACTTGGCGGCAAGGGGGGTGCCCTTCACTACCGATGGCGCCACTTGGGTCTGACTACTCTGGAGATCACCCCCATGCTTTAGGCCAGGATCACTGCAGCTTGGCCCCAGCTGCAGACTCAATGGGATGGAATTTCTGTGGTGGAGCCCACTCCTCTATGGTTTTGCTTTTCAACTGTGGTAAAAGAAACATGATATACAATTATCACCTTAACCATTTTTAAGGGTCAACTGCAGGGGCATGAAGTACGTTCACGTTGTTGTACAGCTGTCATCACCACCACCCATCTCCAGAGCTCTTGCCATGTTGCAAAAATGAAACTCTATGCCCATTAAATAATTATTCTCTCTTCCCCACTCGCCCCAGGCCTTGGAAACCATGGTCCCATTTTCTGTCTCTATGACTTTCAGTACTCCAGGTACCTCCTACAAGTGGAATCATACTGTATTTGTCCTTTTGTAACTGGCTTATCACTTAGCATAATGTCCTCATGGGTCACCCATGTTGTAGCACTTGACAGGATTTCCTTCCCAGTTAAGGTAGAATAATATTCCATTGTATGGATATTACACACTGGCATATCCACCCTTCCACATGGGTTGTGTCCACTCCTTGACTACTATGAATAACACGGCCACAAACACGGCTGTACAAATGATCTCTTCAAGTTCCTGCTTTCAGGGATGCCTGACTGTCTCGGTAGAACATGTGACTCTTGATCTTGGAGTTGAGAGTTAAAGCTCTACTTTGGGGGTAGAGGTGACTTTAAAAAACAAATAAAATAATAAAATAAAAATACATAATAAATTTATGTTTTAAGTCCTCGCTTTCATTTCTTTTGGTTATATATTGAGAATTGCTGGGTCAGAGGGTAATTCTGTTTTTAATTATTCTGAGGAACCACCTTACTGTTTTCAAAACAGCTGCACCATTTCCTCCATAACTAAGATGATTCTTCGCAAGAACCAGTGCTGGGCCCACTGGAACCATCTCCACCCCATTAAATCAATGAACAGAGACTTGCCACTATTTCATGTTTTTGTGTTTACACAGTAAAGACGGTTGTGTTTTCGCAGTCATCCAGTGCTTCTGGTTATTCCAATAAATGGACAGGTGCTGTGGTGCAAAGAAAACTGCCCCAAAGCATACTTCTAATTTAGTATGAGGCTCCTGAAGATAATTCTTTAACCAAAATGGAACAAGAAGTGTACACCAGGATTAGGAAAATTTAAAAATGAGCCGTATGCTTTTTTGAGTCATATTTCAAAAACAGGGCTGCCAGCCTAAGATCTAAATTGTTAATTGTACACAACAGACTGAGGAGAAAGTAATCAGCACCGAGCATATAATTTATATCTGTGATTAGCCATTCTATGTCTGATTTATGGGTTTTGGATAGATGGATACCAATTTATTTTTCCTCTACAGGGCTCCATGCATGAAGTGTAATTACAAATTTGTTTGCAGTTGCTGTGGTGTGGAATTAAAAACATAACCTTCCTGGAGACTCAGAATATAGGATGCCTTCTTGCCCTTTATTTTCCCCTTAAAATAAAAAAGGGTGCCAGGTAGTGTTTTATATCAGACTCCAAAGCCCACTGGTTCCAGCCACATGATTCTCAGAATCACTGCTTTTACCCGAGGAAATAATCAGATGCAAGATGAGAGTAATTACAGAGAATCTGGAGTTCTATATGCTTAATTATGTCACTGTTTTGTTTTATCACACTCTATCATTAATAGGGGCTTCAGTTTTTACACAGAAACATTTTACCTCAATGTACAGTTAACAAAGTTAGATCTAAGGGCACCTGGGGGGCTCAGTTGATTGGACATCTGCCTTTGCCTGGATGGTGACCTCTGGGTCCTGGGGTCAAGCCCTGAGTCAGGCTCCCTGCTCTGCACACAAGCCTGCTTCTCCTTCTCCCTCTTGCCTGTGCTCATGCTCTGTCAAATAAATAAATAAAATCTAAAAAAAAAAAAAAAAAAAAAAAGAAAGAAAGAAAAAAAGAGAAAAAGCTAGTTATATGAATTTCCCGGCAGGTAATTTCATTTCAAAATGCCAAGATCCTTCGGGTGCTCTGGCCAACACCAGTGGTTTCAGTGCTGGCTTGAGAAAGTGGCTCTGGATGAAAGCAGGGCCATGCTCCATCATCGCAGGCCCCTTTGAAGGGCCAGTTGCTGGGGTCCCGTCCAGGCATTGCACGAAGGCTCACTGGGGTGTCCATCCTGGCTCGGCTCACCGGAGCCCATCTCTCACCCTCACCAGGGCCACTCCGGCCCCACGTCCCTTCTGCCTTCTGCTCCAGTGCCCTCGGCCTTGGCTTCGTCCCACCACTAATGACGGGGCCTGGTGCAAACCCGCTTCACACTCTGCTCCCCAATTCTACCGAATGTTTCATGAAGAGAAGCAAACCTGGACATCCGGATTTTCTGTCCCACCCTTGCTCTACCATCTGCCCCAGCCTTTACAGCCATCCACGGATCAGTGCTGGGACTCAACAGAAATGTGGTCCGGGGCAGCCCCGTGGCGCAGCAGTTTAGCGCTGCAGTTTAGCGCCGCCTGCGGCCTGGGGTGTGATCCTGGAGACCCGGGATCGAGTCCCGGGATCGAGTCCCGCGTCGGGCTCCCGGTGCATGGAGCCTGCTTCTCCCTCTGCCTGTGTCTCTGCCTCTCTCTCTCTCTCTCTCTCTGTGTGTCTCTATGAATAAATAAATAAAATCTTAAAAAAAAAAAGAAAAGAAAAGAAATGTGGTCCATGCAAAGGAAAACCAACCAACCAAAAAAATCAGCAGTGTTGAGTAACAGGAGAGCTAGACAGCATTTTTTTTTCAGGGTTGTCAATATATACATATATTCATTATACAATGAGGAGATAACAGGTTTTTAAAAACTGGCAAAGAGAAAGGTAAATGTATTACCGTAGCCCACCCCAACTCCACCAACCGTGAAGCTTCATCCAAATCCATTTCCTGGCTGTAAGCACACTTCCCTTGCTCTGCTCAGCTAATACTGCACTTTTCCTTGAGTCTCTAGATTCCCTTTAGTCTCTTCTCAAAAGCTCCTCTTGGGATCCCTGGATGGCGCAGCGGTTTGGCGCCTGCCTTTGGCCCAGGGCACGATCCTGGAGACCTGGGATCGAGTCCCACGTCGGGCTCCCGGTGCATGGAGCCTGCTTCTCCCTCTGCCTGTGTCTCTGCCTCTCTCTCTCTCTGTGACTATCATAAATAAATAAAAATTAAAAAAAAAATCAAAAGCTCCTCTTGTGCTGCCTCCTCTCACTGGAGCTCATCTCTGCTCCCTCGGCCAGAGTTAATCTATCCCCATGGCAATGGCCACCAGCGGCACCTGCGGTTCCCAAACTGTGTGCCCAGGTGTCCTGGGATACCACAGTGAACTCCCAGAGGTACTGAGGGATATTTTAACTTTTTGAGGGAAACAGCCATATTTGATGCGTGTTGGACACTGTGAAAAACAGTAGCTCGAGGTAGTTCACAGTTTCGGCATGAGATCACCGGCCCTTTGGAAGATACCACCTTTTCAGAGGCAGTTATGATAAAAAGTAAGGAAGGTACAAAAATCAAAGTGGAGCAGGAAATGGTATCCAGTCTGGTTCTAAGATTTGAGAAGTTGTGCAGCGCTCAGCATGTGCATACAACCCACACATTGTGTATCTGTTGGGGTTCTCCAGAGAACCAGAACCAACAGTGTGTGTGTGTGTGTGGGTACAGAGAAAGAGACTGATTTTAAGGAACTATTTCATGCCATTATGAGGGCTGGCAAGTCCAAAATCTGCAAGGCAGGCCAGCAGAGCGGGGACCTAGGGAAGACCTGATTTTGCAGCTCGCATGTGAGGTGGAATTTCCCTCTTTGGCAGACCTCAGCTGTTAGCTCCCCAGCCTTCAGCTGACTACCTGAGGCCCACTGACTGTATGGAGTTACCTGCTTTCTTCAAAGACTACTGATTCAAATGTCAATCTCCCCCAAAAAATGCCCTCACAGCAACATCCAGACTGATGTTTGATCAAGAATCTGGTTACTATGGCCAAACCACGTTGACACATAAGATTAACCATCACAAGAATGAAAACTGTGTATTTTTTCTTTCCAATTTATACAATTGTATTTTTTTTAAGTTTTTAAAAATTTATTTATTTGAGGGAGACAAGAGAGAGCATGAGCGGAGGGAGGGAGAGGCTGACTCCCCACTGGGCTCCATGCCAGGATGCTGAGATCATGACATGAGCCACCCAAGCATTTAATATCCATTGTATATTAAAATATAATATACAATTATATTTTAAGTTTTTAAATTTTTTAGATTTTATTTTTTTGAAAGATTTTATTTATTTATTCATGAGAGACACACGCACATACAGAGAGGCAGAAACAGGCAGAGGGAAAAGCAGGCTCCATGCAGGGAGCTTGATGTGAGATTCGATCCCGGCACTCCAGGATCACTCTCTGAGCCAAAGGCAGACGCTTAACTGCTGAGCCACTCAGGGGTCCCTACAATTATATTTTTAATCAGCCACTAAATTATTAGGACATAAATGCTAATTGCGTCATTTAGACTCTACTACTTAATAAATGGAACTGTTAGGTATTTCTTTTGGCCTACAGGCACTAAGAATGCCATGAAGAGAAAAAGCTTAAGAGCTTCTGACCTATATGCAGATAACTGCAGCCCAGTTTGTATTCCCAAATTCTCTCTTTTTAAATTCCCAAATTCTTGACATGCACATTCTACATGGTTGTCAAAATGCATCTATTCTAAACGAATTTCAATATGCATGCATATTCTAATGAATGCCAATATTCTTATATATTCCAAAGAGAGAAATTCCCAGTTACCTTCCCTCAAATGTTCCAAACTCAGTTTCTTATTTCCTCCACCAAACCTACTGTCAATCTGATTTCCAGAAATGTATTTTTAATCTCACCCACCACCCCTCCTCCCCATTAGCTGCTGCTATCCACCCCACCATGGAACTCCTTTGAAACATAATACAATAATTCTTCCCTATGTGATATATGTTATTAGAGAAATAAAATTATATGCAAACAGATTAGAGCCCTTGTCACAAATTATGGGTTCATAATTTTTCAGGAGGGAAATGTTTATTTTTAACTTCCCCCGTCTTCATATTTAGAAAAAGCAGTCAAGATAGGATAGGAAAAGCATACAGCCCAGGGATAAATCAGTATGTTTTTATAAGGGAAATTCTCCTTGATTTGGGGGGGAAAGCCCCAATACTTTACAATTCTGTCTCTAATGAAACATTTTATCGGCAGATATTGAATTAAAATGAGTCTTGATATGGTGAGGCCATCCCATAATAATAAACTTAAGCCAGCCTCTGTCCCAGTGATGAGCTCAACCCCACCCAAAGAGCTAAATGCATGAGTGGCTTAAAAGACAAGTGTACCATTGACCTTATATGGCAAAAACCAGAGGCAGAAAATATTAAAAACTTTTTCACATTATCTATTCCCCTTCCCATCCACCGAGAACACATGCACACACCTAAGAATAAGATAGCCAGTGATCACTGTGCAAAAACACTTTGATTGCAAACTCTCTTTTTCACTTATTTCTCATAATTAAAGCTGGAAACCACTAGAAGTTTTTCCCTCTATTATTTCATTTTTGTTGGCGATATCTGCTCTGTTGAATAAAGATGCTGCTCCATCATGCATAATATTATTTATGGAACTGTATTCCTGAGATACCAAGGCAATGTGATTTTTCTCTCTCAAGGAGGGGAATTCGTTATTCATTGAGAGCCGTTGCGTTGCCATGAAAAGAAGCCAGCCCACTCACACGGGGCCTCTGGCTCCAGCTGAGTGAACGCCGCTATCACCAGCTCTCCAATACCTGTAGACGTCAGCAGCCTGTCGAGAACTCAGTATTCTAGTGAAAACAAACATCAAAAGGCTAGAAAGCAAATGACAGCTCAGGGAAAGTCCACAAAATATTCAGTTAATACTTAAAAAAAAAGGCAAAAAAAAAAAAAAGGCAACTATGACAATTTGAACGTATTTATCTAACAGGAAAAAAAGTCCACGCTATGAGATGGACACTGAAGGTAACAAAATATAAATAAATTCATAATTAGGGTCTTGGGGGCAGGCAAGAAATCTGATATAAAACCACATTTGACAAAGGAACAGCACAGTTAAATGTATTCATATTTCTCTGTGAAAGTACTTTCTCAGTGTATACATTTTGGGGCAATGAACTAGAGGAAAAATCTATAGGTTAACTTATATATTGTAGTATTTTGGTATATGAATTTCCCCACCAGCCAACGTTTATGATAATTTCTAATTCCAGCACTTTCTAGACTACACAATCTTACCAGCACCCGCCCCCCAGGCACTCAGAATAAACATAACCTGATTTTTTCCAACACTATTACTAAAAATAAAAGGACCACACAGTGAGTATCTCTCACTATCATAAGAACTATTTGAACAGGCAGCTTTCTTTAAATTCATTCCATCAAAGCCTTCAGAAAATTAGCAATTCTCCATGGAAGACCACAGTATGTGGGCATCTAGTCACTGGCTTGGAAATATATTATTTTTTAAAATTTGAGTTGTAAAGCCTTTGTCCTGACAGATAAAAGCGGTGACACCCTGCTTAAAAAAAGAAGGTGGGAGGCCAGGGGACAGGGGTGAGGACCTGTCTTCTAAGCCTGCTATCAGTACCGATCTGCAGGAACACAGAGCCACTTAAGGGGGATGAGACGCATTCTGAAACCACTCTGCTGTTCCTTTCCAGGAGCAGCATTTCAAGAGCTCATCAAGTCCACTAGGCACGGACACAGGGTATTTTGGAAGCAAGTCCGCTCCAAATTGTAAGGTATGTTTAGAAACATTCAGAATGACAACCGCTTAGTATTTTCAAATGTGATGCTGATGTTCATGGATAAATCCATTATCCCACAGAGAGTGACAATCCATTCCCGTCTGTCCAGGACCTTCCCAGTTTGAAAGCTGGAAGCCCCTGTCTCTGGAACTCCCTTTGTGCTGGCAACTGGAACAAGCCAGTTGGCTACCCTATCCTCCACATAAACTATAATATATAGCAGGTGATCTCACTTCGAAGTGAGATCAAACTAAATCACAGTAATCTGGGAACAAATTAAGTACCCCAGAGTGAGGACTACCTATCGGGCGGTAGACAACATCACTTGATGCAGGTAGAAGAAATCTGGTGTTTCCAACACCATCTGGGTGTACAGTGAACTTATTAAAAGCACACCTAAAGGTGCTCTAGACTTGGCTCCACGTTCATCTTCTACATAGAAAAAGACTAAAGTATTTAAAGAAAGAGATTTTAGGGGCACCTGGGTGGCTCAGTGGTTGAGTGTCTGCCTTTGGCTCAGGTCGTGATCCTGGGGTTCTGGGATCAAGTTCCGAATCGGGCTCCCTGCTGATCTGGCTGATGTGCTGTGCCAGCCAGGGACAGGAATGAGTCTGTCCTCTTTGAAAACAGAAAAAGTGCTGTTTTCATGATTGGTCAAAATTCCACCTCTTTCCTTTCAGATAACTTGCAATACTCAGAATCCCTCTCCAGAAAGCAGGCAGGAGGCATGTAGTTTGCCCTGTATTTCTATCTCCTTTAACTAGAGGATTTCCATTTTTGTTGTTTTATTTAAAAAAATTTTTTTTAAGATTGTATTTAGTTACACATGAGAGACACACAGAGGCAGAGACACAGGCAGAGGGAGGAGCAGGCTCCCTGCGGGGAGCCTGATGCGGCACTCGATCCCAGGACCCTAGGATCATGCCCTGAGCCCAAGGCAGATGTTCAAGCACTGAGCCATCCAGGTTTTCCAAGGATTTCCATTTTTGAAGCAGAGAATCAGACAAAGACAGGGAACTATTTGTCCTGGAAATCCTGTGAAACTCTTGGGCTCCTTCCACTCAGCCTGGGCCTTAAATTTCATCCCCCCTTTTCTTTTAAGGTAGAAGCACTACTTCTCCACAGCAACATTTAACATCAGTAGCTGAGCCAACTGCTGGTGCTCCTGGTTGCTATGGACCACCTTCTCCTCTTTGTAAGCTTCCTGGATGCTATGCCCCTGACCCATTGCACACACCCCCTTTCTCCGTGTCAGCCTTCCAGAGATGCCTCGGGGGCACTGCTGGGTCCCATGGGAGACCCAGTGCCAGAGGCTGTCAGCCCCAAGGCTAGGTGGAGAACCATCCCAAAGATAATGGGGTCACGGGCCAACAAGGGGTTTATTCTGTAGCTAGTAGTCATCGTCAAAGATCGCATCCAAAGGAACTAACAGATGCTCTAGGGCAGTTCCTCACGTCACACACATGGAGGCACACCTACGCTCATGGCACCTGCTCATGTGCTGTCCTGGATAGATCACACAAGTCTGCTGAGTGGAAGGTTATTCCTCTGCAAAATGGTCCTTAGCCACTCCTATCATGTTCTCAAGACGCTTAAATTTTTGGCAGAACTGTTGCCATCGACTAACAGGGCTAGTCCCCTGAAAAGCCAGGAAATTGGTTCTCTTCATTTTACAACATGTAAATAAAACTACAGTAAGAAGTGCATAAGAGCTAACAGGACGCTACAGGTTTATTTTTAAATGGAGAATGGAATCATTCTTCTTCCATTTATTTTTTTTTAATTTTTATTTATTTATGATAGTCACAGAGAGAGAGAGAGAGAGGCAGAGACACAGGCAGAGGGAGAAGCAGGCTCCATGCACCGGGGGCCCGATGTGGGATTCGATCCCGGGTCTCCAGGATCGCGCCCTGGGCTAAAGGCAGGCGCCAAACCGCTGTGCCACCCAGGGATCCCTCTTCTTCCATTTAAAATGGGGTGGAATGATCCGTGGAGTACCTGGGTGGCTCAGTTGGGGTAAGTGTGCCTTCAGCTCAGGTCATGATCTCCGGGTCCTGGGATCGAGCCCCCACGTTGAGCTCCCTGCTCAGTGGGGAGTCTGCTTCTCCTTCTCCCTCTATACCCCCCCATTTGTGCTCTCTCGCTCTCTCTCTAATTCAAATAAATAAAAATAAATAAATAAAATAAAATTTAAAAAGATCCACTCCTCTGATCCCAAGGATGCCCACCACAACTATTACCCGCAATTCTATATACTGACACCAAGCTCTAACATCATGGCTTATAACCTTGAGCCTGTCAGCAATTCCAAGCCTATTCCATCAGATAGGACAACACCCATCTAATCTTCCCTCATAAGACAGTTTCGCTGGCTTTCTGCAATCTCTAAACGGTCAAAATAAACACATTTCTGCAGGTGGTATCCCAAAGAAGCAAAACAATCATTATCTAAAACCACCCCCCTCTGTAGGAGGGCATCTGATATGAAAACACACAAGACTTTCATATGGACTTCATACTAAAAAGCCCTGTTTGGCTCTAAACCCAGACAGCTTTAGCAACACAACCCACTGATATTTCCACAGCCACCACCCCCTCCTCTTAATTAGACTGTTGATGAGCCTCACACTCAACATAATGGGCTCTTCTGCACACAGCCACACGGCTCACTCTCAAATAAGAACCCTTGGTCACCAGGCTACTTCCCAAACCCACCAATGGGAGCTCGCTGTCCCGCGCTCTTATCAGCGGCTGTCAGCAAACAGCATACTTCCCTGTGAGCTCCGCTGACAGCCAGGGCTCCGTCACTGTCTCCCAAGAAACATTCGCAAGTCCCCTCCCAGGTCCCCTGAAGATCAAGAGAAAAACTGTGAAATATATCTCGCTTTCCTGATGATTTTCCTCAATAGGTTCATTGGAGGAGGTCACAGGGAAGGAGGCAGGGAAAGGAAACAATGGTGATGTGAGATTCCTGTTTGTATGTTCTTTTTCTTTTCTTTTTCTTTTTTTTAAATTTTACTTATTTATTAGTGAGAGACACAGAGAGAGACGCAGAGGCATAGGCAGAGGGAGAAGCAGGCTCCCTGCAAGGAGACTCATGCGGGACTTGATCCCAGGACCCCGGGATCACACCGTGAGCCGAAAGCAGACACCCAACTACTGAGCCACCCAGATGCCCCGTTTGTATGTTCTTAAACCAATGAATGGATCCTTTGCCAGTTTCCACACCTGGTGTCTTCTTAAATATTCATTTTCAGAAAACCTATGATTTGAGCTTCCTTTTTAATTTTCTTACAGCAGAAAACACATTCAGTCTTCCAGGTATTTCACTTATATCCATTTTTCCTGAAATGACTTATGGATCCCCCTGCCCCCTTCACCCTACCTCCCTGCCGGCCCCAAGCTGGACTTGTCCCCTTCTTGTTTTGGTGCAGAAAGACTCAGAGAGCGAACAGGCATCTTGGACATCAGTAAGCGCCCCCCCCCCCCCGCCCCTTGGATGAAAAGCACTGCCTTTGAAAAGGAGGCCCAGATGCCACAAATAAACTGTGATGCTGCCATCATCTGCTTCTCCTCGTGTCACCTTATGTATCCAGAGAATCTAACACCGGCCCAGGGAAGAAAACAAAATCCCGCTGCAAGAAGATTCCATGTTGCAGGGCAGAGAGCTTCTTGTCCAGGGAGCCACAGGGTCAGCGAGTCTCACAGAACCAGCTGTGGTGCTGTCTCTGCTTCTGGAGCTAGTTCAAGAGTCACCTGGCAAGCCCCTCTCTTTTCTCGTCTACAAGAGGCCCCCACTTAATCCCCCACTGCATTTCTTTTCCATCTGCACAGAGTAAAGAAGATTTTTTTTCTTCGTTAACTTTCTGGAAGAGCTCCCCCCACTCCCACCCCCCAGTTGACAAAAGTCCCCAAATGATTGACAACACCCTGATTCTGGATCCATACGTATCTCTTAGTGAGATAAGGAATCGTAACTCAAACACAGAGGCCACCACTGTGGTCCCACCCAACAAGGCATGAGTTACCAGGATTTGTTTTTTGTTTTTTTTTTTTAAAGATTTTATTTTTTAATTCTTATTTATTTATGATAGTCACAGAGAGAGAGAGAGAGAGAGAGAGGCAGAGACATAGGCAGAGGGAGAAGCAGGCTCCATGCACCGGGAGCCCGACGTGGGACTCGATCCCGGGTCTCCAGGATCGCGCCCTGGGCCAAAGGCAGGCGCCAAACCGCTGCGCCACCCAGGGATCCCGAGTTACCAGGATTTGAAGGCAATTATCTCAAGCAATAATTAGAAATAGTTACATAGAGCTGAAACCACGGGCTAAGAAAAGTAACACTGTCAGTGTCACGAATCCACTCAAGAGAGTAGCTCCATATTACTCCTTGGATCTTTCCCCCACCTTATCACTAATTCCATGGCAAATATCAGAAAGCACATAGTGGATACTCAAATATCGGCTAATTCCCTGAGCTGGTATTTACTGCTGGTCTCCTGTGTGCAAGGCCAAGTGGAGAGCTCAGCGGGGAGTCTAAGACCCATTTATTGCCCTCGAGATGCTTGGAGAACAGCAGAGTAGATCCTGCAAAAGAAAGGTTCCTTCACCCCTCCAAATACAAACCCATCTCACTCATTCTCCCAACTGTCACAGGGCACAGGCCAGGACCCAATACATGGTGGATCCTGGGGCCACACTATGGACATAGAGCACAGAGCTCTGAACTTGGACTCACTGTACAACTACCCCCAGACAGCCTGGGGTCCCCTGTTGTGAATACTGGCACTGGGGAAAACAGCAGTTTTTTACTTCAAAGAGACCCCTGATCAAACTTCAGATATTTCAATTGTTAATAATAATTGGCACGTGAATATTTGACAATATTCAGTTATGCCCATCTCATGAAAGGGGCTGAGTTTTGAGGGTGCTTTTGGAATGAGGGCCTTGAACTTAGAAATTCCCCACTAGGTTCCGGTGACCTTGCTTGAAAATACAGAAACTAGAGAGGAGGATGCCTAATTTGTGATTTATAACTTTGGGGCATGTCAGGGCTAATTTTATGTGTCAATATGTTTGGGCCATGAAGTGCCCAGATATTTGCTCAGACATTATTCTGGGTGTGTCTGCCAGGGTGTTTTAGGGTGAGATTATATTTGAAAAAGTAGATACCGTTCCCCCTACTGTGGGTGGGCCTTGTCCAATCAGCTGAGCACCTGAACAGAACAAAAGGGCTGACCCACCCCTAAGTAAGAGAGAATTACTTCCTGCAGGACTGCTTGAGCCAGGACATTGGTTTTTCATGGTTTTGGACTTGAGCTAAAACATCAACTCTTCCTAGGTCTCAAGCCTAATGGCCTTCAGACTAGATAGATATATCTCTATATCCACAGCCAAATATGTTGGGAGGAAAGTTTAAGGTTATCAGGTTATCTTCACTGCAGGTCTTTTCAGAGACTTCAGTATATAAATGTACACTGTAGATCCCACCAGTAATATAGTGTGTAACCCCTGTCAGATCACAGAAGCCTGTGTGTGTGCGTGTATGTGTGTTCATGTGTCATGGTCCACGGCTCCATGGGATACAGAGTTTGGTAACCCTGCACTCAGACCATATTGATTTCCCCAGGGCACTGAGGGCATGCTCCTTACTTTTTTTTTTTTTTTTTTCAGAGAGAGAGAGGGAGAATCCCAAGCAGGCTCCATGCCCAGCATTGAACCCGATGTGGGACTCCATCCCATGACTGAGACCACTGCCTGAGACAAAATGAAGAGTCTGATGTTCAACAAATGGAGCCACCTATTCCTTATTCTTAAAACTAGGATGTGTTGTTTTCACTCTTTCCTCCAATAACTAACATTTTCTGTGTGTTTTTGACACCACTGCTCTTCTTTCACAGAATACATTATCCTAGACACTATGCCTAAGACAAAGGAAATGAAGGAGTCATGGACATCGGATGACATTTATCAGACACAACCAAGAACTAATTTCAGAACCCTGTTTCTGAAAGAGAAGGATAAGGGGGATAAAAAAAGTCACCGTGTAGATGTCTATGATGGATAAGCGCAGGGTTTTCTGGCTGGATTCAATATCTTTACCCTTTTTGAGAACAAAAGGCACAGCTCAGAGCCCAGGTTTGAATTAAACCCTAAGAAAGTTGATGACTTGCCCTGTTCTCCATTCAGTAGACTTCACCTCATTCTAAAGGGTAGGGGGGAATTGCCTGCGATTTTGCACTTGGCTTTCATCCAGTTGTCCAGACCACCCTATTACGGCTTCACTGAGTCAATTATATTAGCTCCACAATTCCTTTGATTCCTTTCCAATCTAAATTCCCCCCTTTCTGGGGGGACTCGGGACGGTCTAGCCAGTGTATTATCTCACAGCGTATGGAATTTGGAATGGTATTTCCATACAAGGGCCATACACATTCCTTCTCCAGGTTTCCTTCTGAACCACACGTGCTATCAGTTAGCACAGGAGGCTGAGAAGAGACATGGCGGAGAAAATGATGGGAAGAAGAGCCAAGAGTTCAAAAAGAAGGCTCCTCACTGCCTAGCAACAAGAAACATAGTCCCCAAACAACAGTTTTTACATGTAATAACAGATACAATAAATTGGTTTATTGTGCCCATTATCTCGGGTTATGTCTTCCTCCTACAATTTTAGGAGTAACTGGTCAGTTGGAGATGGCTGCTGAGAGCAAGAAGGGCTTTTGATGACTCAGTGACTGTATGACTTAACATTCCTTTGTTGTCTCTCAATAACAAACCACTCAGGAGTTAATTCCAGCAGGTACATGGGAGGTGTTTCTCTGCAGTGAGAAAGCCTGGCTGCCCGGCGTGCTGGGCAGAGATGTACACTATTCTGGTCACGACAGGAAGGAGGGAGTGTGGGGCCAAGCAGCGTTTCCATGAAGGCGGTCCCCCCAGCGCCCCAGCTCTTGGCCAGCTCTGATGGTGGGAAGCTTGACACAGGAAGTAACACCACGGGCAGCCACATCTTTCAGTGATTAATAACACCCACCATCCACCCCTGCATGCTCCTGGATGGAGGCTTTACAACGTAAGAGCTCTCAGGAAGGAGCCCAAACTCAGCCTCATGATAAAGAAGAAATTATACTCACTAGTCAGCGAAGGCTTCACACAGGGAACTGGTGAAGAACTTCTAAAATCTAAAAGCCGATCTGATATTTTGTAGGACATGCATCCATTATCAGAACATGGAACCTGAAAGAACTTCCGCGACAGGGGAACAAAATAAAGACTTTTAAGAGACTTGTTGACATGAAAGTCGTTGCCCAGCAATTAGACAGCTTAGGCCTGAAAGGGAGGGGAACAACAGAAGTCAAAGTATAAACATCTACGCCGCTAGTGCCTGGCAGGTAGCTGCCAAACTCCTGCTGTGTGGACAACAGAGGTGAGGAACGCAGAATGCAAGGTGGCAAAGGGGTGAATATTTGATGGATAGAATATATCTCCGAATATTCGACAAGGGACAGACTGACAGACAGTTGGATTAGTGAGGCCAGAAACATCACATTCCAAACTATGGAAGACAAGATGTTCCTTTGTAGGACACCAACAGAAAACAGGAAGTGAAAGAGGACACTTGGCATCAGGGCCACTGACTAAGGCTGAGTTATTTTTATCGCTTGGAAGATGCTGCTGCCGAAAGTTCTACTTTCCAGCACAGATGTGATATGTGCCCAGCCTCCCCTGACCCATTCTGTGGCTTCAGAGAATAACCTCTGTGATAGGCTGACAGCTGCCTGCAAGTCACTGAGGCACATGTGGCCAGGGAGGCAGCTTTAGATCCCATGGTAAGGACTTGGGAGTTTTGAGAATTCACAAATGTAGGGGTTCATGATCACTCCATATTATCTTGCAGGAATCCATATGGCTGGTAAGAGGAGGCTATGTGGTTTTCTAGAGTGGCGATCAGGTTTGAGAAAAAATAAGGATGCTTTACTTCAATGCCTTAAGATTCCAGAAGTCTCAAATACCACTGGCTGTTGGACAATATTAAGAACAGAGCAGGGGGACGCCTGGGTGGCTCAGTGGTTTAGCTCCTGCCTTTGGCTCAGGGCCTGATCCTGGAGTCCCAGGATTGAGTCCCACATCAGGATCCCTGCATGGAGCCTGCTTCGCTCTCTGCCTGTGTCTCTGCCTCTCTCTCTCTCTCTCTCATGAATAAATAAATAAAAATATTAAAAAAAAAAAAAAAAAGAACAGAGCAGGTTCTTTTTTGCAACCACCAGTTGCAAAGTACTGGTGGTTCAGGAAGTCAGACCATGCAGTTATCCTTTGTGAGAACTGAACTCCAAAGTTGGTTGGAGGGTCTTCACGGTAGAAGGGGTACCTGACAAAGAAGTTTCCATTGACACTGTTGGGCACTGCCTGAAGGATGAGCAAAGTTCGTATTTTTTCTTAATAAAACAAAAATAACATAGTATTTTCCTGAAATAGTCACGAGTTGGCTAGCAAAATCTTTTTTTTTTTTTTTTAAGATTTTATTTATTTATTCATGAGAGACACAGGGAAAGAGGAAGAGACAGACAGAGGGGGGAGAAGCAGGCTCCCTACGGGGAGCCCAATGCAAGACCTGATCCCAGGTCCCTGGGATCACACCCTGAGCCGAAGGCAGATGCTCAACCACTGAGCCGGCCAGGTGTCCCGGTTAGCCAGAAAATCTTAACAACAAACTAAAACAACCAGAATTTGAAGATAATTCTCTTTTCTTTTTAAAATTCGACATCAGGGGTAGAACCAGTGGCACCACAGACACTCACTTCCATGTAAATAGCTTCCCCACGACTCCATCTTTGACTATTTCCCGGCTTTGCCTTCTCCTTTCCTGGGGTGATCTCTTTCATTCCTATCTAGATGCTGAAGACTTCTAAACACGTTCCAAACACGTTCCTGCAGGTCTCAGCTGAGCCCCAGATCGATATTTCCAGCTGCTAATGGATGCTGCATGGGCTCCACAAAGAGGGCATGTCGGGACAAAACTATGGCCCCTAGTCAACCTCCACCTAACCCCACTTGCTCCTCACCTGGGAATGAAATCACTGTTCATCCAAGCAGATGCTGCAATCCTACTTGTAAGATACCTCTCTAATTTGGGGTTCTCCTCCCCATCACGAACATTTCTGCTTTCCTTTTTACAATTTTATTTTATAAACATTTATATAGCACTGACTGTGCCAGTTACTGTTCCAAGAACATTATGAGACTTTCATCATCTTTTGCTTTCATCAACAACCAGTGTCTCTCACCTTCCATCTGTTCTTCCTATGGCAGTCATAGCAGCTTTGCCTAAAAAAATCCTACCTCATCATAGTACTTCCAGACACTTCTGACACTCCTGGTTCTCTTGACTACTTGGCATTGCCCATGGTGACCTTTACCTGCCTGTCACCTGTCGCTCTGCCTCAGCTCTCTTCACGCCCCCTTGGAGCCCATGCCGCAGCCACACCATGCTAGACACCTGCCCTTCCAGGGGCACCTGCCTCTGCATTTGCTCTTCCCTCTGCCCATGAGGTCTTTCTTCATCTGGGACGCCCACCATCCTGGGAGGCTCAACCAAGTAGATGAAAGTTTCCCCGAGAGAAGCATTTCCAAACTTCTAAGAAGAGCTGCCTGGAGAGCCCCAAAGGTGATAAAACTCTGAACGGACCTAAAACAAAACCCCAAGTGAAAACAAATGGAACGGTTAACAGAATGGGAGGCAGTGGCAAGAAAAATAAATAAATAAAGGAAATCTAATACAAAATCACGAGTCATGGAGCCGTGGAATACATTTCCTGTGCATGAAGGAAATGACACAGCTGTGGCCACACTAGCAGCTGTGCTGTCAGCCAATTCGGGCGATATAGACAGGAAAATCAGGGAACGATGATTTATGCTAATTTTCTTGTATTTGGTCTGAGTACTCGCTCATTTGCTCCTCCAAACCTCCTGTCAGCATCATTTCTGGTTCTACCCCTTTTCAGCAAGTTTCATTTTGTTTTTTTTTCTTTTCTTTTCCTTTTAAAACTTTATTTATTTATTCACGGAGACACAGGCAGAGACATAGGCAGAGGGAGAAGCAGGCTCCCCACTGAGCAAGGAGCCCAATGCAGGACTTGATCTCTGGACCCCGGGATCACACCCTGAGCTAAAGGCAGATGTTCAACCATGGAGCCACCTAGGCGTCCCTCAGCAAGTGTCATCTGGCATTTTTTTTTTTTAGAAATGAACAAGCACATCTGGCATTTCTTCCTATAATGAACGAGCACACGGAGGCCCCAGTGAAATCGCAGACCATTTGCAGAAAAGCTCCTGCAGGCCAGTCTGAATTCTGTTCATCAAACACAAGTGCTGGGTGTCCTGTGTCTCCACAAAGATGACCAAGACATGACCTCGAACTAACGACTCGTGACTTTGAAAGGGAGCCCCCAAAGGGCACTTCAAAAAGAGTGTGTCTCAAACCCAACTGGAGCTTGGCCCTCAGACTCAAGACCCCACTCATCATCCCCATCTCCATTAAGTGACAACGTGAATCTGCCGCTGCCGAGGCCACAAACCTTGTTTCCAGTGGTTCTTGATGCCCTCCTTCTCTCAAGGCCTTTTATGGTCAGAGCAGCAGTGAATCCCATCAACTCCATGAACAAGGTCCGACTCCTTCTCGCCTCTCAGGCCACCACCCTAGTCACTTCTGTTGCTTCTCACTGGGCTACCGAGGGGCCTCATCACGGCTCTTCTGTTTCCAGGCTTGACCTACCTTCTATGGATGACTCTGCAAAGTCATGCTTTTCAAAAATCGTAGGCAGACACCTCCCCACCCGCCCCAGCCAAATCTCCAATGACTTCCTTGCTTAAGTAAAAACTCCAGTATATGCCCCAGCCTGTTGGCCCTTCCTGACCTTGCCCAGCTAAGTCCCCAGAACGTCCCCCCAAAATGGTTCTCAGTCTGCTCCCACCACGCTGTCTCCTGGCACCCCATGCCTCTGATGCCCCCCAGGGAACGTTCACTTCCAGGCCTTGGCCGTTTCCTCTGCACCCCGGCCTCCTCCTCTCTGTGGGCACCCACCTGCCTGCCTCCCCCTTCACCCTCTCTGGTCTCTGCTCAGATCTTCTCTAGGAAGGCACCCCGAGCTTTCCACACCCCTGAGGGCCCACCTTATTTCTGTTCATAGCCCTTCTACCACAAGGGCCAGTTTATGTTTGTTTACCATCTGCCTGTCTCTAGTACTAAGAGGGCAGATACTTTGCTGTGCTCACTACCGTTTCCTCACGCCTGGACAATGGCACATGTCCTTATTAGATATATGCTGAATAAATGAAACGCTGGAAGATAAGTGAGGCATGTACTAACTGTAATGCCAGAGCAAAGGTAGGTCATGAAGGCAGGGATTCTTCATGTTAAAAAAAAAAAAAAAAAAATCCTTTGCCTTCCCAGGAAATTTATTTTAAATAATGAGCTTCTCTCTCTCTCTTCCTCCCGCCTCCTCTCTCTCTCTCTCTCATAGGACTCACGTGCAACTCCGTAAGTAGCGCCTGCATAAGTGATATCTGATTAGTCATTCCAAAGTCATCGTGTAGTATCGGACAGGCAGTGTGCTAGGAGCACTGTAGAGTGAAATATCAAACAACCAGTCATCCTCTGCCTTCAAGAAGTCCATACTCCATTACATTCCAGAAGACAGAGCCTGAATATAAAGGATTGAATGTGGAACCTTTGTTGCCTTTTTTGCAGGCAAATGCCTCCTTGAAATTCAGAAAAGGGCAAAGCACTTCCTGCTGGGGTCATCTTGGCTGGCTCTATTTTCTACACTGCAGAGGGCAGGGCTTTGGGGATGGTGGGGAGAAGACCCAGGGCTCTATCTGGGGAGTGGAAATGGAAGGTGCTTGCAGCACACGGAAGAGGGCTCAGCCGGGCACGTGGTGCTCTGGTACGGACTGCAATTAAATTTCAATTTTCCAGATACTGAATACCTTGATCTGAAGTCACTCGATCTGCTTTATAACCAATTTATATTAAGGAAGAGATGTGAAAGGTTAATACCCTTAATATTAAATGCTTCGGGAAATGTTCTGGTTATTTTTAACACATTTAGGGGGCGTTCTTAACACTTGGTTATTTAGTGCATTATGAAAATGTCATTGATAAAAAATAATGACCTGGGTCTAACTTTAACACAGCAAGACCAAAGAGAAATGTCAGAGTGGAGGACACTGTCTGCCCCAGATGCACTGGATTCCACTGTCCAAGATGCTGAAACGTAGAAGCAGCGTTAAGAAGGCAGATACCTCCCCAAAAGGCACACAACAGCTTAAGGGAAACCATGCACAAAATGCCAAGTGTGGCCTTCATCACAGAACAGAGTCCGGTATATTTTAGGGCGCTTAAAGACAATCAAGCCAAAGACAAGAATGGGAGGGACTTCTGCAAGCACTTTGTGACAAATGAATAAAGAGGCAGAGAAGAGGAGGGGGAAAAATGAACAGAAAGGTCAGAACAGACTCAAATGGTCACAAGGTCACTTTTTTAATGACAATGCATCTGAAATAGCCCTTCCAAAAGTGAAATGACTAAACAGGGATCCCTTTGCACTACAAAGCAAGGATTCTTTTTAGTTTTATCATCTAAAAGGAGTTTTAATGCAAAACACCTAACTTGCATTGTCTTACAAAGACTTTCCATTAATCCCCCCCTCCCCAGTTGTCCTTGGGAGGACGGTGAATAGGTGGCTAAGCATCCCTATTTGTGTGGCTTTAGTAAAGAGCTGGTGACCAGCCACCACTCCACTCCCACCCCTGTTAAAAGCAAATCCATTCTAAAAAGACCTGAAGTAGTTGGCAAGTCCATCCTTCTTGTACCTGAAATTAAACAGACTAGTCGAGAACCCTGTAGGAAAAGCTGGCGCTGGATTCAAGGCTCGCATAGGTTCTGGGGGCATAAAGAGAAGGGAAACAGAAAGGGCTCAGTCGGGGAGGGAAGCCGGAGTGGGAGGAGCAATCTCCTAAGGGGCTGACAGGTGGAATCCAGAGTCAGAGCAAGCGGGCACCCAGGGGGTTCTGGGATGATGGAGGGCTGCTGGACAGCACCCGGGAAAATACTCTTTTTCATCTCCTCTTTCTTCCTTAAACTGCAATGACTGTTAAAAAAAAAAAAAAAAAAAAAAGCAAAAACAAAAACCTAATGTGTGCTGAAGACACTGAAGCTGCCGTGGGAAAGTCAGGTTTGCTTGAGGGATTGCAGGGTTTGTGTGATGTTTGCTGGAATCTGAGGGAAAGGTCCCATGAGAGCAAACCTAGAATCTAAGGGGTTTTTCGAGGGAAGAGAGTGGTTCAAGTCAGGAGTTCTGCTTGCAGGTGGCTGGCAGCGTTAATCCTATCCTAAAGAACCTGGATTTTGGAGCGCCGGCCCAATCAAGCCCTGAGAATTGTAGAAAACCTGGCCAACTTCTCTGCAAGCCAGTGATAACGGCTTCTTTATTATTCTATTTACAGAGTCATATATTACGGTTATCTATATTATAAATATAAAATATATATAATTATATATAAATACATATGAAATATTATTTGTAATTTGTAACATGTTTGAACCTCTATGTCAAGAGTTTCATGTCACAAACTCTAATGTTCACTCTGACTCTGCAAAGATCTCCAGAAGCCAGAGTTCAGGAGGGTGACCAAGGTCACCCAGTAGTTAAGTGACAAGGGAGAGCTTGACACTCAAGTGTGGTCATCTCAGACCCCAAGCTCTGTCACTTCTGCCCAACACATATATCCTCTGCCCTGATCTATACTTCTCATCGTGTGGGATGTGACTCTTCCTATGCATACACTCAGCCTCGGCCTTTACTTTTCTTTAGCCCCAAACGAATGAGGCTGTTCTCAAACCTATCAGATCTGACACCTCTTTTAATGTCCTGGGATGTAATTAATAAAAAAAAATCCTTCCAGCTTTTAGCTGCCACTTAACTTGATCCCGAAAATCATAGCTGCAAAGATGACAAAAGCTGCAGACCATCCAAGTGCTTATTTTCAGAAGCTAACAATGGTTTTTTGCACATTATCTATATTTGGACCCAACCAGCAAGCTTTTATTCTGTACTTATTCACCTAAGGCCAATACTGACCCAGGAGGGGATTAAACAAAACAAAAACAAAACTATCAAAGATGATCTGAAAGTGGCAAATCAAAGATTTTTAAAAGAAGAAAACCCATGATTTAAGACTAAAAATGGTCAGAGAGAAATAATGTATCCCAGGTTACATTTTATCTGTCTGTTTATGCAATAGTATTCCCATAAGTCAATGATAATAATGTCAGCTGTTAATGTTATTCATTCATTAGTCATTCAACAAATATCCATGGGGTCCTTGCTTCACAAGAGGTTCGGTGTGATGTACCATAGCAGAGCTTCTGGAATTTTCATGTGCATTGTCACTACTTGGGTGGCCTTGTTACAATGTGGGTTCTAATTCATCAGCTCCAGGATGGGTACTGAGATTCTGGATTCTAACAAGCTCCCATGTGATGTTGATGCTGCTGGTCAGCAACTATATTTTGACAAACAAGGCACTTCAGAGAATAAAATAATTAAATTAAACATGGACCCTGCCCTCAAAGAACTTACAGTTCAGATAAGGGGATATATGTCTTTTAAATAAACAGAAGAGTTATGTGCTGTAAGACCAATGTAACAGATAAAGTGTGATTTAAGGTCAAAGAATGAGGGCAGCCTGGGTGGCTCAGCAGTATACTGCTGCCTTCAGCCCAGGGCCTGATCCTGGAAACCCGGGATCGAGTCCCACATCAGGCTCCCTGCAGGGAACCTGCTTCTCCCTCTGCCTGTGTCTCTGCCAATCTCTCTCTCTCTCTCTCTCCCTCTCTGTGTGTGTGTCTTTCATGAATGGATGAATAAAATTTTTTTAAAAAGATCGATTTAAAAAATAATAATAAAAAAATAAAAGATTAAAAAAAAAGTCAAAGAATGACTCTTGGCTGAGGGGTGGTGGGTGTCTGGGAAAATATGATGAAGGTGGCATTTCAGTTGCTTCCTTAAGGAGGGCAGGCTGGATGTGAAGCCACAGGGAAGGTGGGGGGAGTACACCTGGCAGAGAGACCAGTGTCAACTGAGGCAGAGAATTAAAAAGCATGCCATGCGGGCAGCCCCGGTGGCACAGCGGTTTAGCGCCGCCTGCAGCCCAGGGCGTGATCCTGGAGACCGTGGATTGAGTCCCACGTCGGGCTCCCTGCATGGAGCCTGCTTCTCCCTCTGCCTGCGTCTCTGCCTCTCTCTCTCTGTCTCTATGAATAAATAAATAAATAAATCTTAAAAAAAAAAAGCATGCCATGTACAGGTGAAGAGGGAGGAGTCTCATTTGGAGGGTATGAATAAGACAGTGGGAGATGGGGTTGAGTTGACCTGAGAGAAGTCTGAGAAGCACCCTGTACACTGAAGGGAGAGGAGTATGTGACCCCAAAAATCACCACTTTGGCACGTGGATGATTTTAAGCTGAAGGCAATCAAGACCCAGCAGACTCAGAAAAACACTTCTACCTCTACCTCAACTACCTAAAAGAATTCAGATAGGGGATCTGCACCAGAAAAGGAGCTATCACCAGAGATTTTTTTTTTTTTTAATCTGAATGACCTATCTGTACGGCAGGACAAACATCTAATAACCAAATGTATGTTCTTCTTATCGTCCTGTGAATCACCCACCCAAACTTTGAAGCCCTAAGCCCCTATCCCATTCCTTAGCTCAGGTTGTCATATAAGCCTCAATTGCCTAACTTGCCCTTGGGTCTAATACTTTTCATGGGGCTCTTGTACATAAGTTATTAAATTGGTTTTTCTCCTGTTAATCTGCCTTATGTCGATTTAATTAATAGACCAGCCAAAAAAACCTAGAAGGGTAGAGTAAATTTTTTTTCTCCTTTACAACACCCAGTCAGGAAATGGAGAACTGAGCTTCATCAACTATCCCCAGAGCAGCAGGAGGGACAGATGAAAGAGGCGGAGGAAGAGAAACAGCCTGACAGATCATTGAAGAGGCTACTGAATAGTCCAAGAGAGAAAATAAGAAAGCCTGAAATAGAGGCAGTCATAAATCATTGATGAGAAAAAAAAAAAAAAAAGCTAGGGGTGCCTGGGTGGCTCTGTCGGTTAGACTCTGCCTTTGGCTCAGGTCATAATCCTGGGGTCCTGGGATCAAGACCCACATGGGGCTCCTTGCTCAGTGGGAACCTACTTCTCCCTCTCCCTCTGCCTGCCGCTCCCACTGCTTGTGCTCTCTGTGTCAGACAAATAAATAAAATCTTAAAAAGAAGCTGAACCATTGATACCTTAGTTACCTATACTGGGTTTTACTTTGAATAATGAAAGTTACAACATGATGGTCTTGGAGTGCTCAATTCTGGGATTCTGTGGAAATAACTAAGGGATGTTGTCACTTGTTCCAGAGACTTTAGGCTAAATTTAAATTCTCTGTAAATGAATAATGTCCCACCAAACGCAAAATACCCAGTCATTTTTCATTCTCAGAAGGGGCGTTCCTAGCGTCATTAGCCACACTGCCTCTTTCCCCACTTGCAGGTGTCGTTTTAGGTCACCCCAGAAAGAGACCTATTTTCAGAGAAAAGTATCTGGCTTTGAAACAGATTACCAGAGGCAGCCTCCAAAACATGAGTTTACAAAGTGGGAGAATGCAAGGTGTTCCAGGGTGGAAAATATTACAATTTTACGATCCCCAAGTCAAGGAGAGAATCAGGCAGCATCTTGATACCTTAGTCATGTGCGCGATGTCCAAATTGTGGCTACCTTTTGAATCTTAAAGTTTCAGACCACTGACTCTTCCCATCTCGGCAGGAGACAGCGGAGGCCCCTGAAGTATGCAGTAGACCAAATGGAGGTCTTAAAGTTTCCATGTTACTTTCTAAATCCTAATTAAGTGAAAATTCTTCCAAGGAATCATTTCGCTCTGAAGCAGTTTGTTGAATTGTACACTGCAGCAGAACCATGTTCTGTTAAGGAAACAGATGCACCGACTGCACTTCTGTTTACGAAATACATATTCAGTAGTCTATTTTCTCCTGGATGTGAGTGTCTATCACTGCCATTAACGTGCCTAAGAGAAGCAGCCTGCGTGCGCAGCGAACGTCACACCCCTTGATGGATGGGGAATGTGCCAAGTCAGTTGTTCAGTCTCCATCTCATTGATATAAAGAAGAAACAACAAAAAAGTGGAGTCCTTAACTGATTGACTATGAAAAGAAGTATATAGCTGAGCAGGCAATCACATCAAGACCTGAGCTGCGGGAAACCAGGGAAAGAGGGAAATGTACAGGGTCTAGGAGGAAACTGTCTGGACCAAGTTGGCAAACGTGAAGACCCAGAGTGGTCAGTCCCCCCCCGCCCCCCCCAGTTGGTGGAAGGCGGTTATAGCAAGGGCAGCTGCAGGGAACTCTTCATGCCATGATGGGCCAGTAAGGCTGGCATAACAGACCCTGCACAGGTGTCTGTGCCCCAGATGTTCGCTTCATTCACGGGTACTCAGGACTGAGAAACCCTATGTTGACTCTGGCAGGTAAACTGCGGGGAGAAAGAAGTGATTAATTGAAGGCACTGCTGATGACACGGTCTAACCAAAGAGCAGACAAAGGAGGGCTTCGGAGTTTGAAGCACACACACCCAGCAGCCTGGAGCTCTGAGCCCCGTGGCACGCGCTGGGAGTGCAGATCAACCGCAGAAGCTTGTGGGCGAAGCTGCTCCTGATGGTTGCCAAGCCCAGCAAACGTGCTTGGTTACAAGTTAGAGGAAAAATCCCTGAGTGTATCTGTCATTTCCTGGGCATAGAAGGGAAGCTGCAAAATGCCAGGTGCTTTCCTCTAGTGTGTGGGCAGGAAGGGGAGGGGAAGCAGGCAAGGAAGCTGTGAGTTCAGGGTTAGCCTAGGCAAGAGAGTTCATCTAGCCAGCACCATTGCAAAAGGCTTCCTGAGCATATAGGCAGGTGCATTTTGAAGTACAGCTTGAAGCAAGTTAGGAGTCAGATTTCTGGTTCACCAGACACTACAACCAGACACCTAGATGTCTGTATATTTCCAAAGATTACTTAAACAAGAGTATCTTAGACCACCTTTTGGTTTGATTTGTTTTTCAACCCAAGGACATCCTGTGTGTCCCCTCTTCATCCACCATTGAGAACTTCGAGAAGCGGCTGCACTAGGCAGTGTCTCACACTCAGGCTGCAGATCCTAAACATTTAACTTGACTCAGACTGTGATTTCTTTAAATAATCCACCTCAACCATGAGTAGTAGTTTCTCCTTATCAAGAAACTAGACCTGGGGAGCCTAGCTGGCTCAGTTGGCAGAGCATGTGATTCCTGATCTCAGGGTTTTATGTTCAAGCCCCACACTGAGAATAGACATTACTTAAAAATAAAATCTTGGGGATCCCTGGGTGGCTCAGTGGTTTAGCGCCTGCCTTCAGCCCAGGGCACGACCCTGGGGTCCCGGGGTCGAGTCCCACATCGGGCTCCCTGAATGAAGCCTGCTTCTCCCTCTGCCTGTGTCTCTGCCTCTCTCTGTGTGTGTGTCTCATGAATAAATAAATAAAGATATTTTTAAAAATAAAATCTTGAAAAAAGAAAAAGCAGTGTAATGGGTTTCCCCATTTTTGGAGTCAGCACATTGGCCACAAAGCAAAATCTGTAGTAGATACGAAATGCACCATAAATAGTCTGGGGCAAATGCTGCCAGGGTTTTAAGAAGTTAATAACTCTTGGTTGAATGTAAGAACACTGACCACCTCCTCCACCCTTCTCCTTAACCTGTTCACAATTACACAGAATAAACTTCTTTTACTTTTTTTTTTTTTTTTTTAGATTTTATCTATTTGAGAGAGAGAGAGAGTACAAGTGGGGTAGAGGGGCAAAGGGAGAGGGAGAAGCAGACTCCTTGCTGAACAGGGAGCCAGACGCGGGGCTCAATCCCAGGGCCTTGAGACAATGACCTGGGCTGAGGTAGACGCTCAACTGACTAAGCCACCCAGGCACACCCAAACTCCTTTTACTTTTGCCAAGTGAGGCCTTCCTTTAGAGCCAGAACCATGAGGGTCTCGGGGAAAGTGTGCACAACCAGCCTGAGCTGTCAGAGCAGGGGAAGAAGTTTTTGGATGAGCAGCATTTGTGACCAGAGGAAAACAGTGGCTGATTCTGAGCTTCAGGTTATTATTGGTCCAAGTCGGTCCAACTCAGTTCCTGGGCTCATTTTCTGGAGTTTTCTAACAGTTAAACAACGTTTATAGCAAACCCTTGTGACTATTCAGCCCTAACTCCAAACTACATCAATTTATTCTCTTGGGGATCCCCCACCTTTTTCTATACCATGAAAATTAATTCAGAACAATTTTGCACTGTTTTGACTGTCTTAGTTGTTCACGCATGTCTCCTTCAATTTTCCAGCAAACCCGTTTGTGATTAGAAAAGTGCCAGAGATGCTCATCCGAGCATCTCCATGACAGACCTGGACAGTGTTTCAAGTATTACTTAAGTCGTTAAACAAAATCCTCAATGTTGTTTCGGCTGATTTCAGGATACAGACTCTCTAGGTGTGCTGCAGAGGTAGGGATCACTTATTTGCCATGTTCTACCTAAGGCAGTGTGTGTGTGTGTGTGTGTGTGTGTGTGTGTGTGTGTGTGAATTTAACACATAGTAGATGAATCTAACGTCTTCAGAGTCTTAGACTTTTGGGATCCCTTGTGTTTAAATAAGAGCTCTTGATTTGAAAAATCTGCAAAGGAAAAGGAAACATAATCCTTAGTAGGATTCTTTTTCAAACTGAGGTCAAAAAGCCAGATGAAATAGGTTAACACTCTTTGTCAGCTCTATGGTAGGACATAGAAATGGTGCTATTTAACCAAAAGTATGCTTCTGATCAAAGCTTATGAGTGGACAGGGACACAAGTCACTATCCCTACAGACTGCCCTAGAAATGTCCCCATACACCAAGGAGGAACAGGAGGAGCAGAAGTGAAATAGCTGGCCAAAGTTCTTGAGGATAAAAGCTAGTGGGAATCTCCCATGGGAGGGCAGGCTCTGAAAATGCCCATGGTATATGGCAAGAAAAAGTAGGCTGGGTCTCCTTGTCCACAGGACCACCGCAGGGGGGCTACACTTCCCATCCTTATAACCACTGCAGTCAGTGCAGGAGGGAGGGTATGACAAAACTTAATGTATAACAGAACTCAAATAGGTGACAGATGGAAAACAAGCTTTGAAAAAGAGAAAACAATTTGCTATCCCTGCTAGATATATTGTACCCTCCCATCACACCGAAAAAAGTCCTAAGCAAGGGGGCGGGGGACCCCGGGTGGCTCAGCTGTTTAGCACCGCCTTCAGTCCAGGGCGTGATCCCAGAGACCCGGATCGAGTCCCATGTTGGTCTCCCTGCATGGAGCCTGCTTCTCCCTCTGTCTGTGTCTCTGCCTCTCTCTCTCTCTCTTTATTTATTTATAAATAAAATAAATAAAATCTTAAAAAAAAAGTCCTAAGCGAGATAGATACCTGTTCATATTATGCTTGGTTAAAGCTTTTTTTCTGTCATATTATGGTGGTAAGCTGAAACTCAGCCAAAGAGAACAAACTATCTCTTTTTTTGGTTTTTGTTTTTGAATCTATGGAACTCCACCTGAGAGATGACTGACAATATTTACAGGCATAGCTTTAAGGATACTTTAAGCATTCCAATAGATTCCTACTCTAGAGCACTTTTGACCTTTCCCAAAATCCTCAAATCCATGGTGAGAAATTGTGAAAATATCAGATTTTAAGAGTTATTTTTAATACTTTTAATGCAAGTAAGAAGCTTTCTTCTACAGAGGAGCACATTCCACACTACACTGATCTTGACTCCCTTGTTCACTGATAACCTGGAAGCTCCCTTCCTACCCTCTGTCTTTACTGATTTCTGCTACCCCTCTGGGCATCTTTAGGGCCCGTGGGCCACCACCTACCTGTGGTCTCTAACCCTGGGCTCACCCGGCTCCTTGGTGGTAATCCTTCTCCACATTCTTCTCTCCTTTCCACACCCCCGCCCCCCCTCAAACCTTGTCCATTCTCTTCAAGCTCCTTCCTCCCCAGCATCTTCTACCACTCTTAGGAGATCTCCATGGAAAAATCCAAGGCAGGCAGCAAGGCTTCTCTAACTCACCACATTGACACAGATCATCTCATCTGTATTCAGCACCAACCTCCAGTCTTTCTTCATTGACAGTAGAAAAGATCTTTGCATCCTCCCTCCTCCTCTTCCTCCACTTCCTCCTCCTCCTTCCACCACTGAAAGCAGGTCCACCTGCCAACTTTCTCCAGGCCTTCAGGCTCTCTCCTATCAGGTTTCCCTGGGGACCACACACTTCTCACTGCTTCCCATAGTGAATTCCTTCCTTTCACAGTAAGGCTTCTAGAAAGAGCATCCCTGTTCCCCACTTTACCTTCTGGATTTGCCAGTCAATTCCTGACGCACTGTTCCTGTCCCTCAATTAAAATGGTTCTTCCCACAGTTGCATGACTTCACCAACACTGAATCCAACAGCAATGCAATAGCCTCGCCTTAATGCCATAACATTGATTTATGTAAATAAATATTAGTTTATAAGTAATTTACTTTAATAAATATTACTTAATAATTGTATTAATAAATTTATGATAAATAAATTAATATCTGGCTTAATCTTGTTTATAAACTTAGCATGGGGGATCCCTGGGTGGCGCAGCGGTTTGGCGCCTGCCTTTGGTCCAGGGCGCGATCCGGGAGACCCTGGATCGAATCCCACGTCGGGCTCCCGGTGCATGGAGCCTGCTTCTCCCTCTGCCTGTGTCTCTGCCTCTCTCTCTCTCTCTGTGTGACTATCATAAAAAAAATAAAAAATAAAAAATAAATAAACTTAGCATGGGATGAGGGAAATAAGAGCCAGTAGAGCGAGAATAGGGTCACGAGTATAACAAAGTACACAGACATGCCTAGGCATACAGTAGGGGATTAATACATGGCTCTTATTATTATTAATACATTATATAATTAATGCATTAATACAAGTGTGAAGAGCATTGAAAGCTTTATAAAATGAACCTCAAGCCCACCTCATGGGCTTGTCTAAAATGCAAATTTGATCATGTCACTTTCTTAATAATCTTTCATTGCTTCCCACTGTTCACAGGATGAAGCCCACATTTCTTAACCCAACATACCTTATACCTCACACCCAGCCTTCACTCCCTCATGTCCCAGTATCCCTCACTGCTCATTAAACTACTTACAGGCTACTTGGACACACCATTACCTCTTTGCTTCCAACGGACTCTTCTGTGTCTGGCAAACTCTGACTCATTCTTCAAGAATCAGTTCAGGGTCAGCTCCTCTGGGCAACCTTCCCTGATTCAAACTGCTTCCCATTTCCTTGCTCCCTCCTGGGTTAGGTGCCCTACTCCTCAGGCGTCACTACACGTTCTGTCCCATTTCAGCACCCATGTCCTACATAGCAATCTTGTGCTCTCTTTCCTACCTGCTGATGACTGCCCATGCTTGCAGTTCCATTTGCTGGGCATGTGGATGCTGTCCAACATGTGCATTTGTCAAAGGAATGGCAAACAGAAATAGGACTCAGAGAAAATGCTTTAGAGTCAGCTGCCTTGTATGGATTCCATGAATATTAGAAGATAAAGCTAAATGGTGACCTAGCCCTGGAAGGTAAGTTCATCAAAATCAAGTCCCTCAGTTTATACATCTGTGAAACAGGAAAACACTTGGTAATATACTTTGACATTTTCAAAATGAAATAATACACAGGAAAAAAGGGAGTCAAAATATGTAGTCTAATCTCCATCCCAGTGTCTTTCTTTTGTTTTTGTTTTTAAGATTTATTTATTTATTTGAGGTGGGGAAGGGCAGAGGAAGGAGAGAGTCTCCAGCAGACTCCCCGCTCAGCGGGGAGCCAGACCTGAGGCTCAATCTCATGAGGCTGAGACCATGATCGGAACTGAAACCAAGAGTTGGACACTTAACCAACTGAGCCACTCAGGTGCCTCCATCCCAGTATCTTCCAAATAAACAAGTCATCTTGGCAAATAAGTAATGAGAAGAATATAGGGACTGGGCTCCTATATAACATGCCTATTATATTATTTAAACTCCTGTAGTACTTTCTAGATGAGAATAAATGTCAAAGGCTGGCTAAATGTCAACTGGCAGGATTATTTTCCACAAACTCACTTCTGCAGGTGCTCAGGGTTGATCAGAAATACCCCTTCAAACCCAGTATTTCTCTGGTGGCTACTAAATGCCAGAGTACACGTTTAAAAAGCAAAGCAAAGCAAAACAACAAAACAAAAACAAAAACAAAAGCCTCTCATTGTTAAGCATGATACATTTTATACATTTGAGCTCTAAACAGTTTGGAGAATTGAATTATGGTTTTATTTCATCAATTCACTACTCATAAAATTTAAAGCCATTCATTTGTCACAGAAAGAGAGATACGAGATGGTAGATATGAGAGGTCAGATGTCTTACTCAATTAAATCATGAACAAAGCAAATATTTTCTTGAAAACATTAAGCCACTTCTACTAATAGACTAAAAAATCCTATTAACTAATTTCTTTGATTTCAACGAAACCCATTTCCATATTCACAGCAGGAAGTTACAGAGTTCAGGCAATAAGCACAAAAGAGTACAGCATTTTTTATAATGAGATTGGGGGAAAATATGGAAGACAAACAGGCTTCCCCCAAAGAAAAATGCCTTTAATTGCACCTACAATAGTTGTGATTATTTTCTGTAATTAAAAACTTGATTTGTCAGCCAAAGTTTTCTCAAATATGAATGTGGTTGTTTTTGACTCAAAAAAGTTGTCAGTGACCTAAGTGTCCTAACTGAAACCAAGTAAGGAAAACTTCAAAGGTAAAGTACAGGATGCTATTAAATCCAAATCCATAGGCATGGACTGGGGAATATTCCATTATTTCATTGAATCAAATACAATCATAATCCCCTATCTTTGGCTTAAAGTAAAATAAATAGGCTGACTAGGTAGGCCTTTCAACTGGTGCTAGGTAGAAAAATTGAGAGAGCATGGGTGATTTTATTCATCATCAATATTTCCCTTCCTGGAGGGAACAGAATGAATCGATGAGAAACTACATCACAGAATCTTAGCGTTCAGAGTCTGGAGTAACACAAAATAACCCCAAGTTAAGATTTCCTGACATTTCCTCAGAGAATGCAAAAATGTCTCAGAAAGACTTCTGAAGTCTCTAAAGCCAGAATCAGCAAAGGGTGAAGAGGATATTAAGGGGATAATGTCCTTGAAGCTTTATGCCTCATTTCCCATCAAATTAAATCTATAATAATACCTCCCACTGAATCTTCCTTCCTGAATTGTAAACTTCTACAAGTAGGGTCCTTGTCTGCCCCATTTGATGTGTGCAAATATATATATATATATATATATATATATATAGAAACTAAGTGAATAAATCTTCTAACCTGAATAACAGAGGAAGGGTTAACCTTATTCTAAATCGGTAAGAAGTCTTGTAAAATGAAGAAGTTGATGATAGAACTTAAGGTATCTTAAAATATGTAGAGTACTTTAGTTGTAAAAAATAAGTAAAATTATACAGAGAACTCTTAAAACTCAACACTAAGGAAAAACAATTAAAAATGGAGAAAAGATCTGCACAGATATCTCACCAAAGAACACACAGATGCCAAATGAATATACTGGAATTATGCTCAACACCAATTGTCATTAGGGAACTGAAAATTAAAACAACAATGAGATACTACTATGCACTTATTAGAATGGCTAACACACAAAAATCTGACAAAAAAACAACTGCTGGCAAATACACAGAGCTGCAAAAACTCTCATTCATTGCTCGTATGAATCCCAAATGGTACAGCCATGTTGGAGGACAGTTTGTCAGTTTTTTACAAAGCTAAACACAATCTTGCCATACAATTCAGCAATCTTGATCCTAGGCATTTACAGTTGATTTGGCAACTTCCAAACAACTGTCCAAACAAGTCCTCACTAATGTCGATGATAACTTTATTCATAATCTCTAAAACTGGAAGCAACAAAGTTGTCCTTCAGTATGTCAATGATAATGTGGTACACTCAAAAGTAAACTATTATTTACCAGTAAAAAAACCATCAAAGCAACAAAAAGACATGGATGAATCTCAAACATATATTGGCAAATGAAAGAAGCCAGTGTGAAAAGGCTACACTGGGTATGATTCCAATTATACACCATTTCAGAAAAGATAAAACTATAAAGATGATTTAAAAAAAAAAAAAGCCAGCAGTTGCTGGAAGTTTGGTGGAGAGGGAGGAGAATGGAGCAGGTAAAGCACTGGGGATTTTTTTAGGATGCTCAACTACTTTATAGGATACTGTAATGATGGGCACATTACCCTACACGTTTGTCAAAATCCACAAAACTTTAAAGCACAAAGGGTAAACTTCAAAGTATATAAATTAAAAAAAAATTATTTAGGAGTCTGGAAGGCCCCCGGATAAAATACAAAATGCTACAAAACAATCTAACTGCATAACAAATGTATGAAACAATCTCACTGAGGGGATATGTGAGGGGTGGGGGAGGTGCTCATTAACTTTGGGAAGGAGTGAAATCCACCAAATTCAAGACAAAAGAAACTGTACATAAGAACTGTACTCTAGTTGATAAATTCGTTTCCCTAGGGCACTGGCTCACATTCTGATACCATGAGTCACGTCTACTGGAAGTGAACGCTCAAGTAAATGAATGACAGATGGTGGGAGGAGGGATTCTCCCCATTGGAGTGGGAGGTTTACAGATGAGCAAGGGGAAGAATAATGCCTGTGGTAATGGATGACAGTTGGAAACATCTGTATGAACTCATGTTTAGCTTAATATCCACATAGATGGTTACACACAGAAACATCATAGATAGGTATACATGCATGGGTTAATTTCCATACATGTATATTTCCTTGCTATGTTGCCAAGAAACCCTAAAAGAAGCAACACTCCAGGAGCAAAAAGCAAGTCTTGGTCTCTTATACCATTTTCCAATCAAAGGAACCAGAATTCCTTAGTGAGATGGCTGATTCTAGAACTATGGCAGGAAACACATATGATGAATCTGGAGTATTTTTTGGTGTCATAATATAAAGAAGTTCTCAACACACACACACACACACACACACACACACACACACACACATAGATCCACATCTATCAAAGGAACACAGGGACCAGTCAGAAGAGTTCCCAGTGGCCGAAGTCGGAACAATTTCAGCAACACAATAAAGTAATATTAAATTAAAACCCAAAGTATAAATAAATGTCCATGAGTCTAAATGGATATAAATAAATGATTAAATAAATAAATGAGGAAGAAGAGACAAAGCTCTCATGCAGAAGAAATGCAAATAATTTATGGAGATAAATCAGATGACCCCGGGTATGGTGATGACTTTTTAGATATAACACCAAAGGCACAATATATGAAAGAAATAACTGACAAAATACTTTACCAGCTCTCCTCCAAATCACCACAGTCATTAAGGACAAGGAAAGTCTGAGAAACTGTCACACCCAAGAGCAGCCTAAGGAGACATGACAACTATAATGTGGGATCCTAGAACAGAAACAGGATGTTAGGTAAAAACTATGGAAAGCTGAATAAACTGTGGACTACAGATAATAATATAATAATAATAGATTATGCTGGGTCATCAATTGTGACAAATGTACAACGTGAGATGTTAATAATAAGGAGAATTGTGTGGAGGCGGTGGTACTTTGCAACTTTTTCTGTAAATCCAAAATTATTCTAAAGTAAAAAAGTTTTTTAAAAAATATAGAAATCAAGGAGCACCTAGGTGGGTCAGTCAGTTAGGTGTCTGCCTTCAGCTCAGGGCATGATCCCGGGGTCCTGGGATCGAGTCCCACATCAGGCTCCCTGCTCAGTGGGGAGTCTGCTTGTCCCTCTGCCTATATCTCTGCCTCTCTCTGTGTGTCCCTCATGAATAAATAAATAAAATCTTTAAAACAAAACAACACATGGAATCGCATTGCTTGCCAACTCAGGCAAGTCATGATCCTATTCCTATTTAGAATTCATCAGCCCAAACCACAAGAAACTGCAGCTGTTTGCCTGTTTTTGACATGCATGAATGTCCATTTCATACGGGTCCATGTAAAAGACTTCAACATTCCAAGTCCATCATCAGTGGCCAATGATTTAATCACTCGTGCCCATTTAATGAAGCCTCCCAAAGGAAATCAAATCATAAAAACCCAAAAGGAGGGGATCAAGAGTTTCCAGGTTGACGAACCAGAACTCTTCCCCATATCCCTGTGCTGGACTCCAGACTCCATGGGGACAGAAGCTTTTTTGTTCCGGATCTCACCCTACATATCTCTTCATCTGGCTGTTGATCCACAGCTTTTAATAAACTTTGTGATAAACCTGTAATCCAATAAGTACAAAAATAAAATAAAATAAAAAAAAAAGACTTCAGCATTCCTTTCTAGAGAAGCGTCAATATAGTCACCTGAGCACAAAAGACCCACATCCACCTCTTCAAACCTATTCTCGTGAGCCCAAACTCCCTATCATGTTAAAAAAAAAAAAAAAAAAAAAAAAAAAAAAAAAAGACAAGGACCCACATGTCCATTTTATCCCAAGGAGTCATTTCTTCACCCAGATGATTCTTCACTGAGCCTTGCATATCCTGAATTTTCAAATTAGATCTTAAAAAGTCAAACGTTAAACCCCAAGACTCAAATGACAAGGACTTTCCTTAGAACATAAGAGCTGTAATCACCAGATGAACTTGAGTTTTCTCAATACTTCTCACTATTTCTTCTGTCCACTAGCAATATTATTTTTCCTTTTTTTCCCCATAATAATGTGTTTGGCTCGCAACTTTTTCCGTCTGAACTAAAAAAAAAAAGAGGCAAAAGACTTTAACTGGAGTTAATTAGTGACTTTCTTTTTCTATTTTAAATTTATTACATTCTAGTTTTATAAGTTTTCACATAAATTTTAAATTCTTAATGATGGACTCCAATTTAATGACTGTTTAATTATAATAAAATAAATATTTGAATAGCTATTTATATGTAATATGCAGAATTCATAAGCCTTTGGTTTGGAATATCTTTCTCATATGGTGTTTTGCAAAAATCTTTCATTCCTTTCACAGACTCTTAATCTTCTAGATAAATTTTCCACATACTCGTTAATCAGCAATACCTCCCGGTTGAATGGCAACACCTTCACTTGATTAATATCGTAGATTGTACAGTGATGTGTTAAAGACAATTATGACTGAGTCAGACACCACCAATGCCAAAGGACTTTGAAATCAAGGATACTGCTATGCTCTGGGCTCCAGTGAAGTATATAATAGATGCTGCAAATTATTTTGGTACATCTACAAATCACAGATCTAAGGGACCAGAAGCAGAAAGTTAAGTCCCTAATTCCTACCCTGTCTTTTCCCCAATCATTACCATGAATTTGATTCTATCCCCAGCAGATTCAACTGCCTCAACTCTTCATTAGTGATGCCTTCCCAGTCAGCAATCTCCAACCTCTTTTTTTTTATTTAAAAACAAAGAGGTTGGTGATCACTTGATGGAAGTGAGTATCTAGTTTGACATTATAAAGCATGCTGGTGATAACACCCAATCCATTTTACAAGGAGAATCCAGCTGTTGGAATTAGTGGACTCAAAAATCACTGTGCTTTGGTTCAACCCTGATTTTCTAGAACATGTGTCATGGCTTGAGCCAGCATTCATGATTTACATTAGGCAATGGTCACTATGTCTGATGGAGCCAGGTGCAGTGCTGGCTCCTGTTATATCAAAGCGATATATTTGGGGAGTAAAACCAGGAGCTCATTCACCTACAGTGGTAAATCCTTGAAGGTAGAGATTATGCAGTAGTTTTCCTATTGATCAGGGGATCTTGGGTGCTTTATAATTTATGTGACTAATTAATGCTTTCTGATCGAGATGGTGACAGTTATGACATGGTATATATCTGGCTGGGATTTTCTACAATGAATGAAATAAACAGTGGACTTTAGTTGTCTGTCACAAATTAACCTGGCATCTCTGGTATAAATAGGATAGAAGAATTATAATTATTCTTAAAAGTGTTGTAACAAGGTAATTGTACATTTATTACTTGAAGACAGTCTCTAAAGTTGGGATTTGCTAGGCATCGGCAAAGAGATCAGAGCTGCAATACAATGAATTTTCAGTTTTAAGAGGATATGAACAAAGTTAAAAATGTACATCCCTTATTTTGATGACTTGAGAATGTGCTTAGGAAATGTCAACAAATTTAAAAGGTTAGAGGTGGTAGAAGGGGAGGAGGGCGGGGGGTGGGAGTGAATGGGTGACGGGCACTGGGTGTTATTCTGTATGTTAGTAAATTGAACACCAATAAAAAAAAAAAAAAAAAATTTAAAAGGTTAGAGTGTACCAAAGGACCTCAGTTTTGTCTAAAATACTTGTGCCTAGATAAAATACTGAAAATACAAAGATGTTAATGTGAATTGTTTCTTGGGGATGGGATTATGAGGGAATATTTTTCATATTTTTTCCAAAATTTTAACCCAGAATAAAGAAAATTTTAAAAATCAGTATCTATGCCATCCCACAAAACCTAGTGGTGTCCAGGCTAACAAAACTGAACTGGACTTAGTACAATTCCCTCCAAAAGGCATATGAGGTTAGGCAGGATGGAGCAAAATAGAAAGGCTGCACACTCAGATACAGAGTGTGGGAAAGTCAAACCCTCACATCCACAGGACAGGCAAATGCTGGCAAGATGATTGATGGCTTTCAGGAAAGCCCATAGCATTTCAGAATTCTGTCCAAACAGACAAAACTGAGGGGTTGCTCTCATTTGTGACGTATGGACACAGATATCCTAGAGAAGGCCACAAAGCTGCCGAAGGCCCTTGAAAGGATGTGCATGGCCTCTTAATCACCAGAGCCTCAAACATAAATAAGGGATGTAGCACCACCTCATCTTCACCTCCAATCCCTAATTGTATAACCAACACACGTACTGTATATCAGCAAGATATTAAATCCCTTCATGTTATGCTGCCATTAACTTGTAAACTGAGGCACAGTGGGGGATTTGGGCGTAGGCCCTAGTCTGAGTTACCTTGCTAAGAAATTTAAGTGTGTGCTGACCCTCACATTCATTTTTTTAAAGATTTTATTTATTTATTCATGAGAGACACACAGAGAGAGGCAGAGGCACAGGCAGAGGGAGAAGCAGGCTCCATGCAGAAATTCCAACGTGGGATTCGATCCCAGGACTCCGGGATCACACCTTGAGCCAAAGGCAGACGCTCAACCGCTGAGGCATGCAGGTGTCCCAACCTAGCATTCATTTTATATTCTGGGCTTTCTGTAAGATCTAGATCATTAACTATGCCAATTTCCTCCTGTAGAAACTAGTTTAAATAAAGTGTCTCAGATAGAAATGCAATTTGGAGATAATAAGAGTCAGTTTTTCAAAGACAGAACACAGTTTTCCCAATGTGCATTTTGGATGGTTTTGCACAACCTTTCCAGACCCAGGGCCTTTTAAAAATGTTAAACTGAACACCAGTGAATACTAAGAAGTCTCTCTTCTTGTGCTCACAGAGAGCTTATCCTCATTGTTAATCATACAGGAAATCTTTGCAGAGCTGAGAGGTGAACATAAATGCCAAGAATCCCAAACATTAATTTTGATTCCTGTACCCTTTCTGCAAACCTGGAGAGCTCAAGAGATTTAAATGAATATGTCCTTCATGTTACTGAAGAGAACACTTATACAATTAAAAACAATTTTATTTACCTACAGAATAAAACCCTTTTGGTTCTATTTTATTTGCAAAGTAAGAGATGCAAGTGAAGCATGACTAGGAAATCTCAAATCATACACCTGGAGAGATAAATTTCACAAGCCCCTAAAGAACAATGTTTGATCGCAGAATTCTTCACCACTTAGACGTTAGGTTCACTATTGCTGGGCCTTGATCTATGCAAATAACTTCCCTCAGAAATGTCTTGGTTTCTTAGAATATTCCATTTCTATAAAGTCTTCCTCACTATGTTTCTACTCGTGAAAATCTGCTTTAACGTTGGTTTTACTAGCCAACAAAAAAAAATGTAGAGTATCCCTAACTTTTCTGTTTATCCCTCCTAGCTGATCAATATAACTAAGCAAAATTGGAAGAATGATAAGAGGTCTCTGAGAAGTATTCAGCTTTTCTGGTTGTGCTTCACTGTGTACAGGATCTGTCCTACAATCGCATCCTCAGCTCACTCCCCTTTCGCTATCCCACCCACTCCCTGGACTTCAGATATTTATATGCAGGTGACTCTCAAATCAATCCCTCTAGCTCACATCTCTCTCGTGGGCTTTACCCTGTGCTGGGGAACTGCCTAATGATGGAGTCTCTCCTCCAATGTCCTATGCAACCCGAGCACAGTAGCCAAAACCAAATTCCTTATCTACTTCAACTTCTCAAACCACTCTCTCACCTTGTGAAAGACACCATCATCCAACCTGATGTCTATGCCAGGAACTGGAGTCTCTTGATTCCTCTTTCTCCTTCTTCCCACACCTCCATCCCCCAATTCCTGTTGATTTCAGCCTTCTCTTAGTGCACCTTGAATCTATCTCCTTCTCCCCAATCTACCTGCCACTGCATCTACCCCAAATCAGGCGCTCCTGTCTCTTGCAGGGATCCTGCAACAGCCTGCTGCCAATTGTCCCAACCTGCTCTCTCCTAGCCTGGCTACCTCATCTTTCATGGCTCAGTGGAGATGCTTCTTTCTCAGGGAAAAGTCACCTACCACACAAGTACGGCTTAGAAGCCCCTTCTATGTGGCCTCATGTTGCCAACTTCTTTTATCACAGAACTTCTCACAGTCTATTTTAACTACCTGTTTCTTTTGCTGTCCTGCTAGACTGTAAGCACCAGGTTACTCTGTCTCTTTTATCCCTTTTATCTCCCTAGTACCTAACATAACACTCAGCCCAGAGCTGGCAGCCAAACATTCACTGAATGGATGAATGAGACTCAATATAAGGTGCTGCCACTTACCTACTGCCCACCGCATGGCGGCAACCTGCCAGATGCTTTGAATAGATTATCTCTTATCCGCACAGCTCTGCAAGCTCTGTGTTATTTTCGAACATTTCACACTCGAAGGTCAGTGGAATTAAACAGCTTTTTCTAAGTCACACAGCTCATAAGTGAATTGAAAACCAGGTCTGTGTAGTTTCAAAAATTCCTGCTTATCTCCCTACAAACACTGCCTCTCTCTGTCACCTGCACAATGACCAGAGTTCTATGGTTTGGGCATCACAGAGTAATTCTAATCCATCCTCTACCTGACAGTTGTTCACAAATGAAGACTTTCCAGAAGCTGCTGGTTAGGCTGACCTTTCGCAACCTCCCACTGTGGCTTGAACCCTTGTGCTCCTTTCATGGTGACTAAAGCCCTGCCCAAAGTGGCTCATTGGGGTCCTGCTTCTCCTCGCTGTTCTCACACAGAGCCTAAGAAGCAGCGTCACCAGGCTTTAAAGCATCTCACCCGTGACAGCTCCCTCGACTGCTAAGACCATGCATCAACAGGACAAAAGGCAGAAACCATACAGTTGTTGGCAGTGCTGCTGCTGGCCTTTGGCACTTGTCTGCCTCAGGAGAGGGTGAGTCAGAGAGGTGACATGGAGAAAGCAGGTAGGCTTTTGTCTTCCTATTCAAAGGCCACAGAGTGCACTATCTCCTGGGCTCTGATTATGAGGCTTCCCTGTAGAAGTGGGACCTGCCACAGATGGGCTGGCTCCATTGCATACAGCAGCCACTTCAGGTCTACCTCAGAAATACATGAAGAATCATAAATCTTGGGGTGCTTGGCTGGCTCAGGGACTAGAGTATGCAGCTTTTGATCTCGGGGTCATGAGTTCAAGCCCTGCATTGGGCATACGCTTACTCAAAAATAAATAAATAAATAAATAAATAAATAAATAAATAAATAAATAAATAAATTCAGCAATCCAGAAAAGGCCATTCCCTGAAACTAACACATCCAGGCCAACCGTGGACAAAGCCTGTATTTGAAAAGTCACTCCCTTTGAATCAGGTTTGAGTTTTGCTGGAGTTTGAACGAAACAAAGATTTCCAATCTACAAATCTGAATAATGGTTTAAAAGTTTTTGAAAAACTCAAACCCAGATTTCCATAGGATTTAGGAGCTATCTCAGGCACAGTAAGGGATGCTCTCAAACCAAGCAGAAATAGATGGAATTTTAAGTCATTCTGTCTTTTACATTTCTGCAAAGACCTTCTTTCCTTTTTTCAAAGGACATCAAAGCTGAAATGCCATAAAATTTCCTTTGTGTTTCTGCGATCTGTTCAATGACATCAATAAGATGGATGATCAGCAAATAGCATCCAACTCTCTTTGTACTATTATTAGAATAACTTGTAAAATGATATGAAATGAAACAGCCCTGATTCCAATGACCTTGCAGCCCAATCCAATCACAGTCTCACTAAGGAAGAGTAAAATCAAGAGCACTCAAGCTGTGGAATTTATGAATTAGATTCATCTTTTCCACACTGGAGCAGGCCTGGGTGGACAAAGAAATGGTGGGGACTGGGCTGAATTCCCCTCCCCTTAATATTCATGGGAACACTGTCAAGTGCACCAGAGGGTTGAATCTGGAAGAACAGGTTAGATAAGAATATCAAAAAAGCCAAGAAGGCAGAAATGATGGGCAGGACTCCTGCTGTAGTCTCCTCCTAACACATCATAATTGCAAGTAAACTCTACTTTGGCAAATTCAACCAAAAACCAAATTACACCCATGCTAAAAGTCAACAGAGCCAGTAGCATCAATCTCACCTGTATTCTTTTTTCCTAGTCAAAAAAAATTTTTATTGAGATATAATTAACAAATAAAATTTGGGGACATCAGGGTGGCTCATTGGTTGAACGTGTATGCCTTTGGCTTAGGTCATGATCCTGGGGCCTTTGGATCAAGTCCTGTATCAGGTTCCCTGCATGGAGCCTGCTTCTCCCTCTGCCTATTTCTCTGCCTCTCTCTGTGTGTCTCTTATGAATAAATAAATAAAATCTTAAAAAAAAAACCCCAAATTTTAAGATATTTAAAACGTATAGTTCACCTGCTTTGTAAGCAAAGGCTTAATGAGAAAGAAACCCACTAGAAACTACTGTGTTATTATACAACCAATCCTCATTATTCACAGATTCTATATGTGCAAACTCACCTACTTAGTGAAATTTATTTGTTACCCCCTCCACATTAATAATCCCAGCACTTTTGCAGTCATTCACTGACACACGAAGAATGAGCACGCTAATGGCTGATGTCCAACAAGGCCACATTCTGCCTTGTTTTAACTCTCATACTGTAAAACAAAACAAACAAAAAATCCTTTCTGCAGACTGCTTTAGTGCTATGTTTCCCACATTTTTTTTTTTTTGGTGACTTCACTTTTTAAAATGTCCCCCAAATGTGTGGAAGCACTGTCTACAGGTTCCTAAGTGCAAAAAGACTTGTGATGTGTATACAGACAAGAGAGTTGTCTTAGATAATAAGCTTCATTGAGGCAGGATTTATAGTGCTGTTGGCCACAGGTTCAATGTCAATGAATCACCACTGCACATTACATAAGGTTGTTTCAAAGAGAAATACATAGTGGGACACCTGGGTAGCTCAGTGGTTTGGCATCTGCCTTCGGCTCAGGTTGTGATCCCCGGTCCAGGGAATGAGTCCCACATCAGGCTCCCTGTGAGGAGCCTGCTTCTCCCTCTGTCTATGTCTCTGCCTCTCTTTGTATGTCTCTCATGAATAAATAAATAAAATCTTTATAAAAAAGTAAGAAATACATATAAAGCAAGACTTTGTGTTGACTGGTTGGCAAGAATGTTGTGACCAGAGGCTCATAGGAACCTAACCTTGTATTTCCCCTTAGGAAATCCAGTATTCACTAATAAATTCAGTATTCATTAAGTCCGTGTTTCCAGCCATTTAACTGGACAAGTAACTATGACAAAGAACAGGAATCTGCTGTGTTTTCAAATTACAGCAAAAACATCACCAGTCATGTAAAATAAAACTTGGAAGGGGAAAGCAAAGGATATTTACAGGTAGTGGGCTCATTGTTTGTACTTTTTTGCGGAGTTCTGAATTTGACAATTTCTGCTCGCGGGTTTATGTTGGATACTTATGTGGTCCTCTAAACTGTTCTATTAGATATCAGTCATGATTGTTATAATTAACTCCTAAACATAAAGTATATTTTCATCTTACACCATCTGTAAAATTATCTTCTTCGAAATGAGAATTTCACGGGTGTGCCATTCACATTCCCTGGGGAGTTAAGATTTCAAGATTTCAAATCTAGTCTTATCTATTCTGAAGATGAAGAACAGTACACGCTCACTTTGCAAAACTGCTCTTCACCTAAAGCAATATAAAATGTTAGGCCGCTGCTTCAACTGGGAGCTGTGCGCTTATTCCGTCCTTACCCAACCTAGGCCACAGGACCTCTGATATCCAAGACCTATTTTTTTCACGGAAATCTAAATCACAACAACTAGATTATTAGGAGAAAACCAGAGAAATCCTCTTGATGTAGACTAAGTTAACACAATGTTAACACCTCTGTCACCATTTACTTTGGTCTGATTTGGTTAACACTGTTAAGTCTATTTCCAAGGGTTTTTGTTTTGTTTTGTTTTAAAGATTTTATTTATTTATTCATGAGAGACACAGAGAGAGACACAGAGACATAGGCAGAGGGAGAAGCAGGCTCCATGCAGGGAGCCCGATGTGGGATTCGATCCCGGGTCTCCAGGATCACGACCCAAGCCAAAGGCAGACGCTCAACCACTGAGCCACCCAGGCATCCCTATTTCCAAGTTTTTTAAAAGAAAGCAATTGTTTCATTTTCTTATCACCAAGTCTTAGGAAGCATTCATTATTCCCCCCAAATCACCCAATAATATTGGACCAATCTGAAAATAAGCATCAGTCGCCTCGGGTCTTCTCCTGACTTTAAAGTTTCTAGCTATTTGCATAAGATCGATTCACAGATATGTGTGTTGTTAGAATTACTCCTGATAATACGTGGCCCACAGACCCTTACCTTCTTACTTAAGAGATTACAGTTGTGTTTCTTGGCTTACGTACATATGTCGCTTACGGTACATATGTCTAATTCATGTGTACTGTACTGGAAATTGTGGCCCACTAGATGTCTGCTATAATTGAGCTCAAGATCTTACATTTTTACGTTTGGGAGTATTATCCACGTTTTTGAATTAAGATAATGAAGATGACACGCTGTGTCACTTTCAAAGACAACATGGGGTTCTACTTAAGGATGTGGCACAGGACAGTCGTATCCGGAGAGAAGCAAAGGGCCTTCATGTGGGAGCCTCCCTGCGTTGGGGTAGCAAGCTGGATGTGAGAGACTCAGTCATGTCATTTGCCTCAAATACTCGAAAAGGAAGAACTTGAAAACAACTAAGAAAGGGAAGTTGCAAAGTGTATCTTGCTTCAGAGAAGATGGTTATTGCCTTGCGTGGTCTAAGAATCTCTCTAGAGAAAGGGGAATGGGAGAAAGAGAAATACTTAGTTTGATGTTTATTTTTCAAGTGTTCTTCCCTGTTCACATTTGCAAAAGTTAATAAGAGTCTGATCTCCTGATAGTAACCACAGGGACCTCTACCAATCTCTCAACATAATTTCTACTGCCTCACTCCCTGGAGTTGGACAAAATGAGGCATCTTACATGCAAAACATAAAAAAAAAAAAAAAAAAGCCAGCTTCCCGCTCTTATGCATTTAGTGTGGCAAAAATAACTCAGAACATGAACTAATTTGTAGTATTTTTTTCTCCACAAAGGCTGCTCTCCATAAATCGTCAACAGGCCAATTGTCTAAGGGGCAGAAGGGCATAGACTTTTACACGGTGGGAGTCCCCTGACATTCCTCCTGCAGACTTCTTTTTCAGAGCCTGGATCCCGGAGTAACAATCAGACTGAAAGCTATTCCCATGTTTGCTCTTTTCATTAAGACTTTTCAAAGAACACTTTATTCTAATATGCATTTAGAAGAAAAGGAAAGTTAAGAATTTTTCCTCTAGGCAAATAACTCAGAAGAGGGGAAAAAAACCCCTTCAATCTGATTTATTTCACAGGGATCACTGTGGAAACAGATCTCTGGATGAAATTCCAGGATGGCTGTTAATGGATGGTTGCCTTGAGAAAAAAATAAGTAAAAAATAAATTCAAAGACAATTTTTAAATAAATCCATTACTATTTTAATAGCTATCTCCAAATTGGCTGCAATGTGGCAAGAACCTGTAAATGTATATTCGAGTTGACTGGAATTGGACAATCAACTTCCATATTTAATGCTCAACAACAATGGAGCGACTTGGTGAAGGCAGGGCTCCCCTGAGCGCGGCTCTAGAAACTCACACTCTTCTCAGTGGGTCACTCACTCAAGGAATTTTGGCATTAAAGAAACCTCAGACATCATTTCATCTTGTATGCAACTTGAACATCTTTTCCAACAGATTATGTACTGCCTGAACACATTGCATCTGTTACAGGAACGGGACTCTAATCATGTAGGAAGAAGGGGATAGGAGCCTGAGAGAACTTCCAGTGTCATCACTTGGCTAAGGGTAGAGAAATGCCAGGTTATTTTCCCACCCAGACCTTCCCCACAACCATCACCATCACCATATTTTTTTACTCTTATGAGTGTCCCCATGAGCCCTGGTCTCTCTGTGTTTCTTGTGGCCAGCCTAAAACAGAGGTGAGCTCTGCATGAACCTGATGATGAGCACTATTTCATCTTGTGTGAGGGCAAGTCATATTTTTTTTAATAAAACAATTTTCATGGAAGAGATTGAGGCAGGAGATATCCATGGAATATATGCAGTTAGAATCAGCTATGCACACGGGGGAATATTTGTTAAAAGGCCTTTTAACAAATCATTCATTATCCCTCTCTTTATTCCCTTAATCAAATGCAAGTAATAACTGATGGAACAGTTACCCTTAGAACCTAAATTAGCACCAGTGACCTAGAATCTCAACCAAGATTCAGACAGCATGGTGGTTATATTGAGAGATTTTCCCAATTATCTATTGCCACTAAACATCATTCTTAGAGAAAGGATTACAAAAACCCTATTTAACTGAGTCCCTTACCAAAATATGTATTAATATTTTTCCCTTAAGAATGACATGTTTTATGTCAATCAAAACAGAAAATAATCCTAGAATTAAATGGCATTTTTTTGGGCAATTTTGATACCAAATTGAGAAAAGAAAGCTTCAAAAGTGCTTTTGAAAGGGAACCAAAGTACTAATTAAAGGAAAAACTATAGGCAAATTAAGAATATGCTTTTTCCAATGACACTGAACCTCAGTCATTTTCTCCAAGAGGACTGGAAACCCTATAATTCTCATAGAAATCTGGCAATCTCACCCATTTTCCCTCAGAAGAATAAATAAGCTATATGTTGTGGCTTGTCGTTCAAAGACATATTGCTTTAAAATGGAGCTAGGCGGTGGGGGCTAGGGGTGGCACATGCCAGGATTACTCTTGAGTGTCTTCAAAAGCAAGAAATCTAAGCTACACTTCTCAGTGCAGTAGTTTCATTTATTACCTTTATTTTTCATGCTTGCAAAAAGATAAAAATAACAAAGATGCCATTCTTCCTGCAATTTAGGGACAGTGTATTCTATTTCAATGGAATGCATGCACATGGACTGCCTTTATGATGATAGAGGAACAGTCTATAAGTATTTTAGCAGCCCGCTTGTAACAAGAGAAGAGTGTCACTGGACCCTGGTAAGTGGGTAAAGGTGAGCCGTCTATTCATCCAAGTGTCACAGAACTGGAAGTATCACAGAACACAGTGTTCAGGGACCCCACTTACTCTTTACACCAACAACCATCTTGGGTATTGATCCAAGATCATTGTTCAAAATGTGAAAGATTTACTTAAAAAGATGATGAAAACTGTTCTCTTTTGGAAGTGAAGGAATGCACTAAGGATCTTCCATTACCAACACCTTCCTTCTGTAGAGAGGGAAACAGACCAGACCAGTGATGGGCAGACTTGAAACCAGAGCTTAGCAATCTATTTCCATCACCCACTACTTACTCCTCCCCTGTCCTCACCCCTGCCCCACCCTCAGCTGGGCGACACTTCCCTACCTGCACTGATTTGAGTGTGGTCTATGGCAGATGAGGAGATGAAGGGAAGAGAATGAAGGGCCCTCTCACCAACTCTTAAAACCACAGAAGTGAGATTTATTTAGTGTTTTATATAGGATGGGGCCCCAAACTTTGGGGGGTAGGTTTGACATTCTGCTACTCCTCAAAGGGCCCCTTAATAAGTATCTGCATTGTCTAAATGTATCGCAGAACTTCTAGAGGTAACCAAACACATCCTCTGCTGGTAGGCTGCACAAAACAAAGACCATGGGCTCTTGGTCCCAAAGCAACATTTCTCTAAAAGAAAAGCAACTCCATGCGTTGTGCCTTCAGTGTGATCAGCCCTGAGTGAGTGGGTGCTCAGATCCAAATATTAGCCTTCATGTTTCTGCCAAAGTACAACTTGCTGTCTGCTTTTTGATGAATGTTTAAAGCAGTTCTTTTTAAAATGGACGAAACTTGGCAGGAGGTTAGCAAGTCAATTAATTGGCAGGGAGAATGTGTAGTGCAGTTTTACACCTCATTTTAAAGAGTAATTTCAAATATAACAGGTTGTTGACATACGGTTCGCAGGGAACTGTTGGTCTGCCCAGTTTTATGAAAATCAAAATATAGGAAATCTGACCTTTCTTCCAAAATGAACTAAGAAGGGATGATCTGCCCCAGGACCCATCCCTGTTCACAGACAGTATCTTGTTTCTGTTTTTTTGTTTTTTTTTTTTTTTAATTGTGTCTCCTCTGGTGACTCACTGTTACTCTAAGTGCACTGATAATTAGCTAACTGCTAGAGAAGGGAGCTTCAGGGCAAGAGAAGAGAGCTAGAGGGTTAGCTACCACTGCCAATTACAGGGAATCAGAAAGCACACTGTCTCTTTAATTAAATGTAAGGTAATGGGAAATGCGTCTGATTTATGAAAATTCAACCTACATCCAAATTTCAAGGCTCCCTCTATTGCGACACATTAGGCAGACCATTCAGCAGCGTGAGCAGAATACTAAGTTGTTTCTAAATCAACATGTGCCAGGTAGGATGCCCAGATAAAAGAAAAACAGGTCTGCTTCAACAGGCGCTTTTTCTCTCTTTAAGGCATTATCAAACATATGAAGCATTAACCACTAAAATAATTTGATTGTTTAAAAGAGCCCACTTGGCTGTAGTAGCAGTCTATCACACTTTTAAGATCAATGCAAATACTCCTTCTCTCTGAAGGGCTTCCAGGTTCTCTCATTCAGGGAGAACTCTCCTCCTCTAGATTCCTATAATGCCTACCCATATTCCCCACAGAAGATTTATTCCATCTGTCTTATACAGGCAGATATATATATATATATATATATATATATATATCTGCCACTAGATTAGAGATCTTTGAGAACACAAACCATCTTTATTAATCTTTCTGTTCCCGTCAGCTTCGTGAATTCTTGGCTCTTAGTGGATGCTTAATGAGAATTCATTATTATATTTATGGAGAAGAGGAGAAGCATAAAGTTTAAATAACTCAATCTCCTTGTAATCAAAACTGACAAATTTCTACTCCAAACTTCTCACCTGCATTACAGCTAGTTATGTGATCACAAAAGCATCCTGGCAGGTTTTTTGTTTGATTGCTGTCATCCAGTCCTGGGGTGGAGGGGTTGTTGATGAACAGCATAATCGCATGATCGACAAAAGTAATGGTATCAGAAAAAGAGAAAAGATGAAGTATATGGACAATCAATAAAAAATGATCAGTCCTTGGGATGCCTGGGTGGCTCAGTGATTGAACGTCTTCCTTTGGCTCAGGTCATGATCTTGGGGTCATGGGATCAAGTCCTGCCTGCACCATTCTCCCCGCAGGGAGCCTGCTTCTACCTCTGCCTATGTCTCTGCCCCTCTCTCTGTGTTTCATATGAATAAATAAAATCTAAAAAAAAAAAAAAATCAGTCCTTGATCCTGTTAATCATGTAGCAAATCACTTTTAGATTAGGGTTCATTGCAAACAAACCCCTTTAGAGTTGGATACAGTGTTAATAGCGGGCTGATCTAAAATGACCCAACAGTTCAGGTAGGGTGATTGCGCCCAGAGCCAGCCCTCCTTCCCACTGTGAGCTGTGAACCCCTTGTAGCAAGAATGTAGTCATTCTTATCTGCACAATGAGGGGGAAAAGGAGTTAAGTCACCTTTCTGCTCTGAGATTCTCAGAAAGAAGAAAGGCCCCAGACAATTCAAGCTGGGACCGAGCTTGAACACCCACAGACATGGGCTGTGTCTTCATCATCATCTTCTGGATGAGGAGGCTGAGACTACTCAGAACTGAGGAGTCCCTTGGGGATTATGGTTTAAAACCAAGTGAAGGAGCATGATGTTAAAAACAAAACAAAACAATGCAATATCAATAATAAAAGTCAAACTTGAAAATTAAAAAGAAAATGGTCAGTCCTATTAAAAAGCACGTGTAGCATGACAAGCACTGAGTAATGTATAGAATTGTTGCATCACTACACTGTACCCTTGAAACGAACATAACACTATATGTTAACTACTGGAATTAAAATGAAAAAACTTAATAAAAAGATTTTTCAAAAGAAAGATCAGTCTTCACAGATCCACAGATTGAGAACTGAATTATAATGTGGTCTCCAAGGTTCTGCATAAAACAAAGTACCTTTTGCCTTTTTCCCTTTTGGATTTGTCCTTTCTCCTTCCTGTCCTCTAAAGATAACTCTGGAGTCCTTTCATTTCCTCTCTGGCTTTGCTTATTCACACTTTACTCCTGATCCCAGGCACAGACTATGTCAGTACCCCCCTCCCATTGAACTTCCTTAATCTTTTCTTAACACTCACCACAGGGGCACCTGGGTGGCTCAGCAGTTGAGCATCTGCCTTTGGCTCACGTCATGATCCCAGAGTCCTGGGGTCCAGTCCTACATCAGGGTCCCCACAGGGAGCCTGCTTCTCCCTGCACCTGTGTCTCTGCCTCTCCCTCTATGTGTTTCATGAATAAATAAAATCTTCAAAAACAAAACAAAACAAAAATAACCCACTACTCACCACAGTTGTAATTATTTTATATTTGATTCCCCCCTTAGAGGGAGCCCATCCTGCTCACCATGGTATGTCATGCCTCACACAGTACCCAGTACAAAGTGCATACTCTGTTCAGTGAATGGAGGGAAAAGAGGAAGGAGGGAAAAGAAAAACTTTCAGAGGAATACAGGTGAGACAAAGACATTAAGATGGGAAACAGACAGGGGCGGCTGGGTGGCTTAGTCTGTTAAGCGTCTGCCTTCCATTCAGGTCATGATCTCAGGGTCCTGGGATCAAGTCCCACATCAGGCCCCCTGCTCAGGGGGAAGTCTGCTTCTGGCCCTCTCCCTGCTTGTGCGCGTGCTTTCTTTCTCTCTCTCTCTCTCTCTCTCTGTCTCTCAAATAAATCATAAAATCTTTAAAAGAACAACAACAACAAAAAAGATGTGAAACAGCTATGGCTGGCCGGCCAGTGTCTCTTCATCCTCCACTCTTCTGACTCTTCGAGAAAGAAGTTTTTGTTCAGTCTTAAGATAAAGACAAGAGCTTAAGGAAGAGAGCTAAGGGGAAGGCTGACTATGGAGCAGTGTGTCTTATGGGGTTAAGGTGCATGTGCTAATATGAAGGCGAAGGTCACGGTGTTATCAGTTACAAAAGATGTTTTAAATATTTTCTGAAGGACCCCAGTCACATGTAGTGGTTTCACCAGGATGACAGTTATTTGACCCAAACGCAGTGTACGTGGATCTGAAACTCTGTATAGGACCAATTGAAGCATTACTTATGGGCGAAGACACGAGGTCTTCATGTCCAAATAAATTACGAAGGCCATGGCAAATGTCTTTGTATTAAATTATCAAGACCAACACAGTAGTAAGTCCAGATTAAAATAACTTCAGAAAAACTCTGGTGATATGTGTCCTGTCAGACAGCTGCTTCTCCTGTTCTTTACAGATCCCCCACGTTGCTTTCATCCTACAAGTCCTGTCCCAGCTCTCCTGTGAAATAAACTTCTGAAGGAAGAGAAGTAAACATGTCATCGCCCACAGTTCAGTGATCTTCTGGAATGTTCTGTGCCACTCCTTTCATGTGTGTGCTTTTCTCTTTTTCTTCCTCCTCTTTCTCCTTTTCCTTCTCCTCTTCCCCTTCTCCCCTCCTCCTGCTTTTGGTCCCCCTCCCCCTCGCCCCCCTTCTTCTTCTTTGAACTCTAAAACTGGTGTTACTAGTTCAACACACTAACACAGACCTCAACTTTCATCTCCTTCACAACCTTTTGTGAACCTTTTGCTTCTTCTTGACTATTCCTTTCCGAAATGACCATTTGGGTTTGTGTTGACTAGCAGGGAATTCCACAAGGCATCTTTTTCTTGGCCCTCTCTAGGACTCAGAAATATAACAAAATAGGGAGAGACCAAATTTCAAGCACTTGAACACAGTCGTGACCGTTCCTGTGTATGTTGTACCTGGCCCACTCACCTCAGAGCAAAGAAAGAAAAATCACTCTATACCTGCCATATGGATTTGAGGTGTGTGATTGGGAGTGCCTCTAGCACTAAATCTGTAATTACCCTACAAAATTTTAAATAATACTCTTCGCAAACCTACTATTCAGTGGACAAAAAAAAAAAAAGGAAATATTTTCATAATAAAAATGTTAGAGGCTCCACCCAGACGTGTAAACATAAGGTCATTCAATTAGGTAAGACCAGTCAGCAACTCCAATCTCAGAAAAAAACAGCCTCTCAAAACTAAAAAAACTAAATGCTTAGTGGTTAGTCTCACAACCACACATGGCAAACAAAAGACTAGCCACCTTTGGCTAGAAAACAAGGGACTGACAGGTTAAAATGCCTTATCAGAGTCAAGACAAGTCAGGGATGGTGGAAGTGGCACGACACTGGCCTTCAAGAACCCAGAATCCCTCCTCTATGAAACTGAAGCCACCATCCAGACTCTCCCCAAGGGACAGAAACCCAGACAGGAGGCGACACAGTGGCCTGATGTGGCAAGCATGTCCCACAAGAGCTAAGCACACTGGGATGACCCAAACCTTTTTTCAAGCCTTCACTCCCCATTCACATGGACTAACACTTTGCACATTTTTTCTTCTTTTTAAGATTTTATTTATTTATTTCTGTGAGAGACAGAGCATGCACACAAACAGGGGGAGTGGTAGGCAGAGGGAGAAGCAGGCTCCGCGCTGAGCAGGGAGCCCAAGGCAGGGCTCGGTCCCAGGCCCCCAGGATCATAACCGGAGCGGAAGGCAGACACTTAACTGACTAAGCCACCGGGTGCCCACATTTTGCACATTTTCAAGTCTCAACTTCCTTCATATGGACTCTTCCCTCATGGCCACCGACAAACAGGAGTAGCAGTGAATACATTATAAAGGAGGCACAGTGGGAAAATTTATAAATAGATTCTCATCTCTTGTGAGTATTTATACAGACAGAGAGGAAGGGAGGAAGGAGACAGGGAAAGAGGGAGGGAGGCTTTGGGTGAAGCCCTGACAACCCAACATGCACACACATGTATCATATTGTCTGGGACGGAGAAGCAGGTAGACCAGAATGGGTGACCTCGGCAGAATGAGGTGTCAAGACACAGACAGAAGAGTCTTCCTATGGGGAGCACTATGTATGTGGGTAGGTCTTTGCCCTGATCCCCAACACAGATATTACTCTAGAGTTCTCTAGTAACTCTTTAGTGTTTTATCTGTAAGGAAACCCCAGAAAGAGCTCCCACTTCCCTAGCCCCTTAAATTAGGGCTCCCTTGAATATTTGCTCTTAACCATCCAGTCTCTACAACAGCAACAACCTACCTACCTCATTGGTAACAGAGGCCAAAGTTTTGTCACAACTTGGTCAACTAGTATTTAGTCTCAAGGTCTTTTTCTCTATGTGTGGCTCATTGTGTGGCTCTCTGCACAGTGAAATAATGTCAGGACCCTCTTCAGGGCAACCCTTTCTGTACTTCCAGAAAACAAACCCATCACAGTCAGCCTTCTCTTCAGTATCATACCATTTCTTCCATTCTCCCATCACTCTAGTGTTTGTCGCCTCTTCCTCCCTGGATCCTCCGTGGTAAGGAGAATGGAACTGAAGACAGTGACCAAGGTCCAGTATGTTGTAATGAGACTTGTATGTTGATTTTCCCCCCATGCACACACAAGAGTTGGGAAGTTGGGAACTTTATTCTCCCATGAAACTGGATCCCCTTGTGTGTCAAAAACTGGATTCTCAAAGGTCAAACCATTCTATCTACTGTCTTGGTTCAGTTGCCAAAAGGAGCTCAGGTCTTTAAATTTTTTCCCATGGCTTAGCTCAGGCAAACATCCTTTCTATGCAATATGCATGGCAGCAGAACCCACAACTCCTCCCGGCCACCAACTGTCCCTGAGTCTATCCTCAGGGTCTTGGTTACAGTAACCAGGCTGCCACTGCAGCCCAACCTCCACACAACAGCTCCAGCCATCCCTACTCATGGGCAGCCTGTGACTCCTCCCCAGGACCTCTCACAGACCACTAGGGAAATTTCTTCTTCACACCCCATCGTATATCCCCAGGAAGGCCCTCACTCGGAAGACAGCCTCTCCACCCACAGCACTGGAGAAAGAATCCCCTCTCAGGCCATCGCGGTCTGGGGGAGAAGTGCTCACTGGGCCCAGAAACAGAATTAGAACCCAGAACCCATTTCCACTGAAACAACAGAAAATCAGAGCACAGAAGGTCAGCAAAATTCCAAATTAAATGAACTTCTGTAGGACTATTTAGAAGGCACACTCCATAGCACGAGCTTAGAAGATTAATTCTTATAGCCATAAACAGTCATTTGCAGAAGGGCATACGTACAATGGCAAAGAAGTATTGATACCACCTATTCTGGGGCCCTCAGAACACCCATTTGGAACTGACATTAAATGATTACTTCATATGACCTGTCACTCTCTTTTCTGAAGGGGCATATTGACCCCCTTCTCCCTAATACTCTAAATCTATCATTACCTCATCGTTCCTCATGATAGTCCTGCAAACGATGTAAAGGGTGGACATCTCTATTCATAGACAGAACACGCGAGGCAGGGTATATAATATGACATTCCAGTATTTACCAATTTCAGTGGAGTCTAGATGAAAGGAAATAGTCTAGATTAAACAGTTAGTGGACTATTCTAGATCTCAAAAATGTTTTAAAAATTAAATATGCGGGATGCCTGGGTGGCTCAGTGGTTGGACATCTGCCTTCGGCTCAGGGCATGATCCTGGGGACCCGGGATCGAGTCCTGCATCGGGCTCCCTACGTGGAGCCTGCTTCTCCCTCTGCCTGTGTCTCTGCCTCTCTCTCTGTGTCTCTCATGAATAAATAAATAAAATCTTAAAAAAAAATTAAATATGCTTGTGTCTTTCTTGTGTGTGCCGACTACGTGAATCAAGTGTCAATCATGGCACGAATGAATATTACTAGAACTAATAAGTACTTTGTTTTTCGTGATGTCTTTCCTAGTTACAGGCTCCCTGACTAGTCTGAGGGAGCCTTTCTGAGGAACCTGTATGCAAACCTGCTGCCTAAAATGTAACTGCTCTTTTATGCATCTCCTTCCTTCAGAGGATCTGAAGAATCCTTCAGAGAGTCGACTCTCATCTTCATTTTTGCAGCTAGCACAGCACACAGATGGAAGCCAGGCCTACGGTCCTACAACAAGAGTACTTTGATTCAAATGTCTTTAGGCTCTCACAGCCAATAAGATCTTAATGTTTCTGTTTTCTTTACAGGGTGAGAAAAACAAACCCAACGAAGGCCCCTCAGTTTCCTACAGGGGACAGATCTGCAGGCCAAATCTTAAAGCCATGGGAAAATCCTGATTTTAGACACCTGAGCCCTTCTGAGAAACTGAGCCAAAACACAGACGGAATGGTTCAGAGTTTCAGAATCCAGTTTCACAGAAGAAAGAATCTCAACCTTGGGGTGTGAGTGTGTATGTGTACGTGAGTTGGGGGTTGGGCCTGGAAGCAGGGAAGCAAGTGGAGGTTTGTCTGCTTTTCCTCTCATGTTCTTACTCCTCTCATGTTGAGGGGAGTGGGAAGCACTGAGAATGTTCTGCTTTAGGCCTGGAAGTGACCCCTCCACGGGGCTGCTGGAGGTGGAACCCCAGCAAGTGGGCCATGGCCAGACTCCCTTGTGAGGCTACCGTCTTCAGGGGTGCTCAGACTCCTGGAAGAAGGGAACGAGGCTAACAGTTCAGCTCCAAGACTCCAGGACTTTCCAGGAGGGACCCCCAAGTAGGGCTCATTTTTAGCACTAAGCAGTTTGACCAAATTCCTATTAGGGTAATTCCAAGTGATTTGGCAAGCGTACTTGCAGTTAAGAAAGCCTATGTGGAACAGCCAAAGTTTAATTTGTGAACAATAACGGTAAAAAAAAAGCTGCACTCTTATTTCCCACTGAAAGAAAGCTCGCAAACACACACAAAGGGACTACTCACACAGACGGACCCCTCTATTTTTAAAAGATACCAGCATCCCTCACCAAGTAGGGTGCCTTGATTACTGACTTTAGCTGGAAATCTTGGTGCAACTGAACAGGGCAGAGGGAGCTTAACTTCCCTCCATCTGCCTCTGCTAGAATCAGACAGTGGTTCATCTTTGAAGAGCTGCCCCTGAGCCCTGGGCTTTGAGGGGAAACAGCTTGCTGGAAAAAGCAATCACCTTTGTGATGACACAGGGCTGATGGGCATCTACAGGCTCATTAAAATGTAAAACCCTGGATGACAGGAAATGCTTCTGAGCATTGTTTGCAACTGGAGCTGGCTCCAATAATAGTCTCCCTCATGCCTGACTTCGACAGACTGTATTTCAAGTCACAGGTCCCCACCGTCAGTCTGGATCGTTCCCAAATTTGCTTTTTCTCATCTAGCTTTTGCTTAGTACAACTGTTAGCTCCAGCTTTTCAAAGCCAAGTTAGGATTTGAAAGATCTTGTCCATTGTGTGTATGGGTGTTTGTGTGTGTCTCTGCATTTGGGGTTTGGATGACACAATAAATAATCGGGTCTAACATTCTCCTTTTTACCTATACATCACTTTTCTTTCCCTCTCCCGAATCTGTCTGGCATACAGCACTTGTCAGAGGTAGCTCTTGTCACTGGAGGTTTTCACGGGTGACATCTGGGCAATGGGAGACATGCTGCCTGGGAGGGACACCACTCAGCTTCTTCAGGCTACCTGGCGCTGTCCACTGTAGGAAGAGCAAGAAGACCGGTCAGGAGCCCGGGCCGGGTGTATCAGAGAGCAGGGCCCTGGGACACAGAGAAGCTGTGGGGGCATGTGCCCAAGCTACACACAACCCTGAGATTATCCTGCCTTATCCACATCCTTCTGCCCTTCCCCAAAAAGAAGTATGAGCCAGCAGTGGGGAGGCTATTCTCAGGAAGACTGACGTGGCCCTGAATAAGTCCCCTACATTTTCTGGCCTTAGTGGCCTCATGTCCCATTTGAGGATGGCTGGATATTCCCCGAGGCTCCTGGGTTCTCTGATTCTGAGTTAGATTTTGATCTTGAGTGAGGTTTGATTGGCAGTTTAAGACTAGGAAGATTAACCAAGATTCACCAGGGGATAGGGTCTTTGGAATGTGTGAGGGCCTCACGGATCCAGTCCAGGGTCTGACCGGCTCAGGGGAACTCTGGGTGTGGCTGAGGGCGCTCCCCACTCCATGCCACACTGTCCTCCCTAAGAACGAGCCCAGCACTGCTTGCCAGTCACTTCTCTAATAAAGGAGATCTTCTTTTCCGCTTCCTCCTAGACCCAAGTTTCCAGAAGCCACTAGAAAACCAGGTAGAAGGGTGCCTAGGTGGTGGCTCAGTCGGTTAAGTGTTTGCCTTTGGCTCAGGTCATGATCTCGGGGTCCTGGAATCGAGCCCCCATGTTGGCTCTCTGTGCAGCCAAGAGTCTGCTTCTCCCTCTCCCTCTGCCCCGCCCCCTCATGCTCTCTCTCCTCTCTCTCTCAACTAAATAAATAAAATCTTAAAAAAAGAAAGGGAAACAACCCAGGTATAACTTGAAGGAGCCTCTCCAAAATGGAATGCTCTTACCCTCTCTCTTCTGGGAAGGACAGAATTAAAGTCTCCACGTGGAGATCGTTACCCTGTCCTTCTTTATCATGCCACCAACACCGTGACTGTGCCTATCCTCACCTTCCTCCACTCACAGCTCCTTTGAAAGAAGGTTTTTGCTGACCACCTCGGTTAAATACCCTGCTATGTGCCCAGACTCCTCTGCTCTGCCCAGTCCAAACGTTACAGTCCTTGATCCCTAGGCTTTTTCCCTTCCTGCTAATGACCAGCACCTGCTTTCTCCGGCCTATGAGCTGGTGTGTCTCATTCTGCAGTTATTTGCTACGGACCCAAACCTTGACCTACAGCCTTCCTGCTGCCAGCTCAGTATCACCCGAGCTCAAAAAAGTCTGAACGAAGCACGCCAGGCCACTGAATCGACGCCCAAGACTGAGAAAGCAGAACTAGTCTGAACCAAAATGTTCCAAGGCTCACACACAAAACAACACACACACACACACACACACACACACACACACACACACAAATCCTCATATTGCCAATCATTTCTATTAAAATTTAAAATGCAGGCTTTGTGCAATCACAGCCAGTTCAGTTCCATCAGGAAGATTCATTTTTCCCCTCCCTTTTATTCCTACATCAAACTCCATCACTGGGATACATTTCCAAAGGTTTCTTTTTAGAACATCTTAATTCTGGCGGCAGGACATCAGGTACATGACATAACAGATCCGATACAAAGACTCATCAAATGAATATCCTGTCATAGAGCTTTTCATTTTTGAAGGCTCTCTCTCTTTCTTTTTTTCTTGCAATGGGCTCCAGCCAACATCCCTGTGCTCCTGCCACTGCATGAGAGTGTCTTCCTCCCAGGAAGAAAGCTGGTGAAATTCCCAAGCCCCAGGAAGAATGGAGCTGTGTCCTGGTAAAGCTCTGCGGGCTCCCGGGCAGATCCACGCAGTCTGAGGAGGAACTAAAGCCAGGAAGGAACAGGACGGGACATGCCAAACCTCCTCCATGCTTGGAAGGGATGATCCAGACCAGTTCAGGAGTGGCCGTGCGTGTTCTAAGAGACTCCTAGCCAGAGTGTGAAGGGGAAGGCAGGAGGGAAAGGCAGCTTTTTCGGTTTCTGACAAGATTCTTAAACTGGGAAGCACTTGGTTTGCTAATCTTTGTGCCTTCTCCACATCAGAATCCCCTAGATTCATGACTTGAGAGCCCGGCACAATAGATGGTTTACACCTTACCTAGAGACCTTCTGTATATAATCAAAGAACAATGCTTCCCACCTTTGTCCAGAAAATGAAGAGGTCTTTCGGAGTAAAGAAAAGTAATTTAATTATCATTAAACAACGTTTAACTGCTGCGGGCAATCATCCCCTGCACTGAAGCATAATTTAACTTAAAAGAAACTACAGTGGACCAACCCCCCACCCCCACCCCAGCCCTCTCTGGCCCTCACTTGGCAATAAATGGCCAGGAGCTGCTAGGTCCAGGTGGCCAGGGACACATGACAGAGCAGAGGAGAGACCTCAGGGAGGAACGGCAATCCCCAGAATCGTGCCACTTCTGTACCTTGCTCCTCTCTGCTACGCTGCAGAGCCCCCGACAGCAGAAACTCAGGACTCCGCCTTCCTCTCTTGGTCTTTCTATGGGAGGGCACGGAGATGGCTCCATGTCCAGAGGGGCAGGTAGACAACAGCAGTCACCTGCTCGACCCCCAGGTGCAGGGTCCTCTCTCCTCCATGCTCAGCCTGCCTTCAGCTGTGCCCATCCTTCCCAGAAGCTGGCCTGACGCACCCAAAGGACAGAGGCCCAGGATTTGCAGTGTGATTCATGGATAGAAAATACCGGTTTTTCACTGCTACGCAAATGCAGCCTGGGTGGGGTTTAGGCAAATCCGGATGTGGACGCTGCAAAGGAGGGTGAGAATGCTCTTTTCCACGTATCTCACTTGGCTAACTGGGCCCGGCCCTCGCACCTCTCATTAAAGAAAACTTGAGTCGCACTGAGTGAGAAGGGGCCCGCGCACGTTTGGGCAGCTCATGTCCACGCGCCCTTTCAGATTAAAGAGAGACTGCTCTTTGCTCAGTTCATAACAAAACTTATTTCTCACATCATGAGGCGAAGGCCAAACTGCCAGCCGTCTCAACACCAGTGTTTGGTCAATTCGCTGCATCCTGAAAAGTGCAGTCATGGTGAATGCATAGCTGCCTCACAACCCACCAGGCCAGAGTTCTAGAGCGGAAGAAAGGGGTGGAGGTAGGGCTATGATAGCCAAATGCTTGAGAACTACCCAGAGAACATGCCTCCGATTTCCTGATGGCATATCCTGTGTCACCTATGCCACCGGACTGCACTCTGACGGCAGCACACTCTAGAGAATGTGTGCTGGTATACAAGGGTCACCCGGGCACTGGGAGTCAGACACCAGGACCACAGACCCACCCTGCGATCATAAGCCTTGACACCGATCCAAAGCACATCTCTTCTCTGAGGCTCAGTTTCTCCATCTGTAAAATGAGGGAGGTGAATGCTATCCTCTGACCTTGCCAACATGGCCAAAATGTTTGCAAGCCGGCCCACAATGAGCAATGCCCTGTATTAAAGGTGCTGGTGGGACTCGCACCCTGAATGCTCCACTGTCAGCCAACATCAGCTGGGTGTGATCAGAAGGCCCGGCCTGAGCAAGGTGGGGGGGAGGGGCTTCCGGTGGGTTCCCTTTGTGAACTGGTGGATTCATCTGCTGCCAAAACCTGACCTCAAATCAACGACCCCAAAACGAAGAACACTGGGTTGGGCTGGAAAACAAATTAACAATTTCTTTTTGTGAGTTGTGGAGCAGATGAAAAGGCAAAGGTTGCATGGATCCCAATGCCACTGGGAAAACCCCAACTCAGAGACACAGGACATGTGTATCCCGTTTCAGATACTGCGGCATCGACGTATGTCCTTTTTTTGTGGTCAAGATGAAACATCCTAGTGGATACTCTGTAAACGTGAGACCTAATGAAAGTGTGAACAATTAGGAAAAAACAAAGAACAAAAACACCAACATTTGGCCTTTGGGTTAATGACAAGAACGATGGGGTTTTCTGGACCCCAGGAATGGGACCCCTGGTAAGCAAGTCACAGATTCTCAGGATTCTGTAAACTGCCTGTTCTGGAGGTTTCCACAGTGACCATCAAGCCCTGGAGTGCCCAAGGACACTTTGGGGACTGGCTTAGTTAAAAGCCTCTGCTCCGCCTGCCACAAAGGGGCTTCTGTGTAAAACAATGTTTGAACAAAAGCTAAAAATATTCTAAAATGTTCTAAAACTCACATACTGAGAATAAAATCCAAATTCCTTTTAGTGGCTTCCCTAGCCTGTAGCCACCTCTCACCAGACAAGCCCCTTCCTGCCCTGGACTCTCTGCACTTAACTACTCCCCTTCCTGAGAAAAATGTTGCCTGTGCTTTGCCTGGCTGTTTGGGAGACTGGCTGCCTCTCACAAAATCCCCTTTATCGCCCACGTGGCCCTTCTCTGGATCTGAAGCCATCTGTACACCGGTTTTCTCCCGGCTCCCCCCACTAGTGTCCGAGCTCTGTGGGGGCAGTGGCCTCGTCAGTACGGCCCAGGGCTCCATCCCCGGTGCCTCAGCAGGACCTGTCCAAACCAGACTCTCAGTGCTCAGTGGTGAATGACAGTTGGTTCTCTAAATCCAGCGATCACATGTAGCTGTACAACCTTTATGCTAACTGAAATTACCCTGTGCTCACACTTGATTCAAAAAGCACTTTCACGGGGGGATCCCAGGGTGGCTCAGCGGTTTAGCGCCTGCCTTTGACCCAGGGCGTGATCCTGGCGACCAGAAATCAAGTCCCACATCAGGCTCCCTGCATGGAGCCTGCTTCTCCCTCTGCCTGTGTCTCTGCCTCTCTCTCTCTCTCTCTCTTTCATGAATGAATAAATAAATAAATCTTAAAAAAAAAAAAAAAAAGCACTTTCACATACTTAATCTTCAAGACTCCCCTCTGAGGCCTTTTCGTGGGTTGGTGGCAAGTCACTGGCTCTGAACCTGTTTGCCTTAAAGTAACTGAGTAAGCCTGGACTGGTCAACTCCTAGCTTTCGATTGCTTCTCCATAAAACTAAGGTGTTTTCTGCAGTTCTGAGGCCCCTCCCACCCTGAACAACCATGAACATTTAAGACCCTGATTGGAAGACACTGATCCTTGCTCATGAAATGTTTTTATTGAGATGTTTCCATGATAGCTGCTTCCAGGTATTGAGTACACTAAGCCAGACAGTGGGTTAAATACTTCTCTTATTCTGTCCTGGATCTGTAAACTACCTGCTGCAGAAATGGAAGACTCCTTCGACTGAGTGACTTGCCCAAGACCACGTAAATAGTAAGTGGTAGAACCAGTTCTGGAACTTTAGTCTGTCCTACAACAAAAGCCAGATGGCTCCCACCTCACCACAGTGCCTCATGGAGCAGGCCTACAAACACGGCAGGGCTAGCTACCACAGGAGTTAGGCGGGTAAGGGAGACAGGTGTGGGAGAGGGAGTGGGGGAGGTGGGGGGAACCTGAGAACCAGAACCCCGCCATCTTAATGGGGCAGCTGCTGCTTAGCTCTCATACAACTTTTAACAAATAAACTGGAGTCCAGGGTTTCTTGATCATCTGATTTTTTCCCCCCTCAAAATGTAAGATATTGGATTTTTCTGTGAAAGTTCCCAATTCTACAAAGTTCTGGTGGCTTATCAAGATTTGCAGAAGCCATGATGCAGGCCTCTTTAGAGAGCAGAGGCCCAGGTCTGGCGCCTCTGAACTATACTTTACTCTGGCCCGCACAAGGAATTACCTGTGAAAAGTTGCCCAATTTGTCCCTTCAATTCTCGTAAGAACTTTTGCAATCACACAGAAAAAATATTGGCAATGGGAGTGTAGTGTGTTTGGGGGTTATTATGCAAAATGTGTGAGCAAGAGCCATTTTGTGAAGCATTTTCTATGAATCACAAAGTATTCTTTCTCTGGGGTGAATTCTAAAGGTCTGCTCCCAGAGCACACTGAGGGAAGAGATTTGATCAACGCATGCAGCTTTCTTCCTCTGATGCTGGGAAGAAGGTTGCTTAATAAATGCTTTCCTGACAACTTAGCTCCAGGCTTGACTTAAGAGGTACTGCTCACAAGGAGCAAACCAACTGCTGCTCCTACCTCCTCAGCGTCTTCGAGTCCACCCTTTGGGGTAACACTGAAATGGCAAAAAAAAAAAAGGCGGGGGGAGGGAGAGGAGGTACATATGAGGACTTCAGGCAATAGAAATAAGAAGTAAATCACTCTCTGCATGATGATGTTGTTTGGAAATCCACCCTCATAAAATGAACAACAGTTTTCACAGTGAACACCTCAGGGATCCCAGGAAAATGCTGTTGGGCCTGAATCACAACTGATCTGCTGCCTGAAGAACCAAGTCTCTAGACTCTTCTGAGACTCTTATTTCTAGGCATGCTATCCTAAGGGATTTCTGGAGGGTGATATGAGATAATTTGTGTGAAAGTTTCCAGCCTACAGTAAGTAATCACACTTGTGGGCATTCTAGTTCTTATCTGCGGTGGTCTGAATGCATCCAGAGAATTGCTTATTGCCTTGTGTCGACAGCATACCTGACCACATTTGAGATTTGGAGGTACCATGACTGTCTTAAAAAACCACTGGTATTAAATATTTGGAAGAAGAAAATCTTGTATTTACTCCATGATATAGGAAGTTTGGTCCATTTTTCTAATGATATAAAAAAAAGTTCAATTAGCTTTAAAAGTGACATGCCACCACCTGGAGGCTATAATAATTATATTACCTATATGAAATTGGGTAGAAGAAAAAAAAGAAATTGCTTAAATCACAGCTTTCCTTGCTTTCCACATCACGACCATGATCCTACCCTTTTTTTCCCCTAACATAGTTATTTCTCTCTTTTTTTAGGTTAACCAACTAATGTCAGGTGTTTGTTTATTCACAAAATACCATATTAAGAGGCATTTGTTTTATGTTGGTTCCCTTTTGCAAACATTTGCAGTTAGCTACAGAACGGAGATATCTCATGAAGTAAAAAAAAAAAAAAAAAAAAAAAAACCTACAAAAAAGTGAAGTTTCAAAAGCAGCTTTCGAGAGGGAGATATGAAGAAAAATCTAATTACCAAAGATATCTACCGATTTGCACAAAAGGAACACATAAATCTACCACACTTGTGGCTTAAATGCATTATGTGCATCTGAATTAAAAAGGATTTAGAGTTTAAAATAATGTCTAAAGCTTCCTCAATGATTTGAGAGTATAAAAAGTGTCATTTCTTTTCTTCCAAAAGGTATCCTGTGACAGTATGTCTTCTTGTCTTCTATTCTTGTCTGGCTGTAAAAGAAGTCTTTACAAATCTACATGTTCTGTAGATTTTTCACTTACGAAACTGAATTATAGTTCTATAGTTACAGACTTAGCATGAAAGCTGAAGTACCTTTTATCCAAAACTGATCTCCGGCAAACTTGGCTAGGGGTGAGGTTTAAAGTACACTCATGTGAACTTGAAGTGAATGTTTTATACAATGGGCCTGAGGATGGCCTGACCTAGGAGGATGAATTTACTGCTTTTGTTGACAAGTTCAGAGGTGCCTGGCTGGCTCAGTTGGAACAGCATGCGACTTGATTCTTGACCTCGGGGTTTTGAGTTCAAGCCCCATGTTGGGTATAGAGATTATTTAAATAAATTAATTTTTTTTTTAAAAAGAAAAGTTTAGGCAACTTAAGTGTATTTTGAACACCTGTCCAAATATAACTGGTGTTCAAAACGAAAACAACATTTATTTAGAAAGGTGGGATTCGGGACACCTGGGTGGCTCAGCGGTTTAGTGCCTGCCCTTGGCCCAGGGCATGATCCTGGAGTCCCAGGATCCAGTCCCACGTCAGGCTCCCTGCATGGAGCCTGCTTCTCCCTCTACCTGTGTCTCTGCCTCTCTCTCTCTCTCTCTTATTAATAAATAAATAAAATCTTTTTTTAAAAAAAGAAAGGTGGGATCCTAACTGAAATACATTCATTGAGGGAAGATTCTGCTAAAAATGACACCTTCAGAAATGACTGTTCTTATAAAAAAGAAGAAAAAAAAGAGTCACTTCCTTCTTCAAGGGACAACTACATCAAAAAACAAATGTGCTCTGGGCTGGTGTGTGGGATAGAAAAAGTCACTTTTTCAGACTACCTGAAAACTTACAGCTGCCTCTAGAAGAACACAGGCTATGCTAGAGTATCCGCTTTTGTTGTAAACTAGTTTTTAAATTGTAAAGTATTATATGCATATGATACTACTATGATAAATAGTAGAGAGGTCCAGAAGTTAAAAATAGAAGTTTCTCAGGGTGCCTGGGTGGCTCAGTGGGTTAAGCGATTAAGTGGTTAAGCAGTTACACATCTGACTCTGCTTCTCTTCCTCTTTCTCTCTCCCTCTGCCCCTCCCCCTGCTCTTGCAGATGGGCTCTATAAATAAATAAATAAGTAAGTAAGTAAATAAATAAATCTCCCCCTCCACACACACTAGCTCCTCTCTCTAATTTATTAGGCATCATTTAGAAAGTTTTCATGTATAGATAAATACACAGAAAATGGATATGCTTTTTCCACACAAGTAGAATCCAGCCTTTTCTTTTTTTTTTTTTTTTGAATCCAGTCTTTTTAAAATAAAAGGGATCATGCTACCTATACTGCTCTGTAAACTGTCCTGCTTATTTTACATAACTTGGTAATGGGTTCATATTTGCACATAGGATCTATTTCATATATCATTGTGAGTGCAATGAGTTATAGTATCTGTATGTATCATAACATACTCTCAAATATCCTTAGTGACAGAATAAATTGGTGAGTCTTTTTGAGAGAAAATTAGACAATACCTTTCAATGCTAGTAATCCTAGCAAACTAGCAGTAGTAAATTAGTAATTTGACAGGTAGGGATTTGTTCTTCATATTTGCTGACACGTGCATAGATACAGAAAGGTCACTGCAGCATTGTTCATCAAAGGGGGAGAGAAAATAAGCAACTGAAACAGCAATTTAAAAGGGTCAAGTTAACATATTATGGGGTCACTATCATTGCTCTGAAGAAAGAAGAGTTTTAAATCAGAGTTTGTGCTCTTCTCATCGCAAACACGAGATACACAGACATACACACAGAATGAATTGAAAATTGTCCTTTACGAGGCAGTTGGCCAGAGTTGCTTCTTCTGCAGCCTTAAAACTTGCCCTGAAAAGGGATTCGAATAAAATTACAATCAAAAGTGAAGGCGGCCCATGCAACCTATCTTTGTGCAAAATTCAAGCAGATGATTCAAAAAAAAAAAAAAAAAAAAAAAAAAAACCAAACTGTCCCTCTGGAACGAACAGTAGGCTGAAAGATGGTGGTGGCACATGTACCTTACTAACAACGGCTGCGCAAACATGATCTGACTTCCAAGTGTCATTGTGAAGGGTGTTTACAAAGGTTCTTAATATCGAAGACTGAAAATGACCCAGGGTCCAGCCGAAAATCTGTTTTCTTAGCCTTTCCAAAAATATGTTGTACAGCAGCCTGCTTTGCTTGAGTGGCAAGAAGTAAGACAAAGAAGGCCCTTTCTGGAAAGTTTGCAGCGCCATGTGACGGATCAGCAACGTCTCATGCATGAGGGCTTTGCTCTGGCATGTACCATCTGAGGAGAGCACAGAACAAGGCAAACAGGCAGGCTAGATCCATGGCTCTGAGGACAGTCCCACTGTTGGGCTTATGGGGGCAACATGAGCATGTGCATTTATGAATCCTAGTGAAGCCAATGGTGGGAAACAGTATTTTCACTTCCATTGCTTAATCATGACCAGGCAGACAAGAGTAGAGGAGTACCAGGCAAAGGCACACAGGGGTATGAAGTAAGACCACATTACAGAGCCCTAGGGCTGGAAAGGCCACAAAGCTACCACCCACCTTCACTTTGGACTGACTGTACTCACATCCTCACAAAAAATTATCTTTGCACCCCTTACTGTATGATCTCTAGAGAGGAAATTCTCTAAATGTATAATATTTCACAATTGCTCTTTTCATACAGATAAGTAATTCAAAATTCTTTCTGCTACCTGTAAGTTTATTGTCTGCAAGCGAAAGCAGCAGAGCTCTGTGTCATTAGGATAGCGTTCATCCCTGTCTCCACTCTTTGTCCCTCCCTCCCTGGTCCTTCCCCCATCTAAGGCTGCCCTGCATTCCACAGGTACCATGGCCTCTGGTTGTCCTGATGCCACACAACTGTCACCACAAACCAAGAAGAATTAATTTTGGTTTTATAGGAGATGGCAGATTTAGTAACCTCAGACTCCCTCCACCCCCAACAAAAACAAAAGCAAAAGCAAAATCCTTCTCCCAGAAGGTGATCGATATTAGAATGATCTTGGAGGAAATTCCACTCTGAAATACGAAATGGCCAAAATTCATAGCAGAATCCAGCCGTGCTGCTTCACAACTCATAATAAAAACAGATCCTGGACAGATGGCAGCTATACTTGTGGTGAGCGCAGCATAACATATAGAGGTGTCCAACCCCTAGGCTGTGCACCTGAAACTAAAGTAACATTGTGTTCAATATATAGTATCAACCATACTTCTTCTTTTTTTAAAGATTTTATTTATTTATTCATGAGAGGCACAGAGAGAGAGGCAGAGACACAGGCAGAGGGAGAAGCAGGCTCCATGCAGGGAACCTGATGTGGGACTCGATCCCGGGCCTCCAGGATCACACCCCAGGCTGAAGGTAGGCACTAAACCACTGAGCCATCCAGGGATCCCCAGTATCAACTATACTTCAATAAATAAATACACACACACACACTACTCATGTTCTCTCTCTCTCTCTTTCTCTCTTGCACACTGAACTCTGCAGGGAGAAAAAACAAAACAGATCCCAAACTCAGGTTCTCTGGGGAATTTTAGCTTCTAGTGAATTACTTTTCTACCTACCTAAGAAAAAGTTGAGAAAAGAAAACCAAGAGGGAAGCTTGGTTGCTAGAAGAAGAAAGTACCCTTCCCACTCCACCGGCTCAACCCTCAGCAGCCACACACCTGAAGATAAGCCATGTCATCTGAGATGACACCATTTCTCAGGAGAGGTTTTTTAAAAATAGGTTTTTGAAAACTGCTCCAAACCAGTTTCAAATGCTGCTCCTGAGAGCATTTCTAATGACGTAACATTGACAAATAGTAATGGCAAGGGCCTGAGCTTTAAACAGCTTCTAGATAGAGCTTCCCTTGCCCTGAGGAGAGCTCCAAGATGGATCGGGGCTGGGGGAAGTTCTACTCCCATTTCCTAAATTGGGAGATTTTGGTATCTTTTTCTTTTTTTTTTTTTTTAACATTTTATTTATTTATTCATGAGAGAGAGAGAGAGGCAGAGGGAGATGCAGAGGGAGATGCAGGCTCCGTGCAGGGAGCCTGACGTGGGACTCGATCTCGGGTCTCCAAGATCACACCCTGGGCTGAAGGCGGCGCTAAACTGCTGGGCCACCGAAGCTGCCCCGTGTCTTTCTTTTTGAAGAAATAATTTCCATGAAAATTCCAAAAAAAATTTTTTTTCAAGAGAAAAACATTTAAAGACCACCAATTCCTTTACTCAGAGGCTTTTTAAGCTTGGATGCCATATTTTATTTGGAATATGAATAGACCCATGTCTGTTCTTCAGTGGGAAATCTGAGCTACTAATAAGTAATCCGGGCAGGACTCAAATCCAGGCCATGTGGTTTCTGAATCCCTGTTCACTCAGCTCCTGTGACTTAACAGACCTAAACCCACTAGATGTAAAATGCACTTCTAGATGCAATCACTGCTTATTAATCAGCAGATAATCTCTGAACAATACAACAATTAAGTGTAATAAAAAGCTTTAATGGACTTCCAAAAGTCCATCAAAAATAGGTAGAAAAATGTAAAAAAAAATAGGCATTAGTGATTCTGAGCCTATTTGGAATTTTGGCATCCTATAGCAGTGTGATTTCATGACTTTTCTTTTCTACCTTAAACTTGCTGCTTTGTGGTTCAGACTTGGAATTGAAACTTTGAATGAAATAAATATTTGCTTTCAGACTCACAGATCTGCCCTTGTGATAACCAGAGCTTTTCCGGATGCCCCAAACCAGTGCTGGGAACTGCAGGCCACAATGTAGTCTGATGACCACATTTAATTAATTTACTCATTGTCTGGCACAGAATGAGCTCAACCTCAGCAGCTCAGAGATCAGAACTCCTTTATAATCCCACTGGATGAGCCTACCCAACATTCCTGCTAAGAAAACTCTTCCAGGAGTGTGGGACCCGAACAATCCTGAATGGTCTGATGCGGAAAATTTGGAAAAATTGGAAAAGTCATTAGGAAAACCGTGGAACTAATAGAGTGTTTTCCCTGGCTAGAAACACTGCTGCTAAAAATAACACAATGAAAAACATATTTGTCTCTTACATACAATGGATGTAGAACATAATTATGGGTTGTTTTGCTCTGGGATATAGGCTCAGGAGGGAGCTGCCAAAGTCTAGAACACAAAAGGAGAAAAGACATTGTGCCCAGCCCCTCACTCCCTGTGGCGATTCCCACAGCCCCCTGGTGACTGGATTTCCTGCACAGGATATACCTGTGACAGCAAATCTGAGTCTTCTTGCAGGGCCAAGAAACATTGGAGGCAGGTAAGAGTTAAAACTGTAAGTCTTCTGGGACGCCTGGGTGGCTCAGCGGTTGAGGTTGAGCGGTTGAGCGCGTCTGCTGCCTTCAGCTCAGGGTGTGATCCGGGGGCCCTGGGATGAGTCCCCCAACAGGCTCCCCATAGGGAGCCTGCTTCTCCCCTGCCTAAGTCTCTGCCTCTCTCTCTCTCCCCCCTCTGTGTTTCTTATGAATAAACGAAATCTTTAAAAAAACCCTGTAAGTCTTCAAAATGATCTGAGCTCCCATCAACAGGTACCAGTAAAAAAGTAAATCAATGTAACTTCTCTAGCCTGCCCAGAAAAAGTGTCACAAGCATAACTCATATAAAAACATGAGTATCCCGACTCCTTTGATACGCTTCACACTTTGTATTTTAATTAATTTATAGAAATAATTGTTGCATCTGGGCCTTATCTCAGTAGCACATTAACTTTTTCCTAGACCCCTTAGGTGAGGAAAAAAAAAAAGCAGAAAAGTGTAAAAGGGCAGTTTCTCGTGTTGCAGATTTCAGTACCTCTCTGAGCCACGATTTCTTCATTTGTGAAGCAGGACTAAAAAGATTCTGCTAATCTTCCTGGACTGTTGCAATAAGATGAAGGCTATAAAAACACTTCATGAACAACTCAGGTATCACGTTAGCAGTGAATAAGAACAACAGGTAGCATGTGGAGTGGGAGTTCTGAGGACTACACAGCAGATTTTGTCAAGTCAGGCCTCACAGCGCCGCTGTTGTCACCCCCATCTTATGGAGGAGAAAACTGAGGCCAAATAACAAGAATCTACTTTCCCCGAAGTGAATACAGGTAGTAAGTGGTGAAGCCAGGACTCAAACCCCAGGCATTCCGACTTGGGGGTCACAGCTCTTTGTCAAAGTGTTCCACGGCGACCATGGTGTCACACAATCACACGATCACAGATCACACGAGCCAAGAGCGGCTCTGCAGCTAATCCACGTGATCTGACTGCAAGTTTTCAGGAGCTTTCCATTCTCTGATCTCAGACATTTTCAAAAATGCTTTTAATGCCTGCCCATTTACACCTAAATAGTCTGGGTTTCAAAAGCCCCAACTCCCCCAATTCAAAAGTATCTTGCACTTATTCTTAACTCTGCGCCTTAACCTTTAAAACTGTTTTTCATTTCTTTTTAAGCTGGGGGGACCAGACTACTTACATCCCCGCCTGGTGTCCCCAAGCTAACCCCTCTAAGTCAACTTTGCAGGAATACTGCTACCTTTAGTGATCGCTATCACATCCGCATCTCAGGCAAGACTGTTTATTCTGTCTCACTAGGAACCGATGATGCAAACAGAAAGTCCCCTACCACCAGAGCCAGGCTTCCTTTTGAAAGCATGCTTTCAAAACCACTTTTATCAACCATTCCCCCTACCCTAGAAACCTTTACCTGTCTTCGAAGAATTTACATATCCTGCTTCTCTAAAGTCCAGAAACTCTGATATCTCAAACAGGAAATTTGTCTAGCCTTGTAAATGTGTGAAAAGTACACAGACACCCTCAAAATTAAAGACTGTGACGTTCACAAGAAGTTCCGTAATATTGCATAGGTTTTATCTCTGGCGTTTCACAATTTGAAAACACAGAAATACGCATAATCCCAATTTCAGGTCTGGTCTAAGAGTTAAACAAGAAAAAAAAAAAAAAAGAAGAAGAAGAAACCAAGATCTGTGAATACTCCTCCACGAATACATAGACTGTCTCAGATCTTCCTAACCCTTATCCAGAGACTTTATAGCATTATTTGCAGGGCACAATCAACATAATGCATAATGCTTTACTTGTTTTTCAGATCTCTTCAAAAATCTCAGTTCATTCAATAAAAAAATCCTGCAAACACAGTCCTGAAACACGAATATTCAGTGTGGGAAAGCTGCACTTAACTGATTCAGTTCTTCCTGCCAAGAGAACAATGCAGAGAAATAGAATGCGACGCTTCCAAATAATTTTTGGCAATAACTCAGAAGGAAAAAAAAAAGCCTCATATTTACCTGTACCCAGAGCTCCACAGGTGAAGCAGCAGTTAAAGTAAAAAAATCTAATTTGTCTTCTGGAGGTTTCCGTCTCTAATGGACTCCGGGGTCATCCTTCCGAGCTGTCAGGTAAACCCCCCTCCATGTCTCCACTGTTTTCTTTTGCAGTTTTTCCCAGTGAAACTCCTGTCATTTGCATAAAGCCTACTTCTAGCCTATAGGACTTTTTGAGTAGCTACTTGTTAAATTGGCTGTCTTGACATGCTCTTTCAAGCATGACATCATAAATCTCCATGGAAACCCTAACCCCACCTGCCTACATGCCAACATTACCTGTCAGGCAGAGACTTAAACAACCCTCTAAACTGTTCATTAATGAAACCTTTTTAGGGGCTTTGGATCTCTGCACAGTATAATTTGTGCTGTTGGCAGAAACTTAGCCAAGAACGATGGCTTCATTTTCAAAGCCTGAGCTGTTTTGCACAAAACAATGATCAAAATTATAGGCATTCGTTAATCTGCCCCTCCCTGTCTAACAATGCACTTAATCGGTTAAAGAAAAACCTACAGTGGCACATATGCCTCTCTCTGCAGGATAAAGTTACACTTTTCAGCGCAGGTTTTGAAAAACTTTCAACTGAAACTTCTAAGGTTTTTCCACTTTCCTGCAACCCCCTTCCTGCTTTTTAGCAGCAAAACTTGCAAAACAGGTTCTTTGCTGGAATGTGTGTGTGTGTGTGTGTGTTTGTGTGTGTGTGTGTTTGCATTTTCTCTTGGCCTATGTTTGCAGAGGAGGTAGGAGAAGGTGTTGAGAATTTTTTAACTCTTTCATAACAAACTCGCATCTTTCATATATTTGTTCTAACTTACATAAGTTACAAGAATAACATCCCAATCAGTCAAATCAAATGTTATAGAGTCCCTAACGTTCATTAAAAAAAAAAAAAATTTATTTATTCATGAGAGACACAGAAAGAGAGGCAGAGACACAGGCAGAGGGAGAACCAGGCTCCCAGTATGGAGCCCGATGTGGGACTCAATTCCAGGACCCCAGGATCACAACCTGAGACGAAGGCAGATGCTCAACCGCTGAGCCACCCAGGCGTCCCATCCCTAATGTTCACATAAAGCTCTGGACGAATTTCTGCCCAATTTGTACCCAGCTCCTTTTGGTGACACTGGGCTCAGCACTCTTTCTTCTCGCCCTTTCACTTTACTGCGGACACACCTTGCAATCTCAAGTCTAAGACTGCTGACCCTCAGGTACCAGAGAGGTCTGAATGGGACTTGGTCCATACCTATGACAGTTTACAATGATGTTATCAGACGGACTTTCAAATGCTACTGCTGAAAGTTCTTCAGTGGGGTTGCAGGGAGTTGGGAAGGATCTGAAGGCAGCCTCCAGCAGAAGCTTCTACCATGAACTGCAGCGTCTTGGAAGCAGCAGCAATGGAAAGAAGTGCAGCCTGCTTTAACTTACCACACAGCCTGCTTCAAAGTGCAAGAAAACCAGTGGCGTCTCTGAAAGGTCAAAGAGCCTATTTTAACTCCCACACTTTGCTGAGCCTACCTAGATGTTTGCACGGAGAGCATTCATGGGTAAAAAGCACTCAGAATGGCTCATTTCCTAGAAAGAATTGTAAATGCCCTGGATCCCCTCCTCTGATTATGCTGAGAGTTGTGCATTACCATAGTTCCCGGTCAACAGATGGGACGTTACCTTCCAAGGGAACCAAGAGCTACCCTGGTTTAATATAACAGCCTGAGTTGGAACACTCCTCGGAGGCAAGACTATCGTCAGAGATTCAATTACTGCCAGATGAAAATACATCCAGATGAAGCCCATGCCTGTGCGGTACCCACAGCAGGAAACAAACAAATATGAGATATAACCAGATCTAGGCTGTTTCGTTCAGTGCAATCCAAAGATGGGTGGAGGCACTCTTCAATCACGGTTATTCCTCCAAGTTCCATCAGAGAGAGGAGCATGAGAAAGTTGATTCAGCAGTCAGGCGGTTATCAATTATGCCAAAGCTTCCCTTTGGGTTATTTAGGAAATTGCAATATCTCAGCTTTTACTTACCGAATTCAAGCTTAGAAAATACATTGAGTGAGAAGAGTTACAATCCAAGAGTGAGGCAAATGAAGACGGTGACAGAAATAACTCAGATGTGAAGGCAACCCGCTTACCCCACCAGTCCGGAGGCAGGCAGAGAGGTCAGCCCTGCCAGAAGAATTGGTAACCAGCAACAACATCACCACGATGATGGGGAATCTTGAAGTACTTAAGAGTGGAGAAAGTTTAAAACCCATTACTCTCAGCAATGAGGACAACACAGGCTGGGCAGAAATGCCAAGGCGTGCTTAGAGGTGACCAATCTGGTAATGAGTTTTTCCTACTGTCCCTAAACAAGGAACATGTCCAGTTGGACTAGAATAGCATCATGATTTGTCTGGCAGCAACCCAGCAGCACACTAACCAAGTCAGAGCTCCCTAATGCAGGCAGGGAGGCTATTTTGTTTCTAAATTTAGCCACATCAGAGGTATCCACCATTGATTTGGATAGCAAATTAAGATTCCTTCTCTGAATCTGTTTCAAAAAACCTTTTTCTTTTTTTAAAGATTTATTTATTTATTCATGAGAGACACAGAGAGAGAAGCAGAGACACAGGCAGAGGGAGAAGCAGGCTCCATGCAGGGAGCCCGATGTGGAATTTGATCCCGGATCCCAGGATCATGCCCTGAGCCAAAGGCAGATGCTCAACCACTCAGCCACCCAGGCATCCCTCAAGAAACCTTTTATAATAGACATAGAAACTGCTTCCTGAAAAAGGCCATGAAAATATAAGAATACGGGGGGAAGAGGTTGGGTTATGGCCTGAGTTTTTGTTGTTTAAAATACAAGAGTTAGACTTTGTCATGCAGAAAAGGGATGCTTCTCTGGGTAGAAAAAGCAGTACTTTTATCATTAAAATGAGCAATTCTTACCTCATTTAAATCTCATGACAAAAAATGATACAAGAACGGTTATCATCCTTATTTTATAAATGAAGAAAGGGAGCCTCAGGAGTTTAGATAATTTGATTACGTTTACACGCCTACTAAGTGTGGGGGTGTCAATTTTAATCCAAGCAGGCTGACCCAAGATTGGAATCCCAAACACATGTGCTTAACCACTATGCACTGTTATCCTGGTTTCATAAAATTGCTCATAATTGGGGATACTAAAATCCTAACTAATCTAAACCACACTAAAAGGATTTTTTTTTTAAGTAGGTTAACCTGAAAGTGCATGTTGGACCGAGAAGGGTAAACACAGACCTTCTGCAGATCCTCCCAGATACATCACATCCACAGATGTGGCTGGAGGCTAGAAGGGTCTAGACAGGGTGGCCCATTGGCACAGCAGCGGTGGTACAGCCGTGCGTTTATTTAGCTTCAGGCTGCGTGGAGGACTGCCCAGAGGAGGATTAATGGACCATAGCTTGTCGACCCCAAGACAAACAGACCACGAGCATGCAGATAAGGCTAATGAAACAGCAGCCTCTCAAGAAGGATCTGCAACCTAAAGTTCTGGTCTAAAGAAAAACTGACAAACATTAAAAAAAAAAAAATCAAGTATACACTTCACAAGTCAAGCACAGATTGGATGCATCACCAAAAGAATAAGGGCACTTTGATTTCTGAACAAAACAATGAAGACCAGTTGTGGTAATTCCCTAAAGCTCAAACACGGGCTCTATTTTTGTTTGTAGTCATTGTTTGCTTTAAAAATTATCCAGCTACATTTGGTCAGCTTTTGCCATGGTGCCGGTTAATTTTATGTGTTAGCTTGGCTAGGCGGCAGTACCCTGCCGTTTGGTTGAACACCTGTCTGAATGCTGCTGTGAAGGTATTTTTAAGATGTGATTAACATTTACATCAGCAGGCTCTGAGTCAACACACTGTGACCCTAGTGTGTGGGTGGGCCTCATCCAATCAGTTGAAGGCCTCAAGAGCAACAACAGAGTTCCTCCAAAAGACTCCGCCTCAAGATCATAACATAGAAATCGTGCCTGAGTTTCCAGCCTGCAGATCTCGGTCTCAAGGCTGCAATATCAACTCTTTCCCGAATTTCCATCCTGATGGCCAGGCCCTCCAGACTTCAGTTCCCCCACAACTGTGTGAACTGTGTGAACTGTGTGAACCAATCCTTTAAACTGAAGTAAACTAAATCTCTCTCTCTCACTCTTGCTCTTGTTCTCTTTCCAACCTATTGGTTCTGTTTTTCTGGAGAGCCCCGACTAGTGGAGCGGGTAATGCCAACACATATCTGACCAGGCTTAGACCCCACTCCTCTCTGACCTCCATATTGTTGTCTGATACTCGTTTCTACTTGGAGCACTACTGTCATTTCAAATACTGCTTGTCAAGACTGAAACTTGAGTAACTGTTTAGAATTTACTGAGCGTGAACTGGATTTCACAAAGAAGAGACATATCTGCTGTCAAATTAAGATGAAGAAATATACAGTTCACTGAGTATTATACTAAATACCAATGGACTGAATTCCTCCATTAAAAGAAAAAGACTAAGAAATTGAGCTAAAAAAGCAAAACCAATTTATATGTAATTTCTAATCAACATACTCATTGTTAATAATGAAAATTTGAAAATATGGGTTAAGACATATCAGACAAATGCAAACAAACATAGAGCAAAAGTGACAGTATTAATAATAAGAAAAGTTTATTAATACACAGAATACAGAGATCATTTGGTAGAGACAATTTATGAAAAAGGAATTGTCATCATAAATTTGTTTGCAACAAATAAGGCAACTAAAAAACTGTAAAGAAAAAATTCTTAGGAATGCAAGAAGAGGACAAAAATATGTTGATAGTGAGAGACTTTATATGATACTTTGAAACTAAGCAACACAGGGGCACCTGGGTGGCTTTGCTGTTAAGCATCTGCCTTCAGCTCAGGTCAGGATCCCAGAGTCCTGGGTTGGAGCTCCTCCCGCCCCCCAATTGGGCTCCCTGCTCAGCAGGGAGTCTGCTTGTCCCTCTCTCTCTGCTTGTCACCACTTGCTCACTCTCTCTCTCACTTTCTCTCTAATAAATAAATAAATAAATAAATAAAATCTTAAAAAAAAAACCAAACCCCCCAAAATCGAAACAACACTAGAAAAATAGGGATCAAGACAAAATAAATGAAACAAAGAAGAAACCTGATATATATGTGTGTACATGTATCATATATATATATGATAAACATAAAATAGGTATTTTTTAAAGAATATTTATAGACTACTTACAAACATTCTGTATTTGACTCTTCAAAAAATGTAAACAAGTCCTTAAATTAATTAAAAAGGAGGAATTTTACAGACTGCATTCTTTGATCACACCTAATAAAATTATAAATAAAGAAGAATTTCAACTATTTGAAAATGAAATATTCCTGGAAAACCCTTAAATCAAAGGAAAAAATCAAAATAGACATTTTGAATTTTCTTTAAAGCAATGAAACGGGAAATATTTCATACAAAACAGCAAGACACAGCCCAATCTGGTGTCAGGAAATGAATGCCCCTAAATACCTTCATTATTAAGAAATACTGTGAATAGATGAACTTAATACTCATTTTAAGAAATTACAAAAGACAACCAAGACAACTTTAAAGACCAGGAAAAGGCAGGTAATTCTGAAAAAAGCTAAAAGCCAGGAAACAGCAAACCATAATCTGGAGAAGAAAAATGTAAACTGGGACACCTGGGTGGCTTAGCGGTTGAGCATCTGCCTTCCGCTCAGGGTGTGATCCCAGAGTTCCAGGATCGAGTCCCACCCACATCGGGCTCCCTGTGAGGAGCCTGTTTCTCCCTCTGTCTCTGTCTCTGTCTCTATCTCTCAGGAATAAATAAATAAAATCTTTTTTTAAAATGTAAACTGGTTCTTTGAAAAAAAATCAATAAAACGGAAACCAAATAGAGTACAAAAATGACACTTGCTCTTAAAACTTATGGGAGACCTAAACTTTGTGGTTCTTACCTAGGCAGTAAAACAGATGCTGTGTGCAGTAACTGGAGAAAGAACAGGGACATGGGGCAAGAGCTCACTGGGCTTGGAGAGCAATGGTCCTCGCACTTTTATTTATTTACTTATTATTTAAAGATTTTTTTTATTCATGAGAGACACACAGAGAGAGGCAGAGACTTGGGCAGAGGGAGAAGCAGGCTCCATGTAGGGAGCACGATGCGGCACTCGATCCTGGGACCCCGGGATCACACCCTGAGCCAAAGGCAAATGCTCAACCGCTGAGCCACCCAGGTGTTACGGTCCTTGTCCTCTTAATACTCAACACACATTCCTATAGAAGAATGTTCTTGTTGAGTTCAGTGTTTAAAAACAAAAAGGACAGAAAGAGGTTAAAGTAAGGGAGGGGGGCCAGGAGGGACAGAAGGAAGACAAAGAACCCAAAAGATGGACCGAGTCAGCGGTACTGATAACACATACAGCCTGTTTGTGTCTCAGGAACAAGCCCTACCCCCGTACCCCCACACACACCTGCTCCTCGCCCTTCAGCACCCTGCTGTCTGAGCAAGCTTGGCGACTGCCTCAGCTGACCTCAGGAGGTGCTCGTGGCGGAAAGTCCTTGCACTTTCCAGTACCCCAAAATACTCCTTTGGTGCAAACATGACACAACTCACTGCAGGAAGTAACACTTGTCCCCACGCCGTCAAAAGCACCACCTCAGTTCAAAGTTCCATGCACATTACCCACGCTACCCCCACATTACCCATCGGGCCCTATCCACCTCCACAGCTGCCCAACGGCGGCAGCATGCACCCCGGATCAGGGGCCCGGAAGGAAGAGGGAAGGACAGGCCCGAGAAGACAAAGATGCTGAGAGAGGAATGCAAGAGGGCACTGGGACTAGGGACGCCTGGGTGGCTCAGCGGCTGAGCCTCTGCCTTTGGCTCAGGGTGTGATCCCAGGTCCTGGGATGGAGTCCTGCACTAGGCTCACTGCGGGGAGCCTGCTTCTCCCTCTGCCTATGTCTCTGCCTCTCTTTGTGTGTCTCTCATGAATAAATACATAAAATCTTTAAATAAAAAAAGGACACTGGTGCTCAAGCTTGAGAGCATTTTAAAAGGAAGACCCTAGAGAATTTGGTTGAAAAACCCACTGAGCTCAGAGCAGATTTTTTCCCCCTCCACATCCCATCCTTATGAGCTGATTCCAGGAGTTAACACTGGTGGGTCCCTTTCCACCCACTCCTCTCATGACGATGACCACTGTGCCTCCGTGGCAGTCCACTTGTCTTTCAGTGACTTCTGTACAGATGATGCAGAGAGCGTAGTGACTGGCTCGAGGTCTGGGCACAGGTGGAAGCTGAATGAGAACATGGGGTCCTCACCGGGTGTCCTCTCCTTTCCCGCTACCCCAGCCACAGCCCTCTGCACTTAAGTCCCTCTCTGGTCAGACACCAAGTCATTCTCATTTTTCTTTCAAATCTCTGAGGTGGTGCCTTCAATGCTGGCTGAGCTCCATTCCCGAAGCCAGCACTGCGTTCTGGACACTTGGAACCACTGCCAGGCTGGGACCCAGGCTCTTTTCCTAGTCCCTCTACCTAGCATGAGCACCTAACCTTGCAACTTTGATTTTATTCCATTTCTGAACTCAAGGCTACAGGGTTGCTCTGCACCTGCCCATCCAAGCCTTCTGCTGACTTTCCGGGTCCAATGCAACCTGGCCTTCCTCAACCTGACTCCACTGACATCGCCCTCCTGCCAATGACACCGCCACCTCACTTCCACTGGCCTACCCACTGATTCACAAGGGGCCCTATTCTTGTCTCAAGGTTGCCTGTCCCCCATCCTCCATCACAATGCCTCCAAGGCTTCATTCTATTCCTTCACATTATCATCCATCAATATCCTTGCTGAACACCTACTGTGCCCTGGACAAGTCTCTCCTGTCTCCAAAAGACCTCCGTCATTCCAAGGGACACCATTTGAATTTCGATCTTCATGTGAGATCTCTGCTCTCTCAATGCTCTAGGCTCCAGCAAGCTTCTTCTTCTTCTTTTTTAAGATCTTATTTATTTATTTTGAGAGAAAGAGTGAAAACAAGAGCAAAGGGGGGGAGGGACAGAGGGAGAATCAGACTCCCCACTGAGCAGGGAGCCTGATGACACGATGGGGTCCCCCCCAGGGGGGACCTGTAAGGGGGAGCTCAATGCCAGGACCCTGAGATTGTAACAGGAGCTAAAAGCAGATGCTTAACCAACTGAGCCACCCAGGTGGCCCTGAACTCCAGTAAGCTTCTGAGGTACATCCTACCATTTCCTAGTGTGTCTCACAAAAGAAGAGTCCTCAGAACAATAATTCTGTGGTCAAATAGGTTTGGGAAACATTCCATGTTTCATTCCTTATGGACCTGCTCCCAAATCTCTAAATGTGACTTGCAATACCTTTTAGCATATTAAAAGATCTGATCGGTGGGTCCTGCAGTGTAGAAATTCATTTAACTTTGTTTAACCAAAAATATTCCCAAATTAGAAACTTTCTCTCCATTCCCCAAACAGCTACCAACAAGTCTGGGGATTTAGGATTGCGTAGAATCTATTTCTACAAAATGCTGGTCTAAATCATGGCACCTTAGAACGGACTCTGTTTCAGGCTGCCCTAAAGTGTACTGCCCTCATTTCTCAGTGATGATGCTCTCCTTAATAAGAAGGGTTTTGACATGCATTGCCCACCTGCTGTTTGATAGGATGTATCATCTCATGTAATCCTCACCACAACAGTATTGTCGTTCTCATTTCTGCGGTTAAGAAAAAGCCTCAGGAAAACAGATGATTCACCTACCTACACTCCACAGCTAAGAGTGTCCCAGCAAATAAATAACTCACTTATATGGGACCCCAAAGTTGGTACTCTTCCCACTAAACAGATGTATCCTTGGCAGGGCAGGTATTGTGCACTCTATATATACTGCCTGATGTCGAGCTCATGGTGTAGGTCGATGATAAACAACCATCTGATTGAATTAATCCAAGAAAACACCTGCAGGAAGGATGAATAATGGCAAAGACGTAAGCTTGATGCGTGAGAAGCAGAAGGACAATTTAGACACTTGCAATATGAGTTCTGCATCGATGTGCTGGACTGAATCACACTGGTCTTTTTTGGATTCCTCAATACTGAAAATTTGCATCTAATCAGGTGGCAGTTTTCTCTAGGTTCTGCTGATCCCCACATCCCAGGTGTCTCCTGCCACCACACAGTTACACTCTGGTTTCTGACTCCCCGTTGCTGTCCACCTACTCCCAGACACTCCTTAGCAGGTTTTCCAGCAGAATCTTATTTTGATTTTTTTTTTCGGAGCTCCTCTTAATATAGCACTGTTCTCTTGCTCTTCCACAACACTAATTAAAACGAAAGCTAATGCAGAGGTTGGTGGCACCCAATTAAGCATGGATCAAAAGCTGTGTGTTATGAATGATCTTCTTTTTTCTCTTTTTCTGCATTCTCTATGATTAATGTCAACTTCAAGTCAATTTTGCAAGTAAAATTGGAACCCCTTGAATTTAGTCTTTTTGATCACCGAGCACCCGCCCCCCCGCCACCACAAGATGTCCTACTATGTAATATTCCAAACCTTTGGAAATGCACTTCCCTCCCTTTTAAGACACAATAAAAATATCAGTCCTCTGGGAAACATTTCCAGCTAGCTCCTTCATCTGGTCCCTTGAGTAACATCATCTGTTAAATATTAGACTGCTCTTTCTGCTTATTTTTTTCCCCAATGTTTTTCATCACGCCCAAATTTGGATGACTATTGTTTCTGATCACATTCTGACTTCTCTTAAACATAGTGAAGATTTGAAATTTCTGAGGACAATTTTTTTTGGTACTGATTCTTTCAATCTTATCATAATCTTTATTCACAAGCTCTAGCATTTCATTAAACACATACTCACATATACACTAATATAAATCTTCTAAATACAACTTGTAATTTTGTTATGACACCACAATCCTTCCATTTGGAAGTGTTGCTCTGGAAAAAATAAAATCTTCTCAACATTTACGTTGTGTAGATATTTATCACTATTTATGTCACTGCTTCTTTGGTGCCAAATTCCTTTTCTGCCAGGAATTATTGAAGGCCAATCTAATTAGGAGGTGGGCATTTCAGCCATTCTTGGATCAAATGTCATAGTTCTGGACACTAGGCCAAATTGGTCCCCCCGTTTTCGTCCTTCCCCATTTTCTCAACATTTTAGATACAAGTCTTTCGGTTTTGCCATTCAACAGAGAGATGGTGTGATCTGGAGGTAAAGAGCAAGAACCCCCACAGCCAGATCACAGGATTTAAATCCTGGTACTGCCACACTGACTTGCTGTGTCACCTTGAACAATAGCTAACTACACTGTGCCTCAGTATTGCATTCTGTTGAGGAGTTAGTAATATTGCCTGTCCCACAGCATTGTTGGGAGTATAAAACGCGACAATACGTGCAAAGAGCAAGAGTGTCACAATTTTAGCTGATGCCAATAATATATTTTCCCTGCAGTCTTTTCCACTTTTTCACCACTATAAACAGTATTTGAGAAAACAGTGCTAAAGAAACGTGGAACCTTTAACTAACATTCTCCATGTTCACAGTCATCAGAGTAAAGCGTGTCTGCGGCTTGTTAGGAGTATTTATTCCATATACATTGTATCAGATTTCTTAATTGCCAAGAAATGGTTTCCCTTTTCCTTAAGATTTAGGCAAGAAATTGGCCTGGTAAATGCATACTCCGTCATTGCTTCCAAAAGCTAACAGGTTCTTGCTACTGAACATGGCTATTTGCCCACCATTTTTTCTTTTTGGATTAGAATAAATCAATAGCTCTAAAGAGGAATTTCTTAACTGAGTCTGTTGCTTCAGTATAATTTCTAAACTTTTCATTTATCTTCATTTATTTATAAAGCATGTATAATGGTTAAAACCTGCTTCCTCTACAACTTCAGCCTTTTATCCTACACATTCACTATGGCCTGAGGCTTCACTAATGCAGGTCTATGCCCAGTGTGCCTTTAATTCCAATTCATCTAACTTTCCAGGCTTCACTGACCCACACATCCATGAATGTAGATGCATACTTGGGAATTTCAAACATTTCACATACATAGGATGATCGAGTTAGAACACATGTGATAGAAAAAAAATCTGATTGGGGGACCCGACTGGTGTAGTCAGTAGAATATGTGACTCTTGATTTCAGGGTTTGAAATCTCTATATTGGGTGTAGAGATTACTTAAAACCTTAAAAAAAGAATGAAATTTGAATAATTTGGAGTTTTCACACATCACAGAGGGACTACATCAATTTCCAAAGGTACACCCTGATACCCTGAGATCTACTGAATGAGGAGTAAACCAGTGTGATTGAAACTCTGTCATAATACTGTGAAGTTCATCAAAAGTAAGTCAGAAGGGACGCCTGGGTGGTTCAGTGATGGAGCATCTGCCTTTGGCTCAGGGCATGATCCTGGGGTCCTGGGATCGAGTCCTGCATGGGGCTCCCTGCGAGAAGCCTGCTTCTCTCTCTTCCTATGTCTCTGCTTCTCTCTGTGCCTCTCATTAATAAATAAATAAAATCTTTATTTAAAAAAGTAAGTTAAAAATGCCACTACATATAGGTGTAAATATGTGTTAATATATATTTCTAAGATATAAATGTGATGAATGCTATTGTACTGATAAGTATAAAATCACTATATATGGGATGTGCTATGTGCTGATAAAACCATTCATTACATTTGGGGAAGCTGATATATGAAAGTGAGGAGGGACTTTCCTTTCTAAGTCAGATTCCACAGCCAAAATCTGGATAAATCAAACTTCCCAGTAAAACCAAGATGCTAGAATAAAGGGCAGTGACATATGGGCCAACATATTTAAGAGCCGGTGCAGACCATTAGGGCTCTTTCCTTTGGTGCCATGGAGACTTGGAATCTGTGTGTGAAGACAGCATCATTACATGCTAGAAGTAGCCTGAATCACTAAGTCATTGTAAGGGCAGCTTCTCCAGAGAGATGCCCAAACAATACATTCTGCATGTGCGAGAAGTGAGTTATTTTTGTGTCATGGCACAAAAAGCCCCTACAGGGTTTACTTGTTATGCAGCATAATCATGACCATCCTGGCTAATACATCAGCCTAAAGGTATACATCTCCCATTGGCTTCTTTTGAATTATAACTCCAATTTAAGAGGGGTGGGCTAGCTATTGAAAACCAGCATGCAGAAGGGAAGAATTAGAAGAAGTGGCTGGCACCCTCATCTCTGGTTTGTGACATCAAATGCCCTTTCCACAAAAATGTTACTTGCTTTGCCCTAAAAGTGTGCCACCCTCACTCAACAGTTTGTGGGATTCACTGCCTGGGTGGCATAAAGCAAAGCCCTTTATTTTATTTTTTTTTAAAGATTTATTGATTTATTTTTAGAGTGGGGGAGGGGCAGAGAGAGCATCTCAAGCAGATACCCTGCTGAGTGCTCAACCTGATGCAGGGCTCCATCTCATAACCCTGAGATCACGACCGGAGCCAAAACCAAGAGTCGGCCACTTAACCAACTGAGCCACCCAGGTGCCCCAGCAAAGCTCTTTAAATCACAGGCCTTCCGTGACTGGCTGTGTTGTGATCTGGTAATCACTGTCTCCCCTCTATTATAAACCCTCTATTCTGCCCAGAAAGTTCTTATCTGTGGAAGGTGAGGTCAAGATCATACAAATTGTCGGCAGCAAACTTCCCTTCATCATCAACTCTACTTCCACTTTCTACATTCTGTGTACACGAGCCTCCACAAAGACATTCCCTAGTCGCCCAAAACCATTCTATGGGTCCTGATCATTTCCTTGTTTCATTCCAGATGGATTATGTTTCTCTCTCTTTCCACTGTTAATGCTCTTAACTTTTTTTCAGTGACTTTTGAGGGAACAGGGGGTAGTGTTTGCTTCTCAAGTATTTGATTCTTAAGACCTGCTCTTCTGATTCAAATGCAGTTAAGACTGCTCTTTTCCTCTGTCTTCAACTGGGCAATTTTCAATGATTCTTGATAAAATCAAGTATATACCTTCTGAAAAGGAGATGTCAGTCAAAAGAACAGATAATGTTGAGTCTGATCCAAAGCCTACGTTCCAAATTCCTTAGAACAACTCTTCACCAATAAATCACGTTTTCTTAGAGTTGTTAAAAATAGAGTAAACCAGAACTTGGGGTATTTATGAACAGACTAATAAATATTTTCCTTATTTTCATTTTCACAATTGGCAGCATACATTTGAGCACCAGATGGACTGGACTTTGGGAGAGAAAATGGTCAGTGGCGCCAAACCAACCAGGCACTGAGAAAACTTCTCCAGTGCTGTTTCCGAACAAGCACAAAGGTGAGGCTGGTTGGTGAGGAGGCACCAGGAAGCCCTGAGGGGCACTCAGACAGCAGCACAGCCCTGGCCCTGGCCAGGAGGCCTTCCTGATCCCATATCAGATAGTTTTATTATTCATTATTCTTTATTACTCTCCTTATTTTAGCCCTCCACTATGTTCCTGTCAAAGGAAAATACACCTTTATATCTCTTTTACTCACTGTACTGGATGGAAGGACACAGTAAACTTTCAAGTTAAAATGTATTACTCTTTCCCTCTAAAGTTCCACTACATTCGATATAGAAATACAGAAATACACATAAATGAACTGTAACCACAAAGCAGGTACTCTAGACCTAGTTAACTGAACGGAAATTCTGTGGGTAACTGGAAATAAAAATGAAAACATTACTTTCAGAAGAGTTTCTGAGGCTAGGAGTGGAGAGCTGGTTTCTGTAAGTGAGAGCTAGTTGGACATTTGCTTATCAGTGGAGGAATAAAAGAAGAGCATTTCCAAATTGTGTAGTTACAGCGACCATGGCTGAGAGACTGCTGACCCGGAGACCTTTCTGAACTAAGAGCGACTTCAAAAAAAGTAACTCTTTCAATGTCAAATATACACAAGAATCTATTTTCTATGGTTATCTCGTATGCTCTGGAATTGAATGATTTATCTTTTTATTTCGTTTTTTTTTTAAGATTTTATTTATTTATTAATTTGAGAGAAAATGAGAGAGCACAAGCAGAGGGAGCAGCAGAGGGAGAGGGAGAATCAGGCCCCCCACTGAGCAGGGAGCCTGATGCAGGGCTCCATCCCAGGACCCTGGGATCATGACCTGAGACCAAGGCAGACACCTAACTGACTGAGCCACCCAGGTGCCCCAATTTTTTATTATTTTTTTAAAGATTTATTTGTTTGAAAGAAAGAAAGACAGGGAGGGAGAGAGGGAGCGAGCAAGTGAGTGTGTGCATGTGCATGCTGCAGGGAGGGGCAGAGGGACAGGGGAAGAGAGTCCTAAACAGACTCCTTGCTGAGTGCAGAGCCCGACTCTAGGCTCAATGCCACGATCCCGAAATCACAACCTGAGCCCAAACCAAGAGTTGAATGCTCAACCACTGTACCATCCAGGTGCCCCAAGATTTAACTTTTTTAAAGAAATGGCAACAGAATGTCTCTACTGCTTGACCCACTGTGATATACATAATTTTGTTACCAAAGCTTAGGAAAAGTAAGGTGGAGGAAGTAAACACCCAAGTCAGTTACAGAGGAAGACCACAGACTTGAGGAACTCTGACTTTGTTCAAACAGTGGATTCTTGACTTGAAGGAAATTGCTTCTCTTATCTTAGCTTCCTAGCCTCAGTCTCTTCTGACTTCCCAAAGTCTTAATTCTTGGATTCTCCACCCTTCTGTCTGTACCACTCCAATAGGACCTATCACATTCTAATCATGTTAGAAATATGGGCAGCACGGGTGGCTCAGCGGTTTAGCACCACCCCAGCCCAGGGTGTGATCCTGGGGCCCCAGGATCGAGTTCCGCGTTGGGCTCCCTGCATGGAGCCTGCTTCTCCCTCTGCCTGTGTCTCTGCCTCCCTCTCTCTCTCTATCTCTCTCTCTGTGTGTGTCTCTCATGAATAAATAAATAAAATCTTTTAAAAAAATACATTGGATCACCATTCATTCATTCAATGAAAAATGATCATGCTTCATTTAGGTTGTATACTCTCTAAATGCTGACTTTACAAAGGTAATTAAAGCAGCATTCTTGGCCTCCAGAAGCATATTTTATATAGGAGAAAGAAAAACAAAGAGAAGTACAGTAAAGGCATGATTAGATACTACAATATGACTACTGCAAGATGTTGTGACCAACTCAGAAGATGTGACAAGTGGGCCAGATCTTGAAGGATCATTATCTTTCTTTTTAAGATTTTATTTATTTGTTCATGAGAGATACAGAGAAAGAGGCAAAGACAAAAGACATAAGCAGAGGGAGAAGCAGGCTCCGTGCAGGGAGCTTGATGCAGGACTCAATTCCGGGACCCCAGGATCATGACCTGAGCCAAAGGCAGACGCTCAACCACTGAGCCACCCAGGTGTCCCTTGATGGATCAGTATCTGTACACGAATGCCTTATTTCTTTTACTGACTTAATGGTGCCTCGTCACGCCTTTACATGGTAGGTGCCAAATAAATATATATGGTATGAGTAAGTGAAAGAAATCCAAATTTTAAGCTTTTAATGACGGAAATGTACAAATAGCTTCAGAAATGTAATAATATTATGTTCTGACAATGGAAAAAAAAATCTGCAGGCATTCAAATACATGCTGGTAAAAAAAGTAAAATGACTTTAAACACTAATTTGAAAAGAAGAATATTGTAATGCTGGGAGCTGTCATTGAAACAGTAAGAGGATCCATCTCTTTCTCAGTACCCTATGTGATATTGCTGTCATTGTCCTTTGACAAATAAGGGAATTGGAACAGAAAAGGATGAAACCATTAGCTCTGATCATACGATTAGCCCATGGTAGAGGCTGGATTCCAATCCAGCTCTGCCTGGCCCCATTGCCAAACCCTTAGTTGCCAGGTGTTGTAGCTTCATACTCTGATTGCCTCAACAAGTATGTTGGGGGGGTCAGGGCCATTACAGCTACTACTCTGCGGATAAGCATTATGCCGCAATAATGGTCATCTGCATTTTTAGAAGACAGTAGAAGGGGGTTAAGGAAACCTCTTTTCAGTAATTGAGACTGAAGAAAATTCTTGTTGACTTACCTTCAAAGGCTCAAATACATGTTTTCAACCACAAATCTCCCAGTGTTTGAACTCAGATTTTGGAATGCAAAGTATGCTCTAATTCTACTTATGTTTAATACCAAGGAATTGGAACTGAGATTCCCTTAGTACCCAGGTATTTCTTTTTTTTTTTACTTATTTATTTATTTATTTTTTTTATGATAGTCACACAGAGAGAGAGAGAGGCAGAGACATAGGCAAAGGGAGAAGCAGGCTCCATGCACCGGGAGCCCGACGTGGGATTCGATCCCGGGTCTCCAGGATCGCGCCCTGGCCCAAAGGCAGGCGCCAAACTGCTGCGCCACCCAGGGATCCCAGTACCCAGGTATTTCATGTAAGTTACTAGATGCAGCACGGTTACTACCTAATTCTTAAACTCCTCCAGTGGCACTCTTTTCATTAAGGGCATTCTCTGGGAGGCAGCCAGGAAAACAGCCACCAGAAGAGTATGTGGTATTTAGAACCTCAATAATAGATAAGTGGTCAGACCTGTTTATCTGAATTCCTCCTTATAGCTAGTCATAAGATCTTCCTGCAAAGGAAGCCTGGAATAATCCATTTTAAAGAAGGTCAGGGAGGAACAAAGGGTGTCCTGGAGAAGAGGACAGGAAAGAGGAAACGGGAGAAAAAGAATGGGAGAGCCAAAAGTTGAAGCGCTGTCCATAGAAATTTCCTAAGCCATTATCTGAGCTTATCTCTACTGTTCACAAAGCTGATTAGGGTTCATCTATGACATGACAATGGAATGAAAAATGTATATACAAATCCACGCATCAGAATCTTTTCCTCTTTCCAGCTTGGAATACACAAGAATTCATCCTGAGTACCCAGTAAAGGGACAGCTGACCAGCCATGGCAGAGGACACCTGTGGCGGAGATGTATGTGATAAGAGATCAGAGATTGAAGCCACTAAGCCGTAGTCATTATTCCCAGTCATCTGATACCATGCACCCTTCAGGTTATATTTAGGCTCCCCATGTGAGAGTTTTAGCCAAAGCCACCATCATCAAAACAGTAACAACAATTATGAGATCAGAAACAATAACAGTAATGATAGTAACAGATATTTTTAACATGGAAAATACCATTTTGAAATACTAATTTCTCAATTTCTCAGCAAAATGAATACATTTCTCACTTTAAAAAAATGTTTTCCCTCCTCATTCAACACACTATGCATTTCCTAACCTCCTTTGCCCTCAGCCCTTTCCCCATAGTCATACACACACACACACACACACACACACATATGCGTACACACACACATATGCGTACACACACACATATCCCCACCATGTCCCTTATGCCCCATGTAGACTGTTGGAGAGAAAAATATTTTCCTTTACCTTCCACGTTTTTCGGCTGGTAAACTGACATAAGGCATATTAACAGAAGAAAAACAAAGTTAACTATGTACATATGAGAGCCCCATGTAAATATGAGACTCAAGGACATGTTGGGTCGGTTGAGACTTATATGCCATCCTGAGCTAAAGAATGCGGTTGAGGTCTGGGATTTCAAAGGGGAGGAGGGTAATTAATAGGACAATAAGAAGAGATAGTCAGTAATTAGATAGATGTTTGCCCTGCTGTACAGATAGGTCTTTCAGAGAAAAAAAGTAATTTCTGGTAGTAGCTCTTTTTTTGAGCCAGACCCACTATCTTAATTATTTTAAGTCATAACAACTTTATCCTTGTTTATTTTACTTTGCAGGGTAACCTCCCATAACTAACTCCCATCCCCAACATCTACTTTGGTCTTTTGCTGAACATGATATTTAAGGTCATGGCTTTGGCCATTTTGGGGAGTTACTCAGTTTTCCTGGGTCTCTCCCATGTATACATAGTAGGTATACATATCATTAAACTTTTGTTTGTTTTTCTCCTGTTAATCTGTCTTATATCAATTTAATTATTAGATGAGTCAAAAACTAGCAGGTTAGAAGGAATTTTGTTTTCATTATACTATCTGTTCTACAGGCAATGATCAACTTACATAATAGTGGAATAACCAAGGATTCTGGGTTCAGATTTAGCCAGATTCAAATTCCAACTTTTCCTTAGGAAACTGTGTAATTATAGCTATTCTGAGTTTGAGTTTCCTCAGCCTGAACTTCTTTGGATAAAGAATGGCACCTCACAAAAACATGACACATTACTTATATGGATATTGATCCTACTAGCAACTAACAAATAGGGATATTTTTATGTGTGTCAATTATATTTCAATAAAACTGTAGAAGAAAACAATAAATAAATAAATAAACAAATAAAAAAATAAAATAGGGTGTCTTTTCTATATATGCTTGAAATGAAAACAGCCTTCCTTTTCTTAATTACTAAAGAATTTATCTGCTGGACATCAACCAGGATTCCTGGTTCTTCTCTCCTTTTCTGGGTCTGCCACCTTTTGGCAAGGTGAACAAGAAGCAAACATACAGTCCATAAAGCTCATTTGATACTTTTAGGCACTCTAGTAAAGATTTAAGGGAAGTGAAGGTTGAATTTAAATGTAAGCAATGAGATTGAGGATGAAGTATAGGTTCAAAGTTTTCAGGTTAATGCCAAATTCCATTTCCATGGATATCAAAAGCTGAGTTAGCTAGACATCACTTTTGCAACCAGTTAACTGGCAAGACTGAAAATACTGAATGTGCCTCTCTCCCTGGAGTGTCAAAATCCTTAACAGTCTGTCCTCTTCCCCAACCACATATATCGCATAGTGAGCTCTGCTTCCTTTACCATGTTCTCTATCCTTAAAGGTCAATTTGATAACGTGTCTGTGAGGGCTACAGAGGAGGTCGTCCCTTTCCTGCAACTCCAAAACTGTGTTATCTGCTAAAAAAGTCGTTGCACACAGCCAAGAAACAAAAACATCCCAAGCCGCAGTTGGGTGATAATCTGTGTAGCTGTCAAGATAACCTGAGAAAACAGGTAGCTGATGACAGCAGAAAGCCAAGAATGCAAAAGGTAAACATCTGTGATTAAAAGGAAAAAAAAAGAGAGAAGAAACAGAACCCTGTCAGCTTCCCAAGGAAAAGGGGTTGACCATAAGTCTGTCTGTCCCTCTCTGTTCCATTTTACCCTGAAAAATGTATGTATGTATGTATGTATGTATGTATGTATTCATTCATTCATTCATTCATTCATTCACTGTGCTAAGCATTCAAGTGTTATCTGGGTGCACAGCAATTGATCCCAGGGTTTATTCAGTAAAGTAATACGCTTCACTGCCTGCACTTTAGATATATTTTTGGTTGAACATCTGGACACTCCTTTTGGGGGAACTCCATACTCTCTGGGTCTCTCCTCTCTGGCATGCTGATAAAGAGAACTGAGCCTTCAGGTCAAACCTTTTACTGCAGGCTGCCTCCTCCTCCCAAGGCCCCAAAGAGATCTGGAACAACTCAAAGGTGGGCAAAAGCCACTCAACTATTTTTTCCCCTTTGAAATATTGGTCACTTTGCTTGCCCTCATGTTCATTTCAGAATGAGCTCTGTGCAGCAAAGTGGCAACATGTTCCTACCTGGTCTCTCAGCCTCTCCTGGTGGCCCATGATTGCAGTGGCATGGTGGGGGTATTTCTGTTTCAGATGTTCCAGGAAAGCTTCTCTCTTCCTGTCCATCTCAGATGTTTGCATTCCCAGGATTTCTTTGGAACTTCGGGGTCCACCTAGAGTGTGTCTCCTTGGGATGTTGCGGGAAGATCTGGAAACTGAAACACGACTGTTTCCATTAGAAAGGCGTTCCTTGGTTCTGCGACATTCTGCATCTTCTAATGACGTTACATGTAGATTGCTTTTTCCTTGTTCTGAAAGACAAAAGAAAAACAAAATATGGTTCACAATGAATATTTCACTACAAAGCTCATTTACTGAATACCAAGAGGGTTTGTGGCAGCTTTTAATGTATAAGTGTCACCTAGCAGATGTATTTTCTGGGGGGAAAGAAGGGGGAAAAATCAACAATCAAAGGAAATAGGAAAAAAATCACACTAAAATAAGTTGCAGAAAAAGGTGGGCTATTTCTGACTCTTTCTCTGAGGTTATTCAAAATGAAAACACTTGGGCACACTAGTTTGCAGGCAACTGGGTTACCCCTTACCTTCCTCTGTAATTACAGAAAAGTTAACTCCAGTGATTCTGATTATTTCTTTATTTTTAATTACAATGTCATGCTGGTAACAGGACTTTTATATTTCTATAATCTGAAGGTGGTTTCTGAGACATTTATTTCATCCCCAAGACCAAAAGTAGCTATTATAATCACTGATTTGTAAACCACCTAAAAATTCCAGTCCCCCCATTAGCATAAACTAAGAAAGCATTAAAATATTATTAGGTTCTTATCTTGATGAAGTCCCAATTGTTCATTTTTGCTTTTGTTTCTCTTGTCTTCATGGATGCATCTTGCAAGAAGAAGCTTTTGCACAGCAAAAGACTAAAGAAAAGATTTTGCACAGCAAAAGACTAAAGACAAAACTAAAAGACAACCTACAGAATGGGAGAAGATATTTGCAAATGACCTATCAGATAAAGGGCTAGTTTCCAAGATCTATAAAGAACTTCTTAAACTCAACAGCAAAGAAACAAACAATCCAATCATGAAATGGGCAAAAGACATGAACAGAAATCTCACAGAGGAAGACATAGACATGGCCAACAAGCACATGAGAGAATGCTCCGCGTCACTTGCCATCAGGGAAATACCAATCAGAACCACAATGAGATACCACCTCACACCAGTGAGAATGGGGGAAATTAACAAGGCAGGAAACCACAAAAGTTGGAGAGAATGTGGAGAAAGGGGAACCCTCCTGCACTGTTGGTGGGAATGTGAACTGGTGCAGCCACTCTGGAAAACTGTGTGGAGGTTCCTCAAAGAGTTTAACATAGATCTGCCCTACGACCCAGCAATTGCACTGCTGGGGATTTACCCCAAAGCTACAGATGCAATGAAACACTGGGACACCTGCACCCAGTGTTCCTAGCAGCAATGTCCACAATAGCCAAACTGTGGAAGGAGCCTCGGTGTCCATTGAAAGATGAATGGATAAAGAAGATGTGGTCTATGTACACAATGGAATATTCCTCAGCCATTAGAAACGACAAATACCCACCATTTGCTTTGATGTGGATGGAACTGGAGGGTATTATGCTAAGTGAAGTAAGTCAATCGGAGAAGGACAAACATTATATGGTCTCATTCATTTGGGGAATATAAAAATAGTGAAAGGGAATAAAGGGGAAAGGAAAAAAATAAGTGGTAAATATCAGAAAGGGAGACAGAACATGAGAGACTCCTAACTCTGGGAAACGAACTAGGGGGGGTAGAAGGGGAGGTGGGCTGGGGGTTGGGGTGACTGGGTGATGGGCACTGAGGGGGGCACTTGATGGGATAAGAACTGGGTGTTATTTTATATGTTGGCTAATTGAACACCAATAAAAAATAAATTTATAAAACAATAAAATATTATTAGGTTAATATTATTATCAGGTAGAAATGGAGAGGATGTAAAGGCCTGAACACATTTCACCTGAAGGGGTCTGTAAAACACACAGTGAAGGGCAGCCCGGGTGGCTCAGCGGTTTAGCGCCTGGCCTTCAGCCTAGGGCCTGATCCTAGAGTCCCGGGATCAAGTCCCATGTCGGTCTCCCTGGATGGAGCCTGCATCTCCCTCTGCCTTTGTCTCTGCCTCTCTCTCTCTCTCTCTCTCATGAATAAATAAATAAAATCTTAAAAATAAATAAATACATACATACATACATACATACATACATAAAACAAAACACACAGTGAAAAGGGAAGAGCTTTGATATCATTCTGACAGCCTTGACCTAGACCCTTGGCCTTGACCCTGCCTCTGACCTGGCCTTTAGGAACAAACTGATTTCTATCTAGAAGGGAGCAAGTAAGTCAGGCAATGACAGTGCTTCACCTACAGGACATGAATAGAGAATCTGTATTCATTTTCAATGGTTGGCAGATAGGGTGTCAGGTTTGCATTCTCTAGTTACCTGAAAAACAGGCAAATATTATTAAAGAATGAGAATAGAGAGAGAAGGTTATGAATGTTCAGAAGCCTTCAGATTCTCTTCATAAGGAGCAGTTCTTACATACTACACGGATGCAGGTGGAATAACGTGTCCCTGTTCCCTGAATTCCCAGGGAAAAGCAGAGCAGGGTCTCGGGAGTTCTGCTTTTTACTCTAGACTTAGACTATATAATGTGATCTATCTCAGCCTCACCATCTTCATTAATAAACCGGAGATGGTTGGACTAGTATGAGATATGCAGTCTGCTAGCTCTAAGTCCTTTAAAACCTACCCAATTTTTTATTTTTATTTTTTAAAGATTTTATTTATTTATTCATGAGAGACAAAGAGAGGCAGAGACAGGCAGAGGGAGAAGCAGGCTCCATGCAGGAAGTCTAATGTGGGACTTGATCCCAGAACCCCGGGATCACGACCTGAGCTGAAGGCAGACGCTCAACCACCCACCCAGGCATCCCTGTAACTTTTTTTTTAAGTAGTTTCCAATAAGAGCTCATTTGCTCACTACTTATCTCAAAAATTTACATGTAGAAAAAGAGATCCAGTATTTGCAAGTTCTAGATGGGAGTCTAGATAAAGAAACAAAACTTTACACCAGTGATATCCGGAGTGTCCAGTTTATGCATAAACTAGCTCATCTAAAGGCAATGCTACCAATGCATTTCCCGCTTCTTTGTCTAGAAACGTCTTTGTACAGAACTCTAGGTACAACACTCTTTGCTTAGGCATAGAAAACATTTTAAACTCAGGCTGGTTTTCCTACTCTGGTTTTCCATCCCTAGAAGAGTGTTCTGGGAATAATTCTTCTTGTTTACCCTTCACTTCTCATTAAGTTGCTAATTATAGCATCTCCATCAGACACCGATGAGGAAAGGGAGGAAAAAATAGCCAAATTGGTTAATTCCCCTACTTTTCATTAGTTTCAGCAGTGAATTTAGAAGAGGAAGAAGATGAAACTATTGATTTAAAGATATTGAAGGATTAACTATCATTTATTTTGGTTCCCTTCTCATTACATGGACTCACACAATGGCTCCCTTTTTTGTGGTGTCTTCTTGGAAAAAAAAGAAATAGAAGACAGGACCCACTGAATAAAGCTAGAGGCAGAAAATGCCATATGTCAGGTTGGTAAATAGTGTGCAATCTGGTTTAGCTTTTGCTTTTGGAGCGTGTATGTGTGCACATGAGTTTTCTATTAGCCAAAAACCTGTTGTATACTTGATATAACACTGTTGACTTTTGTACAGATTTCTAAGATTACTTTTGACATCATTAACATATTTTTAAAATTATCCGGGACAGCTAGATTCATTAGCAAGATTGAATCCCGGGGAAAGGAGACTTCTTCACACCGGCAAACACACAGACACCCATGTGGCTAGCTAAACCTTCAGGCACCTCTGCTACTAGCAGGGCCAGAAAGTTCCATTCTGCCTTGGTCTGACACATGGACTCACAAGAACTATTTGGTTTCCTTCAAGGATCCCCAGATTAGGTCAAGACAGCCAGAACAGTAGCCCCTTGGAGACAGAAAAAGACTTTTCCGCTTCCTTCCTTCAGATAAATTGGGAAAGGAACAGGAGGGGGAGTGGCGGGGTTCAGAGTCAATCTTCTGCCACCAGTCACCTTGGAGCAGCTCCGACTCGCTGACTCTCTAAACCCGTTTGTTCCTAACCCTTTGCGCTAGAAGGTCAGGTCAACTTTATGGTACTTTCCCTTTTCTCACTCTCTTTCATGGATTCTTCTAAAATGTCTCCAGTTGGGGATCCCTGGGTGGCTCAGCGGTTTCGCGCCTGCCTTTGGCCCAGGGCACGATCCTGGAGACCCGGGATCGAATCCCATGTCGGGCTCCCGGTGCATGGAGCCTGCTTCTCCCTCTGCCTATGTCTCTGCCTCTCTCTCTCTCTCTCTCTGTCTATCATAAATAAATAAATAAATAAATAAATAAATAAATAAATCAATCAATCAATCAATCAATCAATCTTTAAAATGTCTCCAGTTGAGATCCCTGGGTGGCGCAGTGGTTTGGCGCCTGCCTTTGGCCCAGGGCACGATCCTGGAGACCAGGGATCGAATCCCACATCGGGCTCCCGGTGCATGGAGCCTGCTTCTCCCTCTGCCTGTGTCTCTGCCTCTCTCTCTCTCTCTCTGTGTGACTATCATAAATAAATAAAAATTAAAAAAAATAAAATGTCTCCAGTTGCCTAACAAGTTTTTTTTTTAAAAAAAAAAAAAGATTTTACTTATTTATTCACAAGAGATAGACAGATAGAGAGAGAGAGAGAGAGAGGCAGAGACACAGGCAGAGAGAGAAGCAGGCTCCATGCAGGGAGCCCAACATGGGACTCGATCCCGGGACTCCAGGATCAGGCCCCAGGCCAAAGGCAGGCTCCAAACCGCTGAGCCACCCAGGGATCCCCACCTAACAAGGTTTAATGCGATTTGGAAGAAAGCAGCAAAGGGCCCCAATGGCTAATGCACCGCCAGCCAGATGCACAGCCCCCCTGCAGATAGCCCATCCCGGCGGAGCTTATGCCTCCCTCAGCTCTGGGCCCCATCTGCTTCCCATCGCACCACCAGGCATCTGCTCCACCCTTTCAGGCACCCACACCCAACCCCAAGTTCCATGAAAAGCCACTTGAACAGGCATCCCCGGCCCCTGAGCCCTCTCCTCCTCGGTCAGGTGCGGTCAGGTGCGGTCCTCGGGAGCTGCCGACCCCCACGCTGGAAGCAGAAGGGACAAGTCCACCATTTCAGTCATCTGGGGAGAACACGATCTTTGTGGGGGGTGGGGGGGGCGGAACGACTAAGCAGAGACAGAAACAACCAAGAAGGGGACCAGGCCAAGGGCATTTAGTCACAATTCCACAATTCCACAGCCATGGAGTCAGAGAGCCGGGTCCCGCCAAGTCCTCATTATCCACAAAGCCATCAACACAGAAATACAGTTCTATTTCTTGCCTGGAATGCACTTGGGTGCTAACATGTAACGATGGGTGTGGTGGGCCGCTTGCTATTCTGGGAATCCGTGTCAAACAAATAATGAAGCTGTAGCATGAAGACAAGGCTTCCAGCTTCCCCTTCCTGCCGCGCCCAGGGCCACTCCTCCTTGCAGCTCACTTGCAGCAGAACAGGAGCTTCGGGCACAGAGCAGCCCATCGAGCATTCCTGTGAGCAGAAGCCGGGAGGAATGCGGGGCCCAAGTGCCTGGAGAGAGAATCTTCTGAGTTTCAAAGGGCTTCCTGGCTGAGATGCAGCAAGTTCTCCCGCAGGCAGGAGACCACAGGAGCTGCGAGGTGGCCTCCGGCCCTGGTCAGGCTGCCCCAGGCAGGTGGGTGGACTTACAGGAGGGATAGGAGACCTTGCATGGTTCAGACATCCCACACCTGCCTTCTACCCTGAGAGCCAGCAACAGCACTTCCCTGAGATTTTTATTCCCCAGTGAAGATCAGAGAAGCCACCTCCTCACTTCTTTATAGTGGCTCTTTGGTGGTTATCTCTAAGGTATGGCTTTTAAAATTAGGCCAAGATCCCCTCTTGTCATGGAGACATTGTGAGGAGTCACTGTCTGGCTGTACTACCTACGCGGACCTACTGTGGCAGTGACAGTATTTTGTCCATCTATGTCTCCAAACCATAATGTCCTCCTGCTGCCCACAGGGAAAGACTGTTACTCCAGTATCCTTCATCAAGCTGGGGCCTTGTACTAATTCCTCTGGCCAATGCAGTGTGGGTAGAAGTGATGTCAGGCACCTCTAGTCCTGGCCCCCAGGCTTCCTGAATAATCTTCTGTGCTCCTTCTCTTTCTTCTTTAGCTGGGTGAATGCAAAAGCTCCAGTGGAAGCCGTCAAGGCCCTGGGGAATGGGATCCCCATCAGCCTAAAGATGGGCCCTCAGGAGATCCACCTGGCCAGGAATGTCCACATTCCACTGTGTTCAAAAAAATTAACATTGAGCTAAACCACAGAGATTTCAGGGTTGTTACAATTAGCCTACCTAATACATACCACATATTCTTTTGGGGGGCCTGCAGGGTTCCTTGGTTGGCCAGTTCTTGCATTAATATCCTACAGATATTAGGATATACATACACCATACATCATACACCAATTGGCACAGAAATTATAGCTGAGGGACACCTGGGTAGCTCAGCGGTTAAGCGTCTGCCTTTGGCTCAGGGCGTGATCTTGGAGTCCCGTGATCGAGTCCCATATCGGGCTCTCTACATGGAGCCTGCTTCTCCCTCTGCCTATGTCTCTGTCTCTCTACCCCTTAGTCTTTCATGAATAAATAACATCTTTAAAAAAAAAAAAAAAAAGAAATTACAGCTGAAATTAGACCATTATATATATTCACCTTAAAAGCTTTAAAAATTAAGTAAGTGATAAAGAAGGTTTCTGGTATAGGTTTTAGACATAAGAGGAACAGCCTATCCACTCTCCAGAAAAGTCTCATCATCTCATCTCTCATGGTCAGATGATTCATTTATTCCTTCTCAAAAAATATTTATTGAGTGCCTCCTCCATACCCGGAAAGGAGTTAGGAAATGTACTGAAGTTGTGATCAAGATAGACATAATTCCTTTGCCTCACGGGGGATCCACATTATAATCAGGGAGGCAGACAATAAACAAATGTGTAACGAGTACTCTGAAGGATAAAACGGGTAAGGGGCAAAGACTGATGGGGCAATTTTAGAGTTCTGGGCAAAGACTTGAGTATCTGGGACTCCCCAAGCTTGTGCTCTGCAGGGGCTCCCAACGCTATTTTTGCAAGCTCAAGGTGTACTGTATGTGGGTTTGATACATCTGTTTATTGCAAAATGATTACCACCAAAGCAGATAAATACTATCTTGAAACACTGGGGATTCAGGGGTTGGGGGGGAGGGGGGCGGCAAGCAGGAGGGCTGATAACGCTTTGCCGGCCCAGGGGTTTCAAGAGCTTAGGGGCCTGAGAAAAAGCAGGCATCTTGGGGCTGCTGTGAGCCCATGCATCCCAAGGAATGCCCCAGGATCACTCTGGGGAGCCCATGGCCTTCAAAGGGAGTGTCAGATTCTTAGATGCAATTCAGCCAGTAACTACTGAGTGCCTCCTCTGCACGGTGCAGCTCACCCGCAGTATGCATTCATGCTGCTGTTGACTTAAGTAGGCTGCCCATTCAGCCATGGAAGCCTCATTGATTAGAGCTATTCTTGAGGCCGCCATATGCCCCAATTTGCCAAAAACAGTTGTGTGTTACAACTGCTGTCCCAGTAAAATTATTTATAGGGCTCCTTTTCTCTCCCAAAGAGCCTTGGTCTGGACAGTAAGTTTCATGATCACCCTGGGGGAATCCTTATCTATAATAGATTGGTAAACTCCAAGCCCTGGGGTGGTATAATTAGCCTTTTGTTCAAGAAATATTTATTGAGTGCTTTCTACATGCCTGGTGCTCTGTGAGGTGCAGGGAATGTACAGATGAGGAAGGCCTCGTCTGCCCTGGAATACCACGCTGTAATTGAGTGAAGTATACATAAACGAACACCACGAGGGGTGCCAGGCTAGGAACAGGCACGGGGTGTTACGGGTGATGTGAGCAGAAGCCTGGCCTCTCTGGATGGTCCTCGTGCTGGCCGAAGAACTGGAACAGAAGCCATTCTCCTTTTCAGGCTCGCTTCACCCAGAACTCAACAGGACCCTACACATCTAACCTGAATACTTCTCACCCCTAGGATCTCTCTGACCACCCCTCCTCTTCTCCCAGACGTCTAAATGCTCAAGTGCTCCAGAGAGCACCTCTGGGTCCTGTACACACAGACTCAATCCTAGCAGACCTGCCACAGACCCTAGACCTTTCTCCTCAATTCCAGGGGAGAATATCCACGCAGCAATCAGCATCTCCATTTAGGTGCGAGATAAACATCTAGGTCGTAACCTATCCAGAGGCCTTCCTGTTCTCCCCTTCCACTTCCAAACCATAAACACCCTCTCCTCTACTGTACTCCAATGCTTTCGCATTTACGTAAATGGCAGCTCCATTCCTCCATCAAGGCAGACCAATGTTTCTGAAACCATCTTTGACTCCTTTTCTCTCATATCCCACTTTGAATCTCTAAGGAAATTCTTTTGGCCTTCCTGCCTTCTCTTTTTTAAGATTTTATTTATTTATTCCTGAAAGACACAGAGAGAAGCAGAGACACAGGCAGAGGGAGAAACAGGCTCCTCACTGGGAGCCCGATGCGGGACTCGATCCCAGGACTCCAGGATCAGGCCCCCAGCCAAAGACAGATGCTCAATGGCTGAGCCACCCAGGCGTTCCTTGTCTTCACTTTCGATATACATCTAGAACCTACCTGTCTTCTTATCACCACCTGTTCTACTACCTGCTGGTCCAAGCTACTGCCTGGTTTACTGCAGAAGCCTCCAAAATGGCCTCCCGCCTTTCCCCTACCCCTACTGGGGTTATTCTCAGGATAGCACCCGGTATTTCCCTTTTATGTGACAAGTCGGGCCTGCCAGCAGCTCCCTACCTCCTCTGAAATAAAAGCTCAAATCTCTACCATAGTCTCACAGCCCTGTGTGACCCGGCCTGGCATTACCTCTTAACCTCTTTTCTCCCGGCCTTGCTGCTCTATGAACATGTTCTTGCCTATTCCCTCCCTTGCCTCTGTCAGAGGTTTATTCAAATATACACGAGTAAGGATCTCCCTGATAACCTTGTCTACTACAGTTTCACTTGCAACCCTGTGTACTCCCTGTTCCCTTTCCCTGGCTTATGTTTCCCTGTAGTCTTATTTCCACTTAATAGAGTTGCTAGATAACATAGGAAATGCCCAGTTAAAATTGAACTTCAAATAAATAATGAATAATTTCAGCAGAAGTATGTCCCAAATATTGCATGGGCTATACTTATGCAAAAAAAAAAAAAAAAACTATTCCTTGTTTATCTGAAATTCAAATTTAACTGGGCATCCTGTAATTTTTATTCGCTAAATCTGGCAACACTGCCATCTAACATGCTATATATTTTTGCTTACCTGTCCATTGCCTCTCTCTACTACCCTCTCCCCTCCAGACTGGGCTCTTAGAACATAAGTTCAATGAAGGCAAGTATTTTCCAACGACTTTGTTCACTGCTGGATCCCCAGCAGCTAAAACAGTAACTACTACATAACAGATGTTCAATATTCACTGAATGAATGAGTAAATGAATAAAGTGATCACACTCCCTCAGCCCCGACCATCTCTCCAGCCTCTGCAGCATCTTTTTTGAAAGCCATTTCTTAAATTGGTCCCGTTCTAATTGCCCCTCCAGATTCTGTGTCATTTATTTCAGCAGAGGCCCAAAGACTGAATCCCTGCTGTAGGCTCCCCTCTTATCGAATTGGGGGTGGGGGTGGGGGATGGAAGGGAAACCTTATCTTCCACTGGACCCCTCCGACCAGGCGCCCTCAGGGAGGAGCGTGCTCTGTTTTAGAAGCACAAACACAGATACCTAGACTGGTGACTGTAAAACCGGGGGATTCCTCAGGGTTTACTAAGCTTAAGGTCTCCTGAGTTTCACCGGGGAGGGAGTAAGGGGTGGGGGTGGGGTGCAGGGGTGTTCTATCTCTCGCAATTCCATTTTCTTCTGCGTAGCTTAGTTTTGCATTTTCAGTGTAGATGAGTCATTTGTTACTTCCCTTTGGCCTTTTTAAAACACACACCTTTTCCCCTGTGCATAATCAATCCCTACTCCCACTCGGAGCACAGCCGCCCCGCAAGCGCTCCTCTGGCTCTCTGGCCGCCGCCTGAACCCGGGGTGGCGTGGGCGGGGACGGTTTCGGATTGTGCGGGTTTACCAACAGGCTGCCTATAGGACCGGGTATGATAGGCTCAGGCATCACAGACGTCAGAGAGCGGAGAGCAGAGAAGTCCTTTGGCCACCCAGCCCCGCTGTGCAATTTCTTTGGAACAACATAAGCTGCTGGAAATTCCCTACGGAAAAGACAAGCCGATCACAAACACAATGAAAGGAAAACTGCCTGCGGAAAATTTACCAAGATGGTCTTACAACTCCCGACTTTTGAATCAGAGCATTGAGAGATTCACACAGCCCCATCTATCATCCGGAGGTTACCAGTGGCGCCCTGCAGTTCTGATCTGGAAAAGAAAACGTCCCCGCAGTCTGTAACGTAACTCGAAAATTCCGCAAAACTTGCAGGGAGCAGGCATCTGCCTAACGGGACTCCCTCCCGCCCCCAACCAATGAATGGAAACGCCGCGGTCCCCGGGGCGGCTTTTCCCAGACGCGGCTCCTCTTCCCCCGCGGCCGGAGCTGCGCGGACCGAAAGCCGCCCCGGGCGGTGTGTTTTGTCACCGCCTGGAGACCGAGCACATACCGACTGCTCCCTGTGCCCCCAATGTGGCACCCCCCGCCACCGCTCCTGCCGCTGGAGAAGGGCCTGCCAGAGATGCAGCCGGACCCAGGGGTCCCAGGTCTGCCCTGGGCCCCGACAGCGCTGCGCCCCAGGACGGCGCCAGGTCGGGGCCCTCGAGGGCGGCGGGCGGCGCGGAGCACGCGGGGCCCTGACTCCATCTCCGGGCGAGCCGAGGACTTACCCTGCTTCTGTCTGCCGTCTGCTGAGCGCGGGACGCACGGCTCACATTTCTGGCTTTCGCTTTCTTCCATTGTCCCCGCCTGCGGCACAAGCTCCTCGCTGCTCTTTAAACTTCAGAGAGCGCAGTTCTGAGAGCTCCCAGAAAGCGCCTGGAAGGGGGCCCGGGGGTGGGGTGGGGAGGAGGGGACCGTGCGAAACCCCACCCCAAACTACTCTCCGCTCCGGTGCAAAGTCTCCCAAGCCCGAGAAAACTGCATTCCAGCGTCGGGCCGCCCCCGTCCCTCGGTGCCTGCGTCCCCGCGTCCGTCCGTCCGCGCGCCAGACTGTCCCGGAGGAAGCGGGGGGGTGGGGGGGGTGGAGGGTGCTGTGCTCGGAGCCGCCCCTGCCCCGGCCCCTGCCCCTGTGCCGACCCCGGGCCCTGCCCCTGCCCCCGGGCCCGCCCTGCGCCGCGCGCGCCCGAGGCCCCAACAGGTGATGGGCTTCCCCACCCAGGACCCAGACCGCCTGTTTGCACCGCTGCAGACTGCCCCGATTCCGCAGCCAGGGAAGGGACACATTTCACACAGGGTCACCGGCAGGCGCTGGAAGCCACTTCTCTGGTTTCTTTAATCTCAGACACAGACAGAGTGAACCTCCCCAAACAGGCTGATTTACGTATTACTAAGCAGCCAACTGCTGAACATCCCAAATTTCAGTGAAATCCAGAAAGAAAGAAGAGAAAAGAAGAAAAGAAAAGAAAAAGAGAGAGAAAGAAAAAGAAAGAAATCCTATGTGCCGAATGTTGTTAAGTAAACACTTTCTGGCGATAACTGTTTAGAACCTGATTAACACATACAAAGAGGTTGTTTACTTTTCACACAATTTCAATCACTTAAAATGAACTTTAAAAAGAGTTTGTACTCCTTCGCCTAGGCTTTGACACCTCCCCTTTCCCCAACATACACACACACACACACACACACACACACACACACACGGTCACAAATCTGAAAAGTAAACTAGTCCAATCAACCTTCTGAAGTTCTCGAGTTAATTACTTTAAAATATCTGAAAGGCAGTAAGATTGCTTTTCTTCGGATGGGCAGAGTGGCATCCAACATACTCATTCTCCTTTTAAACCATCTACAAATATTTATTTTGTTCTTTACCCAGTCCTTGAAAAACTGGCAAATTTCCCAGAAAGTGAAAATAGGAGACACAATGTCCACACACATACACACAAAAAAGATGGGAAAATAATCTAAGCAACATTAGCTCTGCCATTCCAGCCATCTAAAAAGTAACACAATCACTAGTAGGAAGAGTGTGATATTTTCATCTGCAGCGGCCCCATCTTTCATAGGGAAAAAAAGAACAATGGTTAGCCTGCTGACCATACCTTGACCCAGTTGAACACCCCACTGGGGCAAGGTTTAGATTAATTTAGATCAAGAATCCATGCAGAACAATGGTTGGCCCATCCTCCAGATTCTGACCTTGAGTCACCTGTGTGTTTTGGCAGTATGGGGGACATATTTTGGCCTTTCAGGGCAAAAATATGTAGGAAACCCCTAATGGACAAAGGATATAGACCAGAAGGTAAATGGCCATCCCAGAGAAGGAGCCAAACTTAAGCCAGGAAGGGGAGAAAAGACCCTGAAACTCCTAACAGGAGGTGATGAATCTTCTAGAAAGTTAAAGCTGCGCCTGGCAGCATGAATACAGGCAGTTGAGTTGACAGAGCTCAAGGTCTCTGTGACTTTGCAACAGAATTACCTGATAATCTTGCTTTAAGGAGGAACTAATCTTACACAGTTTCTGTACTGCTTCCCTGCGGGCAAACGCCAGATGAATCTTGTTTTAACCTTACAATTTTCTCAGATACAAAATGTTCAGGAAGGAGGGATCCGTGTTCGGGCCCCCAGGTCCAGATCATTCTGATCCTTGTGTGTAGCTGTTGTGTCTTCGTCTTCACATTATTACTGCCAGAAATGACTGGGGTGGGGAGAGGAGAGGGCAGAGACACACCACAGCCAGAGAGCTGGTCTAGACCAGCGGTCCTTGGGCTCTGGTGCGAGAAGAGCCTATTCCTAGCAGCTCCTACCTGCCACTTGACACAGTATGGTGGCAAAACCCCCAGAAAGAAGGAGACAATAGCACACTTGTAATAATAGCAGTCCGTAACAACCAACAGCACCCTGCCTGCTAGGAAGCCTTTCAATCCAGGAAGAAAAAAAAATGTAGATTTTGCTTTTTTTTTTTTTTAATTTTTTTTTCACGTAGATTTTACTTTCCTGGGGCTGTTTGGAAAGTATGAGAGCAGCCCTTTCTGGGCCAGTGGATCCCCGAATGGGCCAAATAGGGGCAACTCTCCCACCAGTTCTAAACTCTGGTTAGCTCCCAGGCAGCCCAAGGAAGCCCCTCTGTCCACCACGTGTCCCAGCTGCTGGGACCCTCCCCTCCCCCACAGGCAAGGCCGACTGCGGGGCTGTGTAGATAGTCCTCCAAGAAAACTCTTTGTGGAATGCACAAAAGAAAAAGGCATTACCACTGAAGATAATTAACATAAATCATTAAAGGACCATGAAATCTAGACATATATTTACAGTAAATCATGTTCTGTTGAATGGTGAAACTTTCTCACCGTTCTATCGGGGAAGCTTCTCCCGGACTAGTTACTGACCCTTTGTTCCTTCTCCTTGAGAAAGAGAACTGAAAACAATTCGAGAAAGCACTGTATTAATGCCTCTGCACTGGCTATTCTATACATTTCCCTCTAAAGCGCACAGACCTTGCCAGGACCTTTCAGCTGCTTGTCAGCTTTTCTGAGAGGGGTCTCTAGAAAACGCTGACTGTTTTCTGCAATCTCCGTAAGCTCTGTAACTCAGATCTTCATGAGAAAATACTATTATTGTCATTGCTGTTACTGTGCAAATGTTCTTTCTGGGAGAAACCCTATTTGAACTAGAAGCACACCGTGCTTTTAGGTTTAATTTAATTTCTAGGTTTAAAAATTGCTATTACAAACCAATCTGCCTACTGCCGTACTTTGAAATTTGCTGTGAAAGGCAGAAGGAAAGCGGGAGGAACTTGAAATGTGATTTTCCTGCAGTCATACAGAGAGCTACAATAATGATACCAGGGGGCTAAATTTTCAACTCCATTTCTGTTAACCAGCGAAGGTGCAAGACTATTTCTTCGTTAATGGCTCCATATGTTGGCAATTCATGCCTCAGAATGAGCCAACACACACACACACACACACACACACACACACACAAGTGTCATTTCAAAGGAAAGACAAGTGATGGAGATAAGGGGGCAAATGGTGGTTTCGCAGGCGGAGCTAACCTGTTGCAGAACTGGGCCGCTACTGATTTTGATAGCACAACTTAGCTGCCACGATGGGCATTATTCACAAGGGTCAGAAACTATTACATGTGACTTCTTAGCGGTCCTCTTTAATTATAGAGCAGCGAAAAGCATGTCAACTCTTCGTGTAAGTTCTTCAAGAGAGGAATTGCTAAAATACAGCATTCGTGAAACTGCATTGATATGTTTTCAAATTCTTTTTTTTTTTTTTATTATAAACCCTATTAAGAACAAGAGAGCCTACAGCGGTTCAACATCAGGACACGAAAGAAATAATTAATGCTCGCGTAAGCCATAAAATGACATTTTTCAAAGGCACTGGTAACTGAAAGTAAGACGAAACAAGATCAGGTGAAAGATGGAGCAGGAATGTTTCATCCAGAGCCCCCATGCCTTGACGTGCTGCACATCGCCTCTCCCAAGGGGACGCTGCTGTGCCTCACCCTGGAGTTCAGAAGTAAAAGACTTTTGACAATTGGGAAAACATTTGCTTAAGTGGACGATCTGGTGAATGAAATGTAGGCTCTCTAATTCCACTCTTGCCAGCAGCGTGTCAGCTGGCGAGGGTGACCTTATACTTAAATATAAACCAGAGCACTTGTGACAAGGAAAGGCGACACTATTCATGATCGCAACAGGACAAGATGCAGAAACCACGACTGTCCCTGGCAAACCAGCACAGATGGTCACCTGTGGGTAGGCCAAGATAAGCCCCATGTGCTCCTCAGGTTTCGAAATGCAGAATGAGCATAAATAATGCTGTTCGAGTTTCCCTATGTGGAGCTCGCGAGACATTTAAGCATTAATTAAAAGTGTGAACCTCATCGGAGCTGTTTTACAAGCCCCACCACCAATTTCACATCGGAGAATACAAGTCTACCATATGATATATTTGGTATGATTCATCCATCAAAACAGAATTTTCCTGTCTTTAGGGCAACGATCTCACAGATGTGACCATATCACCATTTATATCTCCAGCATTCCCTCTACAGGGTAACCAATCTTCCTGATCTCACTTGAGTCCTGAAAATCCCAACGGCTCCGAGGAGATCTGGCCAGCCTAGGAGAAGGGAGTTGGCCAATAGCCTCCCCCACCACTCAAGTCTATTTCCATGTCATATAACTTGCTTCCCCTTCCCCATAAAATTCTTCAGGCAATTAGAAATATGAATTACACTTAGACCCAATGTGTTAATGCTTTAAGCGTATTTGCTTTTTTTTTTTCTTCAAGAGAATCCACTGATGTTCATTTTTATCGGGGTTTCATTTATCTCTTTTAAGTTGGAAGACGCTGGAAAGCAAAGACCCACGTGTGCCAAAGAGTGTAGCCGGAGCTGCCATGTGTGCAGCTCATCAGGGAGAAGCCAGCGCTCAGCTCTAATTTGGGTGGTCACTGCAGACCAGGTCTGGATTCCAGGTGGCAACTTTTAAGCAAAAATTGCAACTTGTATGCTCTCACCTCTTTTATCCCAGAGCTGGCTAAACCATGATCTAAGTCTATATAGAGTCCCTCCAGGCTAGAGAGGAACCCAGGAGAATGTGAGCACTCCCACAGTTATGAGCACTGAGCACTCCGCTTGTTACTTGCTTTACCCAATGGTGCTATTGTGAACCCTTTCATTAGCATTTGGTGAGGCCTCCCTGGGAAGGCATTTCCCTGGCCTACTTCTGCCCTTGAGCTAATCCACATGCTCTGCAAAGCTGCTCCGAACTGTTGGGGGAGCACTTACTTCAGGGAACCAATCACAGAGCCAGAAAATTGCCATCAGATGTTAGCTTCTACTGCCCTCAGCCATCTCGCAGATGAGCAAACAGAGGCCTGCAGGGTTAGCACCTGTCAGCCTCCGCCGTCAGCCATCACTCTGTTGAGTTTGTTTAATACTTAGGAGCTTTTGTATTCTTTTCTCACAACTTCCCTAGGGACCCCTCAATTATTCTCATTCCTTTTGCTATATTGACATAGACAATAAAGTCAGGGTTGGTTTTATCTGGGGTCAGCAAAGTCAGGATCTTTGCTGTACAGGCCACGTGGCATTAGGCATTAGTGCCTTCTCTGCTCATTGAGATGCAGCGTACGCTATGTGTGATGCACGTGCTTGCCTATGTGCCAGTTCTATAATGCCAGGGACATCCCAGGACATGGGACAGATGAGGCTGGGACCAGCCATCAGAGATGAAGAGAAGCCTGAACGTGGTCTGACAGTGGAAAGAGCCTATGAGGTGAGTGGGGGCGGGTACAGGTATGTCCCGTAGTCTGGTGGGCTTGGGGTATAGCACAGAGGTAGAGTGTGCAAGCTCTGAGAGCCCCACCCTAGAGATGACTTTGGTACAGCAGAAAGAGAGGTTCACGACATGCCTCCTAGGGTCCTGAAGGGGGGTTATCCTTACCTCTTCCCCCTGAACCTTTGCTCTCCTTCCCCCCTGCCTCCTACCCTAGAACTCAGAGCTCCTGGTCTTCCCTACCAGACAGGGGAGAAACATGTGAGACTGGATTGTGTCTATATGCTTCTCTGTCAAATAAACACCAACTTAGACTTTGTTTCTTTTCTTTCTTTTTTTTTTTAAAGATGTTATTTATTTATTCATGAGAGACAGAGAGAGAGAGAAAAAAAGAGGCAGAGACACTGGCAGAGGGAGAAGCAGGCTCCATGCAGGGAGCCCAATGTGGGACTCGATCGCGGGACTCTGAGATCATGCCCTGGACCAAAGGTAGATGCTCAGCCACTGAGCCAGCCAGGTGTCCCTAGAATTTGTTTGAATAATGCACCTGAATATTTTTTCCCACGTTTTCTTCATTCTTACGTTTTGGTTTTTTTTTTTTCTTTTTCTTTTCTTTTTTTTTTTTTTTAGATTTTTATTTATTCATGAGAGACATAGAGAGTCAGAGACATTGAGAGAGGGAGAAGCAGGCTCCATATGGTGAGCCTGATGCAGGACTCAATCCCAGGACCTTGGGATCACGGCAGACACTCAACCACTGAGCCACGCAGGTGCCCCATTCAGTTCTTAGTTTTACTGAGTAATAGCCACAGACGGTTTTTGTGAGTTTGTGAGAGCCTCAGACAACCAAGAACAGAAGGGTCAGTGCAAACGCTGCTGCTCTTCTATCTCAGCCCCGGGAGGCTAACACTGTGCCAGTGGAATAAGGGCAGTGTGTGTATGGGGAGGAGCAGTGCTGCAGGGGCAGGTGCTCCAGAGGCTCGGGGTGTGCAGAGGGTGGGCCACGCTCCAGCTTCTCCACCAAGCTGCACCCCCCCCTCAGGTTTTATAGTCAATTCTTGAAAACCAATCATGTGCTTCAGAGCTTAAGTACTTTTACAGTGATTTCATTTTTTCCCACCCCAGCCCTCAGAATGGAAGGAGAGGGGATAACTTGTGTTTCTTGCAGATGGAAAGAAACAGTTTTAATAATGAGGGACCTCATTTCAGGAGCCAAATGGGAGGAGGAAGAAGACCTGGGTAGCATTTATCCCCTGTCCTGCGGTTCTGCTTCTCCCCCCTACCCTGCCAGGTGAATTCTGTGCTCCTCCTCATGTGCTACTAGGGCTTAAAATGTTCTTTCTCAGATTATACTGTTTTGCTTTTGAAACACATTCTTTCTCAAACTTTACAATCACTCAACTGGGCAAGGTTTAGTGGGATAAAATATTTAATTAGAGGTTGGGCCAAGTTTTCCACAACACTCTATGAGGAGTCTAGTTTATGTGAAGTGATTGAATTCATAAAAGCAAAAGAAGAAAATGGTAAGTAGTTTCTAGTTGCTTCTGTGCTCCAACACGCACTTCCTTCCTTCCTTCTACATGTACCCCCAACCCATGTGCATAGGAACCCAAGACCCTGGAGCACCTGGATGGCTCAGTTGGTTGAGCATCTGACTCTTGATTTTGGCTCTGGTCATGATTTTGGGGTCGTGGGATCAAGTCTCAGGTCAGGCTCTGTGCTCAGTGGGGAGTCTGTTTGAGATTCTCTCTCCTTCTGTTCCTCCCCCCCTTTCTAAAATAAATAAACGAAAAAGAAAAAAAAAAAAAAAAGAACCCAAGACCCTGATAATGGCAAACTGATGTAGTAACGTAGACGAGTGAGGAATTGATAAAATCTCAAGTGTGCCCTACGCACAAGTGCCTTCTGAGGAAGGCAGTGGGGAGCTCCTCTGTGCCACCCCAAATCAGTAGGAACCAAGCTGGAGTGCTCTCCATGGAAGAGTTCAGGGTGCTCTGGGCTAGAGAAGGATTCGGAGACCCAGTCACATCTCCCCTGTTCTTTCTTACAGAATTTGAATGAGGTGTAGAGAAAAAGGCATTAGGGTGACCAATGGGCCAGGTCTGCCCAGGACTTAGGGTGTTACCAGGATGCATATATTTCTATGCTAAAACCAGGAAAGTTCCAGGCCACGTAGGTACAGGTGGTCACCCCAGGTGCGGCAATATGGCAGCCAAAGCAGAGCCTCACAAACAGACATTAATAAGCAAAGCCAAGAAGCAGCGAAAGAAAGGAATGGGCTGGGGCGGGGGGGAGAGCACAGTGTTAACCAGCAAGCAGTAGTGGCAGTAGAGAAAGAAGTTGGCAGGGATGGAGTGGCTAAATGAAGGACAAGGACAGATTTCTGTTGGTTTCCCAGAGTAACTATTGCTTTATCCTAAATGTCAAAGGACCATGTTCAGCTGCTCAAGAGGTCTGGGAAAACCATTTCCTAATCTTCCTGCTTCCTCATATAAATAATAGCCCAACCTATGGGGTAGGTCTATTCCTTGTCATCTGTGTAGGTCATGGCCTGTGAAAAGCAGGACACTGAAGTGGAGAGTTTGCAGAGTCACTTTGGAGATAAATACTAAATATGGTTTCGTTCATCTTCAAAACACAGTGTTCTTTGTTCTACTCTTTTCAAGATTGAAACCAAATAGTTTATAATTGCCTTTGGCTGCAGGTTTTTACAGTAAAATGATTTATTTCAAGAAGTTCCAAAAATTCTAGAAGTAAATTAATGTAGACTGGATTAAGAAAAGAAAAAAAATGAAGGAAAAGGAAACTGACAATTCCCTAGTTCAAGTCAGTATTTCTCAAACATCAGCAATTTGTTTTCTGTTATCAAGTTGTCACACTTCATACTAGTATTAACTCAATATTGACTCACTTAAAAAGATTAAGCTTTTTGTCCTTGATAATATTGTTAAAATTATGGGTTTGATAAAAGGATGTATTTTCTGACTTTTCTTACAATATAAGTCAGTATTTAACAATTTTTAATAAGTAAAATATTTGTTCTTGTAATTGCTTTACAAAACAGCTGCAGCCTGAAGAGTATTAGTATAGTGTTTGTAACCAATCCAGCCATCCTGTCATTCACTCACCCCTTTCTCTTTTTAAAAAATATTATTGAAAAAAAAATTATTGAGCACAGGGGTGCCTGGCTGGCTCAGTTGGTGGAGCATGTGACTCTTGATCTCACAGTTGTGAGTTTGAGCCCCACTTGAGTGCAGACATTACTTAAAAATAAAATCTTTAGGGGCACCTGGCTGGCTCAGTGGGCGAGTGTCTGCCTTTGGCTCAGGTCGTGATCCCGGGGTCCTGGAATTGAGTCCCACTCGGGCTCCCTGCAAGGAGCCTGCTTCTCCCTCTGCCTATGTCTCTGCCTCTCTCTCTGTGTGTCTCTCATTAATAAATAAATAAAATCTTTAAAATAAACAAAATCTTTAAAAAATTACTGAGTACTAATTTGCCATGGAGGGGGTGCAAAGGATGCTGGCATGAATAAGACAAGGCATAGATATGTGAATGTTTATCATTGCCCTGCATAGTATTTGCCAATACATGAGCCTCTCATGAGATTGTTAAGTCACAAAGGAAAAAAACTAGTTTCAATCATTTTGGAACCCCAGCCCCTACCACAGACAGCCCTGTGTGCACTGAGATGCTTAGTAAATGTGTTTTTGCTTGGTGGGATCAATGAAGGAATGATGAAATCATGTAGACCAAGAAGATAATGTCTATGTTCACTTAATTAAAGAAAAGTAGAGCTCTAGCTGAGATATAAACAAAAAGCATGGAAGGAGGAGCAGCCACATTGGTCAAGAACAGGAAAGCTTGAGGGAAAAGGTAACAAGGTAATGTGTGGTCTCAAAGAATGAATAGAGTTTCACCAAGTGTGTCACTGGGGAAAGAGTGGTTCAATCCAAGGAACCCCAAGTGCAATGGCCAATGCCTGGGAGAGTATGAGTGGGATGTGTGTGGTTGGGAGTATGGGGAGTAACTGGTGGTGGCAAGTAATGGCAGAAAGTAAAGACATTTAAAAAATTAATGATTGGGATTGGGACTGACTGAAGATGGATTAAAAAAAAAAGGTAAGGAGCAATTCTGAAGGTTCTTGCGTTTCAATTTTTTTTTTTAAGAAATTTTATTTATTTATTTGAGAGCCAGAGAGAGTCAGAGAAAGCATAAGAAAGAGGAGGGGCAGAGGGAGAAGCAGACTCCTTGCTGAGCAGGGAGTCCAACGTGAAGCTGTATCCCAGGATGCCGGGATCATAACCTAAGCCCAAGGCAGATGCTTAGGAGTCACCCAGGTGCCCTGGGTTCTTGCATTTCAAATGGGAAGTTTAAAGTGTATCCACTAGGCAATGAGGAATGACAGGACCAAATCTGTACTTTAGAAAAGGGATTCTGTTGGCATAATGTTGGCTGTACTGAATGGTGGCAGGGGAGGGGTGGAGATGAGCAGCCGTGCCGTTAGGAACTGTGACACACGCATGGTATTTCACGGTGTGTGTTGTCTGGGAGTCACGGTCAATGTCCCTCCATTACTCCTTCCCACCTTCCCCCGCCTATTTGCTCAAAAGGGCAGATGCCCTGCAACCTGCCACCCTGGTTTAAATATTTTCCTAAGTTCAAGCTTATCCGTTACACACAAGTCTGAGTCATTTTTACACAGAAATCATGTAGACGATCTATGTGTATCCAATCAGAGGAAAAAATAAACAACACCAAAGGTGGTCTGGGGAGCTAAAAATCAAAAGGTAAGAAAACAGAGGCAGGCAGCTAGGAATTAACAAAGTGCTTTCTTTTTTTCTTTTTTTACAAAAAAAAAAATTTTAAGATTTTATTTATTTATTCATGAGAGACAAAGAGAGAGGCAGAGACATAGGCGCAGGGAGAAGCAGGCTCCCTGCAGGGGAGCCTGATGCAGGATTCAGTCCCAGGACCCTAGGATCACGACCAGAGCCAAAGGCCGATGCTCAAACACTGAGCCACTTAGCCACCCCTTTTTCTTTTCTTTTTTTCATCTTTTAAACATTTTATTTATTTATTTGAGAGAAAGAGAGAGCACAAGCCGGAGGGGAGTGAGGGGAGAGGCAGAGGGAGAAGGAGAAGCAGACTCCCTGATAAGCAGGAAACCTGACATGGGGCTTGATCCCAGGACCTTGAGATCATGACCAGAGCTGAAGGCAGATGCCTAACCGACTGCCACCCAGGTACCCCAACAAAGTGCTATTTCATTCAGGTTCTCAATTTATTCAGAAACAACCTCATGCTCGCTCTTGAGCTAGGTGGTCCTGGATGAGTAGTTATTTAGCCTCTCTGGGCCCTGTGAAATGAAGGCTCTAGGCTAAATATACTCATACATTCCTGTCAATTATAACATTCTATCCAGTTTTTCTATAGCTTTGCGGACAGGCCAGGTCCATATTGGTAAGGCAGGCGAACCCACCCTGGGGACCACTCCCTCCCCCAGCAACACTGCCAACTTCACTAACGGAAGGGAGAAGAGGGTTACCTATGCTTATTCTGTGTTCTTCCTTTGTCCAAATACTGGCTGCATAGACAAGGCTACCACTTTAAAGTCAAGGGAAGAACATGGTTTAGCAGCCTCGAACTGCTAATATTTCTCAAAGAATGCTGGTGTGAAGGGAGCACAGACTCTGGAGTCCAAGCTCAAACCTTTGCTTCACTACTTAATTGTTGTACAGCCTTGGGCAAGATACTTCGTTTTCCCACTTGCAAAATCGAAATAAGAAGAGTAACTTCTCCTTAGGGTTTCCAGGAGGATAAAAGGAAGACAATGCCCAGCACATGGTAAGTGTCACGTAAGTATGGTGAGTAAATGAACAGAATAATGTGATAGGCAATTCTATCAATGTCGGTCACAACATGACCATCCGCCCTCTACCATCCCAACGTGGGTCACGATCTCTAGGGGATCCAGACGTGTGATTAAAGCTGTTGGACATAAGTCAAAAGTGCTGTTGCTGGACAGATGAGCAAGACCCTCTAGTATTCATCAGTTCACTCCTCCATGGTGACATGTCCTCTTGACTCTAAAGGGAATTTATCTGGGCACTTTTATTCAATGTGTGCAGTGCTCTAAACGAAAACAAAACACAGTAACCTCAGTCATCTAAACATAATAGATCTGGATGAGGCATGCCCAGTGACATGAAGTTTGCACAACTGGCTGGGAAAGTTAGAATGTGGAGAAACTGCCTTCTAGTGTGGGAAGCATCTGCCAGCGAAGATCTTGCTCCCTCAGAAAGCCTGAAACTCCCCACTCTCACCCCATCAACAACATTTCATGAATGAATGAATGAACCTTTGTAACCAAAGTATTTCTACTCTACGTGGAGGTCAAAATCCAATTAACACCAAGGAGAATTAGAGAATGCTACACAATTGAGGCATGAGGGAGGGATGGGCAGGGAGCCTTTGGAATCTGATAAGCATATTACCCACTGATATTGGGACTCGTAAAACACAGTCAATACAGATTCATAATGTGTAGAATGGGATTTGGTCTTCTCTGGGCTCTGGTTTTGCGAAGGATAAAACGAAGATAAAGACCGAAAGAAATAGATTAATGTGTCTGGACAGCCACTGAATAGGTCCACAAACCAATTCAGAGCGCCCACTAGACGCTAGCAGGGTCATGTTGAGAAGGATGATGGAGTGATGGTGGACATGGCTAGACAGATGGCAGTCCTATGCACTCGATGCACAACATGGTTGAACTTCATCCTATAAGTGCCATGGAGTCATGTGCAGGATGAAACAGCAATGATACAGTTACATCTGTGTTTTAGATGAACTGGGTGGAAGAATGGATCTGAAAGGAGCAGGAAAGGGGACTACACTCCAGTGTCCATGGTCATAGTTCAGGAAAAAAAGATGTGACCCCATAGCAGCTAAATAGCCTCAGGTAACACATCAACATCCTGCCAAGGTTTTTTTTTTTAAGATTTTATTTATTTATTCATGAGACACACAGGGAGAGAGAGGCAGAGACACAGGCAGAGGAAGAAGCAGGCTCCATGCAGGGAGCCCGACGTGGGACTCGATCCCGGGTCTCCAGGATCAGGCCCTGGGCCGAGGGTGGCGCTAAACCGCTGAGCCACCTGGGCTGCCCCCTGCCAAGGTTTTTATGCGGCTTTAGTTTGGTCAGTTCTACCACAAACAGACCCAACTATTCCCAAAATAACTTCATTGCCCAAACAGGTTACTGTTGGCATATTCATTCGATGTTAGGTACAGCCCTGCACATTCTAGGAAAACAGAGAGAAGTCAAGGTTAAAAATTAGGGGTTTGCCAAGCCCCTAATTTTTTCATAATTAGGAATGACTCTGGGCACATGGCATTAATTTTGTATTATATGCAATCTGATTGATCACTATGTGCGAAATTGTAAATAGTTGTCAAGAAGTCCAATAACCATTTATCAAAGTGACACTGTATGTATGAGTAAGGATGCAGAGAAGTGGCAGAAAAATTAAAACTCTATTATTCGCGTAGACACTTCTACAATTCTAAAATTCCGGTGCCCACCGAGGTGTTCAATTTGGCCTGGGTACAATGTCCAGAACTGGGCAAAGTCCTTGGTTTGACTCCAGATCATGATGAAATACGTTGTTATGTTTGAGGTGTTAGGCCCAGCAGCCAGCACAGCGCCTGGCCCATAGTGGCGGCTCTAGGAACATTTGCTGGAGAAATGAATGAAAGTAAAGACAGTTCCTTTGGGTGGGGGGACCTGAGGGGACTGGAAGCCTGGCCCTGGAGCATCATGAGGAAGCAAGAGGTCACAGGAGGACAGAAGAGCATTCTACATCTCTTTCCTGAACCCAAGTGCCCCTCAGACTGGGTTCAGCGTCTACCTGCACCTGCACCTTCTTGTGTCTTTCTTAATTACATCACCTAGGGAGAGTCAAAGCCACAGCCCAGTCCCAGGGGAGGGCAGAGTTGAAGTAGGAACTGAAATCCCTGTTGAGGCATTCGGCCGCTAGAGGGCGAGAGAGCCACAAGCCTGCTTCGGAATGAATGTGCTGCTCTGCAGGGCGGAAGCGTCCAGCCTTCCTGCAGCATCCAGCATTTCCTTTTTAAAGATTTTATTTATTTATTCATGAGAGACACAGAGAGAGAAGCAGACACACAGGCAGAGGGAGAAGCAGGCGCCCTGCGGGGAGCCCGACGTGGGACTCGATCCCTAAACTGGGACCACGCCCTGAGTCAAAGGCAGATGCTCAACCACTGAGCCACCCAGGGGTCCCAGCTTTTCCTTTTTCTAAAGGTCCCCAATACTTGGTACAGCAGGACTCCTAGTGCAATTTCGCCCTTCGAGAAATTTGAAATGTCTACCTTTGGTAAACGTCTACCTTTGTCTTTTTTTTTTTTTTTTTCCCTAATGATAATTTGTAAGCGAAGACAGAAAACAATCAGGCAAATTCCCAAGATTGACCAAGCAGGGCTTGGTCAGGCTACTGCCCTGAGCTGTCAGCATCTGTGCAACTGCTCCAAGCTGTGAGCACAGGTGTGCACCTTAGAGCAGCCAGGTGGTATGCCCCGAGGCCCTATGCGTCATCAGGTAAGGGTGCCAGGTGAGCCCAGTGATATTCGAGTTTCAGATAAATAATGAATACTTTTTATACATAGATCTGCCCCAAATGGGGATGTAATCTGTTATTTTTATCTGCAAAATCTGGCAACCCTCCCCGCATGGGGCACAAGGATGCTTGCTCTTCCTGGACGCATCAGGTAACCTTCATGGTTTTGCCTTTTCCTCAGGCTCCGCCTCCCCTGTTTGGAATGCTCTTCAGGAATCACATCGCTCCTCGTATGATACTCCTTAGTCAAGGTCTGGCTGAATGGTTACCTCCTGCTTCCCCTTCAGAGCTCTGTAGAGCCACGTTGCCTGAATGGTGTAGTGTTGATCACGCTGGCCTAGCTTTCCAGAGTAGTGTGTGTGTGTGTGTGTGTGTGTGTGTGTGTGTGACAGGATCAGTGATTTTCAGAGGGGGCCAGAAGGGAGGAGACACATTTGAATCACCTGGGAGGAGCACTGACTCCGCAGGTTCCTATCCATGAAAGCAAAAGCGAAGTTGCATGGGGTGCCTGGGTGGCTTGGATGGTTGGGTGTCTGCCTTCAGCATGGGTGGTGATCCTGGGGTCTTGGGATGGAGCCCTGCATTGTGTGGGGCTCCCTGATCAGTGGGAAGTCTGCTTCTCCCTCTCCGTCAGACCCTCCCCCTTTTCATGTTTTCTCTCTTGGTATCTCTCAAATGAATGAATAAAATCTAAAAATAAAAAGCAAGGTTGGAAACCACCACTCTAGATTACCAGCCCCTTGACGGCAGGGCCTGGACTTGTTTATTGTTCATCTTTGTGTCTTCTCTGCCTAGCACAGAAGCTATCCCAGCAGAAACTCAGCACAGTGACATCTTTTAAAAATAATATAACCAGCAAAGCCCTAGCTCTAAGCACTACACCCCCTCCTCCTTTGCCCTCCCTGCTTTGCCATTTCTTCACCTACACCATGAAGGAGAACACTCATTTGCTGACTTGGTATCATCAGGTTTTCCACTCCTTCTGCCCCCTGCACAGAGAAAGAAGTGTTACAAAATCTGGGGAAATGCTGTGAAGCCCACAGTGTACAGGGTGCTGAGGATCCTGGAGGGATAAGATGGGTGGAGACAACTAACAGGTCTGTAAACTCTATACAAAGACAGGTTGCCTGAGCTAAGGACCAAGTGAGCTGTACAGACACCCCATTTGAGAATTGAGCAGAAGGTGAAAGGCCAGGATTGGCAGGGGAGTTTCACAGAAGAACTGGCAAGTTATTTGTAGACTCCTTGGAGTTGATTTTTAATAAAAACTAATAGTCAAGTACATAGCACTCCTTCCGTCCTTCCGAAACACTTATTGGGGGTCTCCTACTGTCCCAGGTCAACTATGGAACGATGCCAGTCAAGCAAGAAATGCCCACAGTTTAACTGCTCACAATAAATGATCGTGTTGGCAGGGGGCACTTATTTCCCATTCCTTGACCTTCCAAAGGACAGGTTCCCCCCTCCTCCAAATCTTCCTGCCCCTCCTCTTACCCTTTCCAAGAGAGGCACAGTCTAACTTATTCTCTCTCTGTCTCTGTCTCTCTCTGGGCCCCCATGTTGGGAGGCCTGTAGTGGTTCATATGTATCTGGAACAAGTAGGAAAGTTAGCCTTAGGGTTGCCTGAGTGGCTCAGTTGGTTAGGCATCCACCTTTGGCTCAGGTCATGATCCTGCAGTCCTGGGATCCTGGAGTACTTTCTCCCTGGCCCTCTGCCCCTCCCCCGCCATTCTCTCAAATAAATTAACAGAATCTTAAAAAATAAGAAAAGAAAGTTAGCCTAATTCCAGGGTGCAACCCACTGTTCCCCTGACCCTAAACTATACTTTAGCATTGACTTTGTCAAGTATCCAAACTGATGTTTTAGTCTCTTTCTTTCTCTTTACCTCTTAATTTGCTTCGAACTTGGATAGGAAAAGTGATATTATAGGTGGGGCCTTTTTATTTATTTTTATTTTTTATTTTTTTATAAATTTATTTTTTATTGGTGTTCAACTTGCCAACATACAGAATAACACCCAGAGCTCATCCCGTCAAGTGCCCCCCTCAGTGCCCGTCACCATTCACCCCCACCCCCCGCCCTCCTCCCCTTCCACCAGTTCGTTTCCCAGAGTTAGGAGTCTCTCATGTTCTGTCTCCCTTTCTGATATTTCCTACCCATTTCTTCTCCCTTCCCTTCTATTCCCTTTCACTATTATTTATATTCCCCAAATGAATGAGACTATATAATGTTTGTCCTTCTCCGATTGACTTATTTCACTCAGCATAATACCCTCCAGTTCCATCCACATCGAAGCAAATGGTGGGTATTTGTCATTTCTAATGGCTGAGGAATATTCCATTGTATACATAGACCACATCTTCTTTATCCATTCATCTTTCGATGGACACCGAGGCTCCTTCCACAGTTGGGCTATTGTGGGCATTGCTGCTAGAAACATCGGGGTGCAGGTGTCCTGGTGTTTCATTGCATCTGTATCTTTGGGGTAATGCCCAGCAGTGCAGTTGCTGGGTCGTAGGGCAGGTATATTTTTAACTCTTTGAGGAACCTCCACACAGTTTTCCAGAGTGGCTGCACCAGTTCACATTCCCACCAACAGTGTAAGAGGGTTCCCTTTTCTCCACATCCCCTCCAACATTTGTGGTTTCCTGCCTTGTTAATTTTCCCCATTCTCACTGGTGTGAGGTGGTATCTCATTGTGGTTCTGATTTGTATTTAGGTGGGGCCTTTTTAAAACCACAAACTATCTCCTGGTAGATGTGGATCATTATTCTAAATTCTTTATGTATTTAATTCTCACTGCCTTGTAGGAAGAAAGCTTTATTATTATTTTGCAAATGAGAAAACAATACATTCATCAACTCCACAAAGGTCACCCATTTCAGGAGGGGAGAGGCCAGGATTCAAACTCACTGAAAGGCTGCAGAGCCTAGAAACTGCCTCCAGGCTATGCTGCCTCTGCTCGGCTTTCTTTTGTGGTCTAATCCTCTCCTGCTTTTCTAACCAAGTTATTTTAAATTCTCTTTAAATCAACAAACCCGAAGTACATGTGTGTGACTATTCTTTTTGTTAAATAAATGCTGAAGGAGAAAACACCAAGACAAAAACCAATGCCCTTGCTGAGAGCTGAGATCTGCTCTAACACTTCAAATGTTAAGAATCGAACACTTTTTCTCATCTACTGTTGACATAGATAGAGCTCTCTAGATTAGCACACCTAGCAGCTCACTTATTTCCTCAAGGAGAGACAATTTAAGCCATCGTTCTTGTTCAAGTGAGATAGTAACAATTTAGAGAATTCTCCCTTCTAGCTAAAGGAAGACAAGTATTATGTGACCTGGCTGGGGAGAAGATGAAGAAGTCCCTAATACTGTATTTATAACTCAGCAGGATGGATGGCTAAGCATGTGACAGCAAAGACCTTACTGTCTGCACAGGACTCACCATTTGGATCATTTGGATCCTGGCATAAAATCTTGTTTCGGTGACTGCTTCACAGCAAATATTCTGTCCAGAGAAGTCATAGGATTCCAATAAAACCAGAGCTATAAGATTTGTTCTAGACAAATAAAAAGTTACCTAAGGGGAGTTTTGTTTTTTGTGTTTTTGTGTGTGTGTGTGTTTTTTAAGATTGTGTTTACTTGTTTGAGAGAGAGCAAAGAGAGAGAGCATGAGCAAGGGGAGGGGCAGAGGCAGAAGGAAAAGCAGACTCCTCACTGAGCAGGGAACGGGACCCCAGGGCTCAATCCTAGAATTCCAGGACCATGACCTGAGCTGAAGGCAGATGCCCAACCGACTGAGCCACCCAGGAGGCCCTTAGGGGACTTTTGAAGCTAGAGTGTTTATATTTTCAATATAAGCTTTCCTGTTCTTGCTGTAAGCATCACCCCAGCCGTTGTTAATGTTGCTTCTGGTCCTATACAAGAAGGAATCCTTGGACCCTGTGCTTTTCACCAGCCCATTAGAGATCTGGGTGTGACCTTTAGCTCTGGGTTGGAGGGCCCTAGCGTGGCCCCACACCATCTGTCTCAAATGTGCTTCTCTTAGAAGCCAGGAGCCTAAACGAGGGGGATGTGAAGCACTAGACCATGTGGGAACGGCTTTGGAAAATAAAGTCACAATGATTGTTTCATGCTTTGGACTTTGATCCTCATCTGGACTTCTTTCACAGGAATTACAAAACCATAGCTATTTCTCCTGGATGGAGAACTTTCCTATTCTGCCCATTAAACGTTTCTTACTCTTGACCAAATCCATCGGTAAGAATGTGGGTCTTTACATCCCATTAAGCAGAAAAAAAAAATTGTGCTTTGAAAAAACAGGCTCCATGGTTTAAGGTTGCCTGATAACTTTTTAAGAGGACAGTAGGACAAACCTACTTCCTTGTTCCTTTTTCTGGGCCATGAAATTGTGTTCATCAGAGCATGTAACTGATATAGATTATACATTGTTTTCTTATAGATGCTATCCATATGGTAGCTAATTGGAGAGTTCTGGCTGGCGTTTCCCGGAGTGGATGCCAAAGGATGAGAAGATGTTAAGAAAATAACTAGTCAGCAGCCTGCCTACCCTTAAACATGACATTCTCAATGGCTTGTTCTAATTCTGGAATTCCTAGATAGTACTGGGCTCTCCCAGGACATATGGAGGACTGGGGGAATCTGTGGGTAGGAGAAACTTCTGGGCTCCTTATGTTTGTCAACCAGGGCAATCCTGCAATGGGAAAGCCCAAAAGCTAACTTCTAAAGCTCAGTGGGAGTCCAAGGCTGCTTACCATTCTACTCTGAGGTAGGTGGTTCGGGGCCCCAAGCACACAAAGCTATTGGGGAAGTTCAGGCTTTAGAAAGAAGTAAGGGTGAGAGGGGCACCTGGGTGGCTCTGTGGTTGAGCATCTGCCTTCAGCTCAGGGTGTGATCCCTGGGGTCTGGGGATCAAGTCCCACATCAGGCTCCCCGCAGGGAGCCTACTTCTCCCTCTGCCTGTGTCTCTGCCTTTCTCTGCATGTCTCTCATGAATAAATAAATAAAATCTTAAAAAAAAGAAAAAAAAAGAAGGGTGAGAAATGAATATAGCACAAGACCTATATAGGCTAAACCTTCTTCCTCTATTTTATTATTACTGGATGACAGCATATGTGCATGTATATGTGAGGGGGAAATGGGACAAGATTTTTAATTGTTACATTCATTGTGGGAATTATGGGGTTTCACACAAAGGCAGTTACTTATTGTCAAGAGGTGCCACCCAGTCTTTGGGTCACATTTTCAAAGTTTTGTTAAACAGAATGTTTTTGGTTCATAAATCTATTCCTTCAGTCAACCATTTAGTAGTAACAATAGATGTCATTTAATGAGGGCACACTTTGTCTCAGGATTTATGTTGAATATTTTCATACATGACATGTATTCCTCTCAACAACCCAACGAGGTAGGTATTATCATTCCCATATAACAGAGGAGGAAAAGGAAACCTTGACAAGTCAGCGAACAAGCCCATGGACATACAAATATCAAGAGTGATACCAGGATTTGTAATCAGGCAGTTTGATTACAGGACCTGTGCTCCCAGACAGTTTACTGTACTTCCTTACCGAGGCTTAAGAAAAATGTCTGGTCTCCTTGAGGCTGGAGGGGATGACCAGAAACACGTATTTCAAGAGCTGAGTCTTGGCAATCACTGTATAAACACACATTACAGTGAATTCCTTAAGGCCTCACCTTGATCCTTCCTTCAGTACAAAGAACAATTGAATTTTGGTTAGAATGCACCAGAAATTAGCCAAAATAGGTTGTGGCCTATTGAACATGGAGAAGAAATATTGCAACTACAATTCTAGTCAATTCTACAAACAATTATGGAATGACAAATATGCACCTGGTACTGTGCCAGAGGCCAGAGATTCAAAGATGGAAATGAGGGGCCCTTTTAAACATGTATGTGGTTTATTCGAGGCTGAGATCCTTAGATCCCTGAGGATCCCCACTGGCTTGCTAGAAAGTACTTGAAACCTCATTATTATTGTGGCTTATCTCTTCAAGGCTTCAGTTTTACTCAAAGATTGGAGGTAAGGTGAGGGAATTAAACTAAGTAATGGTAGCTAAATAATTTAGACCATTTCCCATAAACATTTAAGCAAACACAGAAATCATGGAATTAAACAAAAATAGTGCCTTCTTTTAAAGATAAAACACTGAACTTCTAAGAAATTGCATGCATGAGGTCAACTCCCTAAGGGTTACCCCCTTAAATTCCCAAGGTTACTTGTTCCCTTTTCTGTGCTGATAATAGGCTGCTTCACAATGAGATGGGAACTGGGTAAAAGCATAGAAAGTGTTAGTGAAGGGATACAGACACATATAGATAGTGGTATTTTCTAGAAACTGAGAAAGGAAACATCATCTAGGAGGCAGGGTAGAGGGTGAAACTGTGAGGAGCTTACTATGGTTAGTCAGTTCACAAGTTATGTGAACAAATATAAAAGAGGAAAAAAGAAGAAAAAGGGATTCGATGAACCCATGGTATTGTGACAAGGGAGGAAGCTCAGGTTAAGGGAAATTGAGTGAAAATTGGATCCCTAATTAGGTCTTCAGTAATCGCTTATGAACAAATCTAAAGACATGGGCTGGGCTTGTGGGTCAGGGTTGTGATGAACATTTCAAAGGCACCTAAATAAAGTGAGCTTAGATATGAGGCAATGTTGGAAGAAGAAAAGAGGAGAAATGATGCTGGAAGCACAATCTAAGTCAGGGAGTGTAGAGTTGAGGAAACAAAGTAAAATGAGCTTGGAGGGAAAAAACAAGTGAAATTGAATGAATAAGAACTTACATGGGAGGAAAACTAAAGAGACCCAACTTCTAAATAATAGGCATCTCTGGAGAATCTCAAATAAGAGAAGAAGATATGATTATATCCAAAGCTAATTCAGGAAGACTTCCTGAAATAAAAGATTTGAATCTACAGATTGAAATATAGACTAAGACCAAAATGGATACAGAGCAAATCGTACAAGGTATCACACTAAAAGTCTTCAGAGAGGTCAAGTGTGACTCAAGAATTCTATACTTCACACTCATTCAGGTAAAAAGGAAAAGGATTTTTAATTTTAAGAACTCAGGAAAGGAACACCTGGGTGGCTCAGTGGTTGAGCATCTGCCTTTGGTTCAGATTGTAATCTCAGGGTCCTGGTATCTAGTCCTGAGTCCCCAGTCCCACATTGGGCTTCCTGCAGGGAGCCTGTTTCTCCTTCTGCCTATGTCTCTGCCTCTCTCTCTGTGTCTCTCACGAATAAATAGATAACATTTTTAAGAAAAAAAAAAAGAACTCAGGAAAATAATTTGTGAGCCTTCTTGAAGAAATATCAGATTTTCTAAAAAAAATGTGGAAGACCAAAGGCCAATCATCCAAGAGAAGATTTAAAAAGCTGGAGGAAAAGAGCTGCCATGAGGACAGAGCACCATTTGTACTAAAACCAAGACAACTGTGGACATTATAATTTCAGAACTGAAATGTTATGAACAGTGGACATTTAAATAGAACAATATTGCTAACGTGTATTGGGAAGATAGAATAGAAGGTAGAGTAGGTATGTTGATGTCCTAATTCTTCAAATGAGGGCGGGGCATTCCTGAAAGCTGGTTATTCAGGTAATAGAAGTATGAATTAGTATTGCCATTTTTTAATCACATGAACAGGTATACTTATTAAAATAAGTGAAGAATAATAAAATAACCAGAAAAAAATAATAATAAAATAACCTAGTTGCAACAAAAGAAGAGGTCTTGCGGGCAGCCCTGGTGGCCCAGCGTTTAGCGCTGCCAGCAGCCTGGGGCCTGGGGCGTGATCCTGGAGACATGGGGTAGAGTCACATGTCGGGCTCCCTGTATGGAGCCTGCTTCTCCCTCTGCCTGTGTCTCTGCCTCTCTCTCTCTCTCTCTCTGTGTCTCTATGAATGGATAAATAAAATATTTTTTTAAAAAAGGAAGAGGTCTTGCAAGAGGATACTAAAGAGCATCACAGAGAAGATTTTTTTAAAGACTTTATTTATTTATTTGAGAGAGAGCATACAAACAGTGGAGATGGCAGAAGGAGAGGGAGAAGCAGGCTCCCTGCTGAGCAGGGAGCCCGATGTGGGGCTCGATCTCAGGACCCCAGGATCATGACCTGAGCTGAAGGCAGACGCTTGACCGACTGAGTCACCCAGGCACCCCTGGAGGAGATTCTTATTAAGCATTTATCAACCAACCTGCAGAACCGTGGTACCGTGGTGACCTGGTACAAGCACTTGTAACTTACCTCAGCTGGAATTCCTTATATGGGAGGGTTGACATGAGGCATCTTGGAGCATCGATGCTGCTCAGATATTGGAATGTTACGTGTGGTTTTACAGGGTACACAGAGAAAGTTGGAAGACTTACAACAGCGATGATTGTGTACATGGTGTTCCAAGAGTTCACTTTTTAGCAAAGAATTTCTCTTTTCAGTTCATAGATAAATGGAAAACAGATCGGAAAGGGAGCCTCTTCCTGAGGGTCTCATCTTTCATTGCAGGTCAAGCTTTAAGATCAGTGAAAACTATTATTTCAGCATTTTGTGTCTTTCTCTTTTTACATACAGAAGCACTTTATCAGTGTTACACATATCTAGGTTATGCTATATTAATGAAAGAAATAACTTTTTTTTTTTTCTGAGATAATAGTTATTGCCCCTGCATCAACGAAGACCAGGATTTGCCAGCACGTCTGTGATTTCATAGTGTTAATGATGATCGTACTGAGGACAAACAGGAAGAGCAATCTTCTGCTGCTCCTGGTTTTAAATCTAATATTGCCAGCTGGAAGGGTCAACTTCCTATTTCTATCAGACACTCTCTGTTGACCAGTGACCTCCCCGTCAGTTGTAAGCCTGCACTGGGAGTCTTATGAAGCAAGGAAGGGGTGGCGGCTGCATGAAAAACCACACAGAACATGGAGCAGAGGCCCGTGCCCTTGGAAGGAGCTTAGCAGTGTGGGTAACAGTGTGAATGTACTATACAAGTAGTAGCCTACTTGCACTAGAAAAACAATCTGGGGGGATCCCTGGGTGGCGCAGCAGTTTAGCGCCTGCCTTTGGCCCAGGGCGCGATCCTGGAGACCCGGGATCGAATCCCACGTCGGGCTCCCGGTGCATGGAGCCTGCTTCTCCCTCTGCCTGTGTCTCTGCCTCTCTCTCTCTCTCTCTGTGTGACTATCATAAATAAATAAAAAGTAAAAAAAAAAAAGAAAGAAAAACGATCTGGGCTTTCATAAACATCTCTTCCTGAAAAGGATTTTGCTGGGTATACTACAAAACAAAAACAAAACAAAACAAAACAAAAAACCAAAGGCCTCACACACACACACACACACACACACACACACACACACACGAAAACTACATCTAAAATAAACATCTGTTCCCACAGCTGTTCCCAAAAACAGATTAAGGTACAACTGTCACATGAAAAGTGAAAAAGGGGAACATCTTTCCATTCTACTCTGAAGGAATTTAAAACCCCTTCCATTTACTAGCCAGTCATTTCACTGGGATTCAGTACATTTCAAGTCCTGCAAGTGAAAAACTGCTCTGTTATAAAGCAAACCTAAATATTCCACCAAGCTGGGAATATCTCAGGGCTCTAAACACAACACACATCCCACACTTCCTTTGGTCTCCACTCATTGTCCTCCACTTAAAATGAAGTGATTGTCATAGAAAGAAACACAAGATGGACCAAGAGGCAGCCGTCCTGCCATGCAGGGTTCTGGTCGGTGTGGGTGTCACTCGGAAAGGGGCGACTGGCTTCCGAGAGGGGGCCCAGAGGAGGCTCATTTTTAGAAAGATGGTGAAGAATGCAGAAACTATGCCCTATAAGAAATGCATCCAAGGGAACTGGAGACATTTAGTTTGCAGAGGAAACTGCTGGAGGAGACACGGCAGTTGTCTTAGTACATTTGAAAGGCTGTCACACAGAATATAGAACAGATTTATTCTGTGTTGCTGTGAGGTGCAGAACAAGTGTCAAGTGTCGGCGAGTGGGCTCATTTTGATTCGTTACAGGAAACCTTTCTGTCTAATTAGATTTAGTAACACAATTGGTTGATTCTTAAAATAGAGGGGGAGCTCCCTGCCACTCAGAAGAACCAAGTAGAGTCAAGCGGAAGGTTTCTCATACATGTAGGACTGAGTGCCAGGGTGGCTCAGTTGCCTAAGCGGCTGCCTTCTGCTCAGGTCATGATTCCGGAGTCCTGGGATCGAGTCTGTATCAGGCTCCCTGCTCTGTGGAGAGCCTGCTTCTCCCTCTGCCTCTGCCCCCGCCCCCTCCTTGTGTGCTTGCTCTGTCAAGTAAATAAATAAAATCTGAAAAATAAAATAAAATAGAATGTAGGACCAAGCCAATGACTATGCTTTTACAATCTGTCATTTGGGCTTGGTTATAAAGCTTTTTGTATAATTTTTGTTTTGTTTTGTTTTTTTTTTAAATTTTTTTTTATTTTTATTTATTTATGATAGTCACAGAGAGAGAGAGGCAGAGACACAGGCAGAGGGAGAAGCAGGCTCCATGCACCGGGAGCCTGACGTGGGATTCGATCCCGGGTCTCCAGGATCGCGCCCTGGGCCAAAGGCAGGCGCTAAACCACTGCGCCACCCAGGGATCCCCATTTTTTGTATAATTTTTGAAACTCAGAGAACAATGACTGGGGTATTTCTAGGACACAGTGATGTAGCCCCTTTGCTTCTTTAGTCATTATTCTCTTTTGTTTAGATGAATGACAAGCAGATGATGAACACACACACACACACACACAGAAAGGAAGGAAAATCACAGGAAGAGGGGTAGGAGGAGAATCCAGAGCTTCCCATGGCCTGCTCTTTCTTGGAAATTAGGCTAAATTGGAAGGGTCATATCCAATGAGAACCACTGCACACCTAGAGTGCACTTTCATCAAAGACCAATTCACCCTAAAATTTCTCACTAGATGTGAACTTTCACCAGCAGCACTGCAATGTCCATATACAATAACATAGCTCTTGTGTTTATTTGTCCTCTTCATGGAAGTTCTCTGGTATCTTCCAGTACATCTGAGCTCATCCATAGCTGGATGACACAAGTTGTGTTTACAGATTAACTTTAAAGAACATGCATACTTCCACTAAGCTCCCCTTCCCCAAACAAACATAAGTACATGCAAAGAGCCCTATAGACCCAACCTACTTCCTAAACAAAACCAAATTCAAACAGACAAGCAAACAAAGCCACCACAATCTCCTTACAGGAAAGAGTCACTTTTGAAGATGGATTTTAAGAATACAGAACTGTGAACTCAGCTGATCACCAAATATCAAGTAAACAAGAAAAAAACCCACCAAGAAGGATCAGCATGTATGTGGTCTTCTAACTGGATCCCCATTGGTGCTAAACTGAATTCCAGAGTCCTTTCAAAGCCCACTTAAATTCTATCTCTTTTTTTTAAGATTTTATTTATTTATTACAGAGAGACAGAGAGAGAGAGAGAGAGAGAGAGAGAAGAGGCAGAGACACAGGCAGAGGGAGAAGCAGGTTCCATGCAGGAAGAAAAGAACTTGGTCCTTTCTTAAGGTTCCATGGCTCCAACCACTGTTAGCAAAATAAACATGAAAGACATTCCTGGCACCACCCTTTCTCTCACCACAATATGCAATTAATAACTAAAGCCCACCTAATTACTCTCCTATGTACTATTTGAATTCATCCTATCAGCACCTTTCTTCTGGACAATTGCAAAGTCTTCCCAGCTAGTCTCTCCAGGTACATGCTTTGCTTCAATCTAGAGCTAAAACAATCCGAAAGACAAAAATGATCATGCTACTTCCCTTCGACGGAAGCCACTGCCCTTAGGATACGTTCCAAACTCCTCAGCCTGGCCACAAGGCCCTGAATGATCTGACCACTTGCTACTTCTCTAACTGGGAAGAAGTAGCCTGGGGACTCAAGTCCTGTTGCTCCCTGTCCCTTCCAAGAAGGGGCCATACTCCTTCCCGCCTCAGAGCTTTATGCATCTCCCTTCCTAGCCAAGTCCTACTCCTCCTTCAGTTCTCAACTCCATCTCAGCAAAGAAACATTCTCTGACACCTGCCACTGCTACATCAGACCCCCACTTAAATATTCCCACAGCTCTTGTCATCTCCCCTTGTAATCCACATCATACTTTCCAGTCCTTATTCATTGTCAGCTTCCCAAAGGAGGTTAGAAATGTCTAGATAACAGGGACCATGTCTGCCTCAATCAATGCTGTATTCCATGTACCCTGCACCTAATTTGTGCTCAAATCATTGTTGAATGAACACATTAATGAATGACATGTGCTGTCTAAATCAATGATTCATACGTTTCACTATGCAGAAGAATTCCGGGAAGCCAATTTAGCAGATCCATGATCAGCCCCGGGAATCTACCTTTTTACCAAGAGCTCTGGAGGACTTTGGTCTAGATTTCCCTTGGCTCACACTCTGAAGAGCAATACTCCAAGATGCAGACAGCAGGGGTGGGTGGGTGGGGGTAGGGAGAGAAGCAGAATTGAGATTAAACAGACAAAGGGAGCAAAATGTGAGAAATTAAATAACAATAGGAGATCTATGTAATTGTTCAAACAACCACTGAACCTCTGAAGGACTACGTGACAGATTGTCAAATGAAATCCTCAGACAATGAGAGCCCAACACACTTAGAAGAAGAAGCCATCTGGAGTGGCTGGAGGTCTGTGTGTGTGTGTGGGGGGGGGGGCGTGGGTTGTTAAAACAGGAAAATAAATTTGAGAATGAGGTTGGAGGGGAGAAGATGGGAAGAAATGGTATTACAGAAGGATACAGGAGCATGAGTTTAGAGGAAGGAGGGTAGAGGGCAAGAAGTGAACTACTTTGCTTGAAAGTCCAGAAGTTGAGTGGCTAGGAATATGATTAGAAATAGGGAAGGGTCTGACTGGAGAGGTAATGAGGAGAGTCAGGATATGCCACCCTAAAATAGGCCACTTTGGCATAAGGATTATTTTGAGGTGAAGGCCACTGAGAAGCAGTAAATGCAGGGAGAACTTGCTGCCCTCTTCTTTTCTGTCTAAAAGGAGGGCATATATTTCTCTCTGTAAAGGTGTCCTGCCTCCCCTCTCTGCTATCAAAGAAGATGACTCTCTTCACTGGAGAGGGTAGTCAGTTTGAATCTGCATAACAGAACTCAAAATCCTTACCTTATTCAACCCTTACCTCTTCTTGGCTTCCCCCATATATTTACTTACCTTCCCACAATTAACTCCTCTAGAAGCCCAAACCTATTTTCCTTTGTCCTGTCACTTCTCTATAATTTACCACCTTTTATTAAAACAGTATAAGCTTCCAGGTCTACCCACTTTTAAGCATTTTCAATTATTATTCTAGATTTATTTTCAAGTAATCTCTAGACCCAACATGGGACTTGAATTTACAACCCCTAGATGCATACTCCACCCACTTAGCCAGACTGGCACCCTAGGGCTCTCAATTCTTTTAGGTGAGGTCTCTGATGTGCATATGAAATAAACCTCCTCTCCTATGAATCTCTGCCTGTTGTCACTTTAATTCACAGGTCCCAGTCACTGAAGATAAGATGTAGAGGTGAAGTTTTTTTTTTTTCCTTCTCCTACCTTAAGCAAAGGAATGACAGCCAGAAATTCCCAAAGGTAATACTTGACTTGCAATCTAAATAAAGGGCTTAAATTTGAGATACTTAAAAAAAAAAATCCTCTGTTTTTATAGTATGCCCCACCTTCCTGATGTACTGAAGGACTTCTCCATAATGTAGACTTCATGTGAGTTGTAAAAATATAGGACAAAGAATTAAGGCTAAAGAAGATCGTGTGTACATCATGTCAGAGAGGCACTTCGTTCTAAGACCATGAGTGCTGAAGAATTTCAAGGAAAACGGAACAGCTGAAATGTAAGTCTAACTGTGAACTCAGTTAACATAAGAGGAGTCCTTTTTCTACCTTACTTATTTCATGTCTGCTTTGATGAGCAGTGGAGACAGCTTGAAAGGGATCAGGATATTCTTCCCCAAACTATTCCACTTTGGTATAAGGATTATTTAGAGCTGAAAGCAATTAAGGAACAGCAGACCCAGGAGAAACTCTCTGTCCTCCTCCTTTCTGCTTAAAAGCAGGGCATAAATTTCCCTTTGTGAAGGTGTGCCCCACACCTGTTCCAGGAACAACTCTTATCACTGGAGACAGAGTCAGCACTGAGATGAGTCCGCATAAACACATCTTACTAAAATAACCCGTATCTTCCACTAGTTCCCTTTCTATATATATTTTCTTTTTTTAAAAAAGATTTTATTTCTTTATTTGAGGGAGGGAAGGAGAGAGAGAGAGAAAGAGAGAACAAGCAGGGGTGGGGGCAGAGGGAGAAGGAGAAGCAGACTCCCTGCTGAGCAGGGAGCCCAATGCAGGGCTTGATCCCAGGGCCCTGAGATCAAGACCTGAGCCAAATGTAGATACCTAACCTACTGAGCCACCCAGGCACCCCTACCCCCATTTACTTTCTAGTTGCTTCTGCACAATTTATTGTCCCTTGAAGCCCAAAGAAGAGCTGTGGTTAAATGGTATATTAACCCCTGAAACTAACCACCTTTTTGAGTTTCACTTCTTTTCGGACAACTCCTATCCATGTAAAATATTAATGAAATTAATATTCTCCTGTTAATATTCTCCTGTTAATCTGTTCTTCATCAATTAAATTTGTTAGGCCTCCATATGCTGAACACCAGAGGAAAAGTTCTTCCTCCCCAGCAGAATCTACTTGCTGAAGCTCAAATGGCACAACCCAAAACATATAGTGGCTGACTGGATGGAACAGGGATTGTGAAAAAGAACAAAGAGGGTGCACCTGGGCAGCTCAGTTGGTTAATTGTCAGTGAATTGTCCTTCAGCTCAGGTCGTGATCCTGGGGTTCCGGGATTGAGCCCCACATAAGGCTCCCTGCTCAGTGGGGAGTCTGCTTCCCCCCCTCCTTCAGCCCCTCTCCGCTGCTTGTGCTCTCTCTCAAATAAATAAATAAAATATTTTAAAAAGGAACAAAGGAAAACTCCAGAATTTCACCCCGACGAGATCCTGTCAGAGTGCCCACAACCAGTTCCCGAGTGTATGGAATGTGTAGGTGGTGCGGTAATAGAACTGAAAGGAGCTGGCTTTATGTCCTGGTTCCAACACTTCAATGCCAGGTGGATTATCCTCTGCTCAACTGCACATTCTTCATCTGTGAAATGGAGATACAATTTCTCGCCATCCTTACAGGGTTGTGTAGGGAAAGCATTTGTGAACTCTAAGTTACTTTATACATAGAAAGCATTGTGAAATTCTATCAATAAGGCAATAAATAGCTCTTAAGTTGATTTCATTTTTTTCTTAAGTTTCTACGCAAGTGACATTCAAGTAAACATTAGTTGTGGTAGATGATACAAGGTATAGCGGTAAAATGATTCTGAATGGTACATAACATTCTTCTGTATATATATCATCTCTTTGGCCTCACTTCACTTGCTTTCCTGAGAATAAACATATTAAACCCCAGCAGTACATCAATGTTACTCTCCAAAGGCTAAATACTGCAGGAATTTATATCTGATATTTAGGAAAAATGCCAAACCTGGCGATATCTGTATACACATTAGATAAGAGATTCAGCAAACAGATGCTCCTTCTTGCAATCAGCCAAGAACTTCTAATATTCTGACAACTTGTTAATCAACCAACATATGGTATCACTTTCGTAAACACAACACTCAGATTTTGCTTTTTACAGGGCATTTTCTGAGAGAAGTAATGGTCCTGACTCATCAACACTATTCACTGGAAACCAAGTGAAGCTAGCCTCCGCCACCACCTTACATTTGTTTAATTACTTGGGGAGAAAATAAATACAGGCATTGATTTGGATTTTATGCAGTTTATTCCTGAGTTGAGAATTTTAAAACCTCATCCCTTAGACATTTGCAAAAGTAGTAGAATATTTTCTTTATACAGATTTATGTGTACAGATACGTGTATATGTCAAAAAATTTCTATAGTTTCTATTTTAGTTTCCTACGGCTGCTATAATAGTATGGAAAACTGAATGGCTTAAAACAAGATAAAAATTTTAAAAAGCAACAGGATAAAAAGAAGACAAATTTATTTCCTCATGCTTCTGGAGGCTGGAAGACTGATATCAAGCTGTTCGGAAGGCCCCACTCCCTCCTAAGCTTCTAAGGAAGGATCTTTTCTTCCCTCCTCCCAATTCTGGTAGCTCTTGAGGCACATCCCTCCAATCAATCTTGGCCTCACCTTCATATGGCCATCTCCCTTCTGTGTTTGCATCCAAACTTATTCTTATGAAAAGGACACCAGTCATATGGGATCAGGGATCACTGTACTCCTGTATGACCACATCTTAACCTAATTATACCTACAAAGATCCTATTTCCAAATAGGGTCACATTCACAGGTCTGGATGGGAGTTAGGGCTTCAGTGTACCCTTTTTGGGCACACAATATCTAAACAGAACAAATCTGAGCCTATAAGATAACTCTGTTAGGCATTTGTGAACTTTTTCTACCAATACTATTACTATGGGGGATCATCCTCGGGTTCCTTGAAGTGGGCCCAGCTGACTCAAATACTGACCTGATGCTCATAATAACCCTTTTCTGGGGTGCCTGAGTGGCTCAGTTATTTGAGCAATTGAGTCTTGATTTCGGCTCAGGTCATGATCTTGTGGTCATGGAATCAAGCCCCATGTCAGGCTCCACACTGAGGGGGGAGTCTGCTTGAGATTCTCTCTCTCTCTCCCTCTGCCCCTCTCCCTACCCCTCCCTATGCTCATGCTCTCTCTCTCTCTCTAATAAATAAATAAATAGATCTTAAAACAAAAAACAAAAAACTTCTTTGTACATTTCCTTCCCATCCCAGGAATCTCTTCTAACCATCTCCTTTCTTTGTGAATCCACTTTTCTCCTGGCTTCGACTGCACTCTTCAGTCCCCAATCCCTACCTCTGTGATCAACCCCAGCATGTCTTCACCCTTGCTCTCAAGCACCACTTCATTGGGCCACAGCTCAGCTTTCCAGCCAGACCCTAAACCAACCTAGTCCCCTACTCCACCCAGTGCACCAAGTTCTGCCAGCACCACTGAGGGGTGTGAGATCCCCTCCTTCCTGCACAAAGGGAACCAGCCAGGCCCTAGCTAGGTGAGAGGGGGTGTGGGCAGGTGGGAAATTACCTTTTGAAGGGCTTCAAACCGTCTACTTTCCCAATGCTTATGTCTACAGTGATGGGGTTAACAGCATCGTCATGGCCATTCACCTAAGTCCTCCACTTCTGAGGTTTCAGTAATAATGTTTATTCCTAATATTTCAGAAAATTATATATTTTATGTGCTTTGATGACAACAAAACTACCTCCTCTATGAGATGTTTAGAAGTTCTATCTAGGGGCACCTGGGTGGCTCAGTCGGTTAAGTGTGCCTTCAGTTCAAGTCATGATCCCGGGGTCCTGGGATCAAGCCCCATATTGGGCTTCCTTCTCAGTGGGGAGTCTGCTTCTCCTTCTCCCTCTGCCCCTCCCCACAGCTCATGCTCACTCTTTCTCTCTCTCTCAAATAATAAATAAAATCTTAAAAAAAAATAAAAGCTCTACCTACATTCAAGATGACCAGGATTATCAAAAGACACCAAGACCCTATGTGCTTTCTCAGTCCTGAATTCTAGTCAGAACCTGCACCTCCACTAAGAAAACTACATAGGTCCCTCCACAGTCTTGACCTCAGTCTCCTATATCTACACCCCCCACCACTGAAAGCCCTCTCATTTGAGGTGTGACCAACCTCACCCTGACAAAGTCAACTCAGCTGTGGCTTCAATTGGCCTTCTGGAGCATTTGAGAGGCTTGATCACCTATTTCCTCCTGAAACATTCTCTTTACTGGCTTCTGGGACACCACCCTCACCTGTTTCTCCTTCTCCTTGCAGATCCCTTCCTCAGGCTTCTCTGCTACCTCTCCTTTGAGCCCCATATTTGCATATTTGCCTCTGCAAAATCTCCTCTTGGGTATCTAATGGACTTCTCAAACTTAACATGCCCCAAACAAAAATTCCTAATTTCCCACTCCTAGCCCCTCCCCTTCCAAGCCTGGTCTACCTATGGGCCCCCACCTAGGTCTGTGACACTCCCATGATTAGAGCTACTCAGGCCCTAAATTACATTTTGTTTTTTGTTTTACATTTTCCCATATTTATTGAACTAAAATTGACATACAACATTGTGTATGTTTAAGGTATATACTGTGATGATTTGATATACATATATAATGAGAAATGATGACCACATCTATTACCTCACATAGTTACCATTTTTGTTGTTGTGTTGAGAACATTTCAGCCTTATTCTCTAAACAACTTTCAAGTATACAATACAGTATTGTTAACTATCATCCTTGTGCTCTACATCAGATCCTCAGATCTGGATCATACACCAGATCATCTCCTAACTGGCAGTTTGGACCCTTTGACCAACATCTGTTCCTTTCTACCATCCCCTGGCCCCTGGCAGCCACCAACAAACCCTGATTCTCTGAGTGCAGCCTTTTTAGATTTCACATATAAGTGATCATACCGTATTTGTCTTTCTTTAACTGATTTCACCTAGCATGATGCTCTCAAGGTCCATCCATATTGTCACAATGGCAATAGTTCCTTCTTTTTTATGGTTAAATAACATTCCACCAGAATTACTTTTTTCTCTAAAACTCCATATCCAATTTATAGAGTACAATTTACAGAGATCTTTTCACTCTACTTCAAAAATAGATCCCAAATCTGACTCCTTCTCTACTGCTCCCACCTCATCAAAGTCACCATCTCCTCCCATGTAAGACTTTGGAAGAGCCTGTAACCCATGTCCCTGTAAGTTTACAGGGACTCCTTTGTCAAGAACACCATGCCAAGTCATCAATATTCTCTCCTTAATTTATGCATTCTGTGTGCGTCTGTGTGCAAGTTGGTGGGTACATATCAGTTTGTTCTTTCTAAAGGGTTTCCCTGAGACTATACCCTAAGCTTTAATAATCAAATTAATTCAATCAATTAAAGTTATAAGCCCTTTATAGTTCCTTAGAGACTTGGATTTAACCTTGTGGCAGACATTGGGCTTTTTAATCAATGAAATGTAAGCAAGGGAAAGGCAACAATGTACTGAAGTAGTGCCTGAATGTAGATATTTCAGATTAAGGTGTTTAGGGACCTGATTATGTAACTTGAATATTTTAGTGGAGGTGTGACCCCAAATGCACTATGTCAGAACAATGTGGTCTCATGTGAATTGTTTTCTTTGGTGGCCAAGAAGGAGAGAACACCCTCTTTTTGGAAGGGCACGGTTGCCCCAGGAAGAACATGAACTTCTCACTCTTCAATCTCCTGGAAGAGTCCTCTTCTGTGATAGGATAGGAAATTAGGTTTTAAGGTATAGCTTTAGTCTTGGGTGTGTAGGTGTGCATGTGTGTACAGGCACATGATGAAGGTGGTAGGGAGGAATGCCTTCCTTTCCCCTAGGGGCTGGTGGTATGATGTGGATTCTAAGATATGGAGATGCCCGGGGGGCACCCTGAGGTGAAGGGTGAGCTGGTCAGGTCATAAGGCAGGTGAATTAACTTTTTAGTTATGCAGAACAACGTAAAAGTCCATGTTCATTTCAGAGTGAGCTAGGAAGGTGAGAGCAGGTCTGATGCATCAGGTCATAGTGGGAAAGCAGGAGTGAACAATATATCTTAAACACTTTTAGAATAATATGCATGGAGAGCCTGAGTTTGAACTTGTGGACAAGAAGGGAAATATGAATGGCACTGAACTCTTTGGTCAACTATTGGGTCTTAAACAAGGATTATTCCCCTGTGGGCACTAATATTAGCCAATAGTTTATAAAATACTTACAGTTGACCCTTGAACAACATGGATTGAACTGCATGGGTCCACTTATATATGGATTTTTTTCTGGTGCATAAATACAGTATAATAAATGTATTTTCTCTTTATTATAGTTTTCTCAATAACATTTTCTTCTTTTTAAAATTTTATTTATTTATTCATGAGAGACACACAGAGAGAGGCAGAGACAGGTAGAGGGAGAAGCAAACTCCCTGCGGGGAGTGCAATGTGGGACTCCATCCCAGGACCTCAGGATCACTCCCTAAGCTAAAGGCAGTTGCTCAGCCATGGAGCCACCCAGGTGCCCCTCATAACATTTTCTTTTCTCTAGCCTATTATTTGTAAGAATACAGTATATAATATATATTATATAATTTTGTATTATTTGTATGCTTTATGTATATATAAACATGCAAATATACAAAATATGTGTTAATCAACTGTTTATATCGCTGGTAAGGCTTCCAGTCAACAGTAGGCTAATGTAGTTAAGTTTCAGGGAAAGCAAGTTATACATGGATTTTCGACTGCACCAGGTGTCAGCACCCCTAACACCCACGTTGTGCAGAGGCCTACTGTACAGTGTGCCAAGTGTGCTCTAACCACTGGACAAGTGTTGACTCTAATTCTCACAACAGCTGAAGTCAAACTCTCTGAGTGCAGGTTCTGGCTCTAATACATACAAGGTGTGACCTTGGCAAAGTTAGCTTCTCTGGGCCTCTGTTTACTCATCAGTAGAAAAAAAGAAATAATAGCACCTATTTCTCTGAGCCATTGTGAGAATGAGTGATTTTAAGAACTACACAGAGGGGCACCTGGGTGACTCAGTTAAGCGTCTGACTCTTGATTCAGCTCAGGTCATGATCTCAGGGTTGTGAGGCTCTGGGCTGACTGGAGAGTCTTCTGGAGATTCTCTCTCTCTGCTCTTCCACACAACCTTCACTAGCACATGTGCCTGCTCTCAAAAACAAACAAACAAACAAACAAAAAAACCCCCAAAACTATACAGACTGCCTCTCGAAATTGTGACTGAGCAGTCATCTTTCAAAATCCTGGAACAGGCTCTTTATCCTGTCCTTGAATCTGGACAGGACAAAAATACCTTCCTGGTCTAGCGGTAGTAGGAAAATGGCTCCTCTAGAAATGGCAAATTATTTGACAGCTTTTCCTTTAAAGCTTTTCTCCTTTTTCAGTATTCGAGGGAAAGTCACAGCAAAGGGTTAGCTCCTGCTGCCTCAATAGAAATCCAAAATTTCTAATTTATTTAGTTCTGTTCCCCCCACTGTGTGTTACACATTCAGTACAGCGACCCACAGTTGTGGGCTTAAATTCCACTTCCATCACCTACCAGCTAGATGACCTTTGTCAAGTCATTTGCCTTCTCAAAGTCTGTTCCCTCCTTGGTTAAATGGGAATAAAAATAGTACTGACCTCAGGGTGCCTGGGTGGCTCAGTGGGTTAAGTGTCTGACTCTTGATTTTGGCTAAGGTCATGATCTTGGCTCAGGTCACGATCTCAGGGTCATAAAACTGAGCCTGCACTGGGCATCAGGGCCGTGCTGGGCCTGGAGACTACTTCAGGAGTCTCTGCCTCTCCCCTGCCCTGCCACCTCAAAAAAAAAAAAAAAAAAGGAAAAGAAAAAAGCACTAATCTCAGAGGATCTCATGAGGATTATATTAAAATAAGTATGTAAACTGCTCCTTGTAGCTCTTGGTTTGCAGGAAGCTTTCGGTAACTCCTAGCTATTTTCTAGTTTGGATTGTGGTGTTGATCAGCATTATTGAAGGGAGAAAGAGTATTTTATTTTAAATTGTTTCAGTGCGTTTTATTAAGATTTTTAAAGGTCATGTATTTTAAAAACATGCCATGAGGTCTTTATAAATATCTAGATTAGTGAAGTCTTTTCCAGTCATGTCATATTCCTTATTTGTGAGATCTTTTCCGTGGAAATGTGTCTTAAAACTTTTCTCATCAGGGATGTATATTTTGGTGTTATAAATTCACCACAAAATGATGAAGATGAAGATGATGATGATGATGATGATGCCCATGACCAACCTCATCACTTTGATGCCTAATTTGATGAGGATAATTCAGATTGAATGAAATCTCTGAGTGAATGAAATGCTTTATGCCTTGTTTGCTCTTGGCAGAGTGAGCCTGCTGATCTGAGCTCTGAGCTATCCCACGCGGGTTGGTAAGGATCAGTTTTGCTGATGCAGTTCAGAGATGAGAGTGTTTATAAACTACATTTGAACATTGCTTTTCCACGAATCCTTATTGGGCAGAATGCTGCCTTGTAACAAGCATCTCCATCTGGAATGCCCCCTTCAGAGGATTTTATAGCCAGAGCACCCAGAAGAAATGAAGCTTCTTTACCCATCAGGTAGTTCCAGCAAGGATATCTTGCAACTACAAACCATACTTTTTAAATTTTTCTAACTTTCAATTCATGCAGACTTTTCTTTAAGTTTATAGATTATCTTTTAGAGTCACACAATTCCAGTCAATTCAGAATAGAAATGGATGGAGCCAACTTCAATCTTTTGTTACATAGACAGTAGAGGTGGCAGGGATATGAACAGAAAGCCAGAAGTGGTGAGGGTTTTTTGACCACCATATCCATTCACTGCTCCTTTGTCCTCTCTCTATCATAGAACTTGGATTTACTTACTAAGTCTTCCTCCTCAGACTGTAGTATGAGGAAGGTTGCCAAAGAAGAGCCTCCCCTGGGGATGCATCCAAGCAGCACATTCCTGCAAACCCCACTGCCTCTCCATTTCACAGCCAGGAAAATAATGGAGTCCCCAAATGAGGCAAATTTCATACAATGGACGTGGGGACAGATAGAAGAGTGTCTATGTTTCCTTTAAAAGCCAAAGAACAGACACCTGAAAAAGACTCATTCATCAAACACAAAGCCCAGTCCCCCTGGGACTCCTACCTTCCTCTCCTGCTTTCAGGAGCAACTTTATTTCCCTGTTCTAAAGTCTCAACTTGCTACTAAGCAATGAGCAGCAAATGCTGCAAAATATTGAACACAAAACAGTCTTTTCAATGCTGTTGTATTTAGGACAGAGACAAACTAGCATTGGAAAATGTTATTCTTAATTTGAGTTTTTGTGTAATGCATGGATATGTGTAGATAATTAGGCCCAATAGTCCCTATACTAGGACAAAATCTGTGCATTTTCCTTAGTTAGAAGAGAGATGGACTGGCATAATATATTCAATTATTGCTATTAAATGTAGCTTGTTTCTGAAAAAAAATCCCTTCAAACTTTTTGAATATTAGTGAATTATACTCCAAAGCAGTAATGTAGTTAGATGTTTAGTGTTTTATGAATATAGGTTACTTTATGTCCTATAAATTGTTCAACATCACAAGCACCATGAATGGGCTGCCATGAAAGCAAGATAGTGACCAAACCTAGAAGACAAACCTGTCCTGTCTATGAGAAGCACCCTTTCTCTTGGAAGGGTCCTGGCCCCCTGGGAGCCTGAAGGCTGTATATATCCTAGCACAGTGAACCCAGGACAGGTTAAGTACTCAGTAAAATTTGACTGACTTGCTAATTGATTACCACCATCTTTTCCAGATCTATATTTCATTTATTAATTTATCATTTTTTGGATTTATTGACTAACTACTAGGTATGGGATATAATAGGGAACAAAACTAATTTCTTTACCTTGTGGAGCTAGCCTTCTGGTAGCAGAGATGACAGGAAACAAAGACTGGTAAATGAAATAAAAAAGCAGGACAAGGGATAGAGAGTGCAGGCAGTGTTATTTCAATGATGGGAGGATGATGATTAGGGAAGGTGTCTTTGATGAGGTAATATTGATGCTTAGGGACCTGCATGAGGGGGTAGAGGGAGTCCCACAGTTACCCAGAGGAAAATATTCCAGGTAGAAGGAATAGTAAACATGTGCAAACATCCTGAGGCAAAGCATGTCTGATAAATAGAGCACCAAGAAGTCTCCAGAAGAGACCAGAACAGAGGAAATAAAGGGGAGAGTATTAGAAAATGGTCAAGAAGGGCCGGTATGGGCCAAACCATTAGGGTCTTGTAAAATTTTATGTCCAGTATGATGAAAAGTGATGATACATTTACTGAGAGCCATCTTGCCTCAAAGCTCTGAGTTTCAGTGCCGTCGGTAATTAAAAGAAAAATAAAGATAAGAGCGGGCACAGCACGAAAATGTGATGTGTGGAAGATTTTGCTGTACCTCATGCTTCTGGAGTTAACTAAACTCATCAGGGCAGCCAACCTTCCGGCCTGCTTCACCAGGCCCTGTTGGCAGCTGGCATCTCCGTGAATCATGGCCCTGGATGAGCCCCTCCAGCCCCTGGATCTCATGCTTGGCAAGCACACCTGAGTGTGGGAACAACTTCAGAACCACTGCTGGATGATCCAGATGAAAAATGATCTCTTTACTGTGGGGTTTGCTTTTGCTTAAAAAATGAAAAGCAATTTCTCCAGGAACTGGAGGTGGGGTGCTCTGGAAAGGAGGGTGTCCTTTGAGGCTCACACGTGGGAACACTGATAATGTCAAGCAGTGGCCACGGAGAGCCCGAGACTCGCTTTGTTGAGTGCTAAACCGGGGGCCGTGCCTTCTGCTGCCGCAGGGACTGTCAGGAAATCCTCCCACATAGGAAATCCTCCAACATATTGGCGACTCTGCTGGTTCTTCCCAACTCACTTTATCATGCAGAAAAGAACCTAATTCTTGAATAATCAGCTCTTCTGTCATGTTTCTCCTAAAACAAGAAAATGCAGGGATCATTGAGGGAAGGAATTCTCCTCACCCCCACCCCTTGCAAAAGGTCTCTGTGGCACAGAGGAAATGGCCCTGCGATATTTCAGCTTCTGCTTACAAGTTTTCTTTGGAACGAGGCCATGCTCTAGGCAGACAAACTCCGGACTGAAGCCCAGGTTATCTGCTTACTTGCATGTGTCCTCGGGCAAATGACAGACTTTCTTCAGGCCTGTTTCCTCATCTGAAAAAAAGAATGATTCCCAACTTATAAAGTACACTTTAAGGATAGGGAATTATGTGCCTGTACCTGTATCTATACCTATATCTACATATTACCTAGCATCTAGCAGAATGTTAATTATTGATGGTTTTAGTTTTTTCTACTGTTATTAGGAATTCAAATCTTATAATTTTTAGTTCTCTGTATTACATAACCCCTGAAATAGCCAGGATTCAATTTCAGCAGCGGACTGAGAGTAAAGAATCTGTCAGAATCAGGGTCAGAATTAGAACCTTAATGTTCTATCCACTAACAAAGGTCAAAGGTCAAGGTTCTTTTTTATGATTTTATTTATTTATTTATTTGACAGAGAGAGAGAGAGAGAGAACCCACAAGCACACAAGCAAGGGGGAGAAGCTGGGGGAGGGAGAGGGAGAATCAGACTCTCCACTGAGCAAGGAGTTTGATGTAGGGCTCAATCTCAGGACTCCAGGATCATGACTTGAGCTGAAGGCCGATGCTTAACCAACAGAGCCACCCACGCACCCAGTTATTTATTTATTTATTTATTTATTTATTTATTTATTTATTTATTTTAGTTTTTTAATTTTAATTCCAGTATAGTTAACATACAGTGTTATATTAGTTTCAGGTATACGATATAGTGATTCAGACATTCTATACCTTACTTAGTGCTTATCATGATAAGTTTTATTCTTAATCCCCATCGCCTATTTCCACATCCCTCACCCACCTCCCCACTGGTAACCATCTGTTTGTTCTCTATAGTTAAGAGTCTGTTTCTTGGTTTCTCTCTCTCTCTCTCTTTCTCTCTCTCACACACACACACACACACACACACACACACACTCACGTTTTACCCCTTTGTTTGCTTGTTTTCTTTCCTAAATTCCACAAATGAGTGAAATCATAAGGCATTGGTCTTTCTTTGACTGACTTATTTCTCCTAGCATTATACCCTCTAGCTCTATCCATGTCATTGCAAATAGCAAGATTTCACTCTCATATGGCTGAATAATATTCTATTATATATATCTATCATATCCTCTTTATAACAAAGGCCATGGTTTTAAGGGAAGAGATAATGCCTAGTCAGGAAAAGACAAATACTTCCTAAATATGTTGTCACTCTGCTCTAAGACCTGGTCAATCCATCATATTCCTCTTTCTCATTGAGTCCAGACCAGAATCCTGCTCAGAATCCTTCTTAACACAGTACCTCTGACATCCTTTAGCAATAGATGTCAACTGTAAATGGAGATAAAGCCTAATTCCTATAGTTGGTCTAATGATGATGAGAAAATAGTGTTTTTATAAAGTAAAGGAAAGGAGTACGGTGAATGAGGAAAGGGGCTGGTAGAGGGATATAATTATATAATAGAAGGTCAATGAGTTTTCCACAGTTATTAGGATTGGGCAAAAGTGGAAAAATCCTCATGCCCCTGGAAGTGAGATGGCCTGGCCTAGCCAGTTGTGTGACTGCTGGAGAGGGTCAGAGGCTGTTCCACCTCAGGTTAGGTTTTGGGTAGGCTCTATAGAACTTTAGGGAAGATAAACATGCCCTGGGCTTGGGATGTCAACCAACAAATGACTTTACAAATGAATTCCACAAAATTATTTTCACGACACATACATACAAGACTTTGGTTTCCCTTACCTTTTTGTTTTATCTAAAGAAACATACACACACATAAACACACATGCACTCACACAAACACACAGAGCCTTTCTAATATCTCTAGGTTGATGTTATTCTGTTATCCAGTGCTTTCTATCATAAGGTAGATGAGGGGAGTTCTTGAGAGCAGATTCATCATTAAAATTTAGAGAGATCCAAGCAAGGCAGGGTTTTACCAGTTTATTATTCATTAGGTATCTTTTTTTTTTCTTTTAAAAGTGTGTTCTCTGTTTTGTTTTGTTTTATTTTGACCATTCAAGAAATCTGTTTTCTCTCTTTTTTAAGTAAGCTCCATACCCAAGTGAGGCTTGAACTCATGACTCCAAGATCCATTAACTGAGCCAGTCAAGCGCCTCATACTTTCTCTAAAAATAGATTATGTAAAACTCAAAGCTATATTCTTTTACCTTAATCAGTATCCTTCCTTTCCAAACTTTTTTCCTCCAGCTACCAACCCCTAAACTGTTTCTTCTGATGTAGGCTTTTCTGAACTGAACATGGATCTCAGCAGGTCTTCCCTTGAACTAGCTTTCAGCAGCAACAAAAAATGCCTTTTCAGGATGTCCACCAATTCAGGAATAGTCTCACAGCTTTTCCTAGTGATTTATTTATCAAGTAAGGCTACGAGGACGGTGTTTTTCTCTCATCCAGCCACTCAGTTTTAGCAAAAAGTAGTTTTGAAATTTTAAAAATGATTTGCCCAAAGGTTTGAAAAAAGTCCTTTGAAGTTTCAAGAAAATGAGTTACAGAAAATTAGCTTTGAGTCCTCTCACAGGAGGCACAAGGAAGGAAAAAGGGCAACTGAGTCTGCAGGACTTGGTGAGTCTTGAATCGTGGATTTTATAAACTGTCTTGTCACCTTACACTCTGACAAAAACCAGCAATAGATCCCCCAAATTAAAAAACAAATGCCTGAGAAACTTGCTTACTGAAAGGCCACCGAATTGCCTTTTTCCTCCTGTAACTAGGTGACTGGATAGTCTGAACTCAGTGTTGAAAACACAGAATGGTTTATTTTTCCCAGTTACTGCCTTCAGCCATGCTGTCAAATACGTTTTTTTCGTCCCTTAATGACAGCTCAGCTACATCCTGTAAACTTCTGCTCACCTTCAGTTATGAAGTCCAGGCCGGCTTAAAACTTTTTTTTTAAAAAAAGGTTTTATTTATTTATTCATGAAAGACAGAGAGAGAGAGAGAGAGAGAGAGAGAGAGAGAGAGGCAGAGACACAGGCAGAGGGAGAAGCAGGCTCCATGCAGGGAGCCTGATGTGGGACTCGATCCCGGGTCTCCAGGATCATACACTGGGCCAAAGGCAGGCGCCAAACCGCTGAGCCACCCAGGGATCCCCCCAGCTTAAAACTTTAATCTCATATCCAATTTAAATCTCATCCCCTTCCTTCCTCTAGCACAGACTGGTTCTAGGGATGTGCCATTGGGATCTGACATCATCTGTCTCTGGGCACCTCTTTTCAATCCTCCTCCAAAATCTGTCTCCTCAGTGGGTTTGGGGCAGTGGGGAGGTATCAGGTGAGTCCTCTCTGGATGCTCTTTTTTTTTTTTTTCCTTTTGCTTCTCAGGCTAACACTGACAAGCTCTTGGCATTTACTATGTGACAGGATCTAAATGTGGCCCTTGGGTGCTTGACTTCTCTTCTGGCTGGTGGTTTTGGAGGATCTATACAGTTCTTGGAGGCAAACCATCAGAATCCTGGTCAACATCTCCTACTCCAACACAGCCTCCCCTACCAGGAGCACTCTCCCTCCAGGCCATGCCCAAGCATTCTCTTAGAAACTCAGGAACCCTTGTGTGCTAGTGGAGAGCTCTCAACATGGTGCCAGGCCACGCCTGTTCCATGCAGGAATCTCATCCATCCTTGCCATCACCCTTACTACTTTCAGCTTCATAACCAGTTCTTTGCTTTGCCATTCCTTTCTCCTATTCCCTTTCCCCAAATCAGCAGGGCACAAGAACTGACTTTCTGGTCTGCTACCTGAGTAGAGGTTCAGCCAGCAAGGGATGTGTCACTCTCTTCCTCTTGCTAACACCTTTCCCTCAAGGCAATCTTCTCTTGGCTTCAAGAGGGGAGAGCAGCCCCACTATCCCCACAAAAAGACTCCCTGGCTACAGTGAACACTGCAGTCATGGTGTGGGGCCAATTATTTCAAGAAATTCCCATCCTTTTTTCGCCCTCCTGGGGCATTGTTTTTGGTTCCAGTAGCAGGGCGAATTCTTCTAAGACCTTTGGGGAAGGTGTTTGCCCCAAGTTGTTTGGGGGTTATTGCTAATGTGCAAGATCTGAAACCTCCTTGATCTCAGTTTTCGTCCCTACTTGCCAATTCCCAACATCTCCTAAAACTCATCTCTGTCAAACCAGAAGTCTTTCCAAACTGACCGATTCATTTATCCATTTGACAAATATTTCTCTTTTTAAAAGATTTTTATTTATTTGACAGAGAGAGAGAGTACAAGCAGGGGGAATAGCAGAGGGAGTGGGAGAAGCAGACTCCCTGCTGAGCAGGGAGCTAGGGAGCTCAGTCCCAGGGTCCCAAGATCATGGCCTGAGCTAATGGCAGAAGCTTAAGCTTAACCAACTGAGTCACTTAGGCACTCCTATTCAACAAATATTTCTTGAGTGCCTACTCTGTACTGGGAACTGTTGTGGGCACTGGGGATATGGCAGCAAATAGGACAGATAGGCTTACCTTTCTCAGACAGTCTACATTCTATTGGAGGTGACTACTTTAGACAGGCATGCTAGCAAGATGATTTGAAATGGTGCTAAGTGCTCCGAGATAGTAGAATGCAGAGTAGGATGAGTGCAGGGGAAGGCCACCACTTGAGCCTGATGTCTGGACAAGGCTTATCTGAAGGTAAGATCCCTGAACTGGAGTAAGGCAGGGCAAATGCAAAGGCCTTCAAGTGGGAGCCTGTTTCAAGGAATTAGAAGATAAGCAAATGATTGGTTTTTCCATTCTCATCTCAGAGTTAAACCTCCCAAGATGCATTTCTATTTACTCTGCTTGCTCTAGGCTAGTTTGAGAGATAAAGATCTCCACTGCTGGTTCTGTTGCTAGTCCACATTGCATATGCTAGGCTGTTGCGGCTGTCTCTCTAGACTTAAGGGTTTGAGACATGAAGGAGCCTTTTAACTCATTTATGTGGGTCATGTATTTGGGAGAATTCTTATCAGAAAGCTGCTGTAACTCTGGCCAAATTACCACCCATGGAAACCTCAGCTACCATGCAATGGAAGTATAGAATTAGAAGTCTTCCTTCCCATGTCTAATTTCTTCCTAATGGGATTTATGGATGAATACACTTGCATATTAAAATGTGTGTTACACCTAAGAGCCTTATATAATTAAAATATATGTTATTGTGAGACTTGCCTACTAGAACAAAGTATGTATAACGAAGAGAAAGGAAATAAGGTCCGAGAAAGCTCAAGGGTGCCATTTCTCATTGGTTTATTACTCTGAAATAAGAGAAAGCTCATTGGAATTGCCCATTTTGTTACACAAAATTGCCTTTATAATATTCATGCCCCAAGTGGCATATTTCTTAGTGTCATGGAATTTTAGAGTTGAAAGATATCTTTGAGATCATTAATAACAACCTTATCATTTGATAATTTGAGATAATAATAATAATATCATTTGAGATAAGATATCCAAAAGGCTAAGAAACATTCCAAAAATCATATAACATTCATAATTGTAGAGTTGAACTTGAATCCAAACCTATTTACTCTCAGTCTACTAGTCTTGCCACTACATTGTAGGACCTCTATGCTAAGACTACCTGATATACATTATGTCGAAGACCAGAGCCAGCTATGTTCTCAGCATAGTTAGATTAGAGGTATTATGGTTGGTAGTCTCCAAGTTTGTGCCCAATGAACCATGCCTCCTGATATTCACACCCTCATGTAGTCCCCTTCTACTTTATAGCCCGATTGGTCTGTATGACCAATAGACTATTGCAGAAGCGATAGTATGTTACTTCCAAGATTAGGTTATAAAAGACTATGGCTACCATCTTGGTCTCTCTTGGATCACTTACTCTGGGGAAGCCAGCTGTCATGTTGTGAGGATCCTCAAACAGCCTATAGTGAGGAAATGAGATACTTGATCAACAACTAGAAAAAAACTGAGTCTTGCTAACAAGCATGCTAGTAAGCTTAGAGGCAGATCCTCCAGCCTCATGTGACCCTAGCTTCAGGTGATGGCTTAACTTCAACCTCACAAGACACCCTGAGCCTGAACTACTGAGCTAAATAGAGTCCTAATACAGAAAAACTATAAGATATTAACTATTTGTTATTTAGGCTGACATTGTGGGGAGTTAATTTTTTTGTGTGCAGTAATAGATAACTAATACAGGCACAGTGCTTTAATTATTTTAAATCACTTTTGATACCATGTGATGGGCTGCATCACTCAGAGACAACTCCATTTTCTCACCTCTTTTCACGCAGGGTAGAGACAGATACTTGCTCTGTTCAAGGACCTGCCTCAGCTCAGTCTCTGCCAACAGGGTTGAAGAGGGAGGAGGGTAGCCCTGCCAAATGCCAACCACGCCTCCTCAAGGATAATGCATGGCAGATGTTAGCCTGTGTTAAACTTTTGTTGGAAAACCTAGAACAAAGGCATGGTGGTAGTTTGATGTTCACAGAGAAGAGTGAATACAAAGCATGGCTTTAAGCAGACTTCCTTTAAACATGCACAATCTTTGGTGCTATTTTCATGCTTTAGGAGAACTCAAAATTTTCTGCCCTTTTCCTGCCTAGAATTTGGTAGAGAGAAATTTGAAGATGTTAGTGAACTCTAATTTCATATTTTTTTAACCAGTTCCAGGAATGTGGGCTCTTTGAAATACTTTTGATTTAGCATAAGCGATACACTTATGATGATGATCCACTTGGCACCTGAGTCATCCCACCTTTGTTTCTCTGTGAGACCTTCTCTTTCCTTCTTCAGAGTGATGTGTGAGCTCACTAGATTTATAAAGTGTCTTAAAGGTGATTCTGTTTAGTTAGTATCATTTCTTGCCCATTACCTTTATACCACTAGTCTTCCTGTATGAGTACAACTGAGCTTGGATTGGTGTTTCCCTTGTCTCTGTGTTTCCCTTGTCTCTGTGTGTCTCTTTCCTGGTACCCCACATTGATTCTCTGAATTCAAGGACATTCAAGACTTCAAAAAGATTTAATAAATGTCACCAAAAAACTGCCAATGCCTAAGAGGCTGGCATGCTAAGGAAAAAGTTGCATAATGGTATAATACCAACTCAACCTAGACATGAACTTTCTTAAGTGTGACTTTGCATATCATGTTCATCTTCTCAACCTTCTCATGAAAGAAGTACAAAAAAAGAAAAAACCCCACAAATCCATGACCCACTGCTACATAGTTGAGATATCAAGACAAAAAAGTCTCCTGTGCATTAGTAATGTCTTTCAGGAGTTAGAGTCCAATCTTCACATAGTGAGAGGTGAGGGCTGGATGAGAAGTACTAAAAGGTATGACAAACAAGGAGATCTGAGGGGATGTCAGAAGGCTTTCTCTTCCCCCTATTTCTTTCCCTCCTGCAATGTCTGAAATTTTCCATTACAATAGAAGTCCTTGCATTTGAGTTATAGGCTTCTGAAATACAAATACTCTTAGGAGTTTTACCTGTTCTCTGTTCTTAATATTTTATGCTGAAGTAGTTTACCAGACATGTCTCCTCAGGGTTCTGAGAGAATAAACGTTTTATGGAAGAGAGGGAGATAAGATCCAGCCAAATTTAGACCAAGAGACACCTCCTGAGGACAGCTATGTCTCTGGGGAGCCAGAGCTGTTCACTCATTCTTATAGGGATTTGATGTCAGAGGTGAGGTTTTTGCTTTTTGAAACGTTTACAGGTAGGGCACTAAATGTTAAGCACTCACAGGGATTACAAATAGAATAGTTGAATTTTTAAATAAGAATTTATAGATTTGTGGGGGCCTGGTAATTAATGCTATTAAATTCAAGCACTTTGGGGACCACTTTAGTATTTCAATGTTAGCCATAGTAAAGCCAGGAAGTGCAAAAGTTGAAGTTCTCATGGCAAGAGTAATTCATCCCCATTACACATTCTTGACAGAATCCTTACAAGCTGTAGAAATTTGTGTCTCTAACATACTCAGTTTGCTGAGCTGCTTTTGCAAAAGAGGACAGCACAGTTAGTTCCTTCAGGGCAATATGGTTACATTTTCAGTCTCATTATAGGACTCTTGGCATTTAGTTTGAAAGGCCAAGAGGAAAATCCATTTGTAGAACTTTTTGCAAGAGGTAAGAGCCAAAATAGAACAGGGAAGCCATTGTTTGTCTGTTCTCTATGGAAACAGAGCATTCAAGTTTGATGAAACAAGGCTTTTTCCAATTGAAAATTGAAATTAAAAAAGACTATTATTCACACAGCATCAAAAACTTGAAATATTTAAGGATCAATTTTACCAAAAAATGTGCAAAGCATGTAAACTGAAAATTAGAAAATATTGTTCAAAAAAGTTAAGACCCTAGGATGCCTGGGTAGCTCAGCGGTTGAGCGTTTGCAGCTTGTGGGGTCGTGGAATCAAGTCCCATATCAGGCTCCCTGTGGGGAGTCCGCTTTTCCCTCTGCCTGTATCTCTGCCTCTTTTCTCTATGTGTCTCTCATGAATAATGGAATAAAATCTTAAAAAAAAAAAAAGGAATGGGTTGAGATATTTACTGTTAAGATGTCAAATTTCACAAATTAATGTTTTCTAACAAGTATCCCAGGGAGTTTTTTTTTAAATTGATAAAAATGATTGTAAAATGCATATTAAATGGATAGAACTTTAAATGGCCAAAAGAGCTATAAGAAAGAAAAAAGAAAAACAAAGTTGGAGGACTAACACTACCTGACTTCGTGACTTATTATTAAGCTATAGCAGTCCAGACCCTGTGGAATTAGCAGAAAGATTAACAAATATATCAATGTAACAGAATACAGAATACAGATATAGACCTACAAAGACAACTGATTTTTGACAAAGGTGCAAAGGCAATTCTATTGGAAAGAATACTCTTTTCAACAAATAGTACTGAGAGAATTGAATATCCATATGCAAAAAAAGAACTAATTTCAATTGGTATTTTGTGCCAGATTAAAAAAATGATACCACATATATCATAGACTTAAATATGAATTCTAAAACTATAAAACCTAAAGAAGAAAACAAAGAGAAGAATCTTTGTGACCTTGGGACGGCAAAATCTGACACCAGAAACAAGATCTGCCGAAGAACAAAATGGCAAAATTCTGATGGACTTCATCAGAATTAAACATTTCTGCTCTTTAAAAGATATCATTAAAAGAACCAAAAGACAAGCCAGAGACTGGGGAGAAAATCTTTGCAAGCCATATATTTGACAAAATATTTATGCTGGAATGTATAAAGAGCTCTCAAAAATCAGCAATAAGAAAAATGACCCAATAAAACATGAGCAAAGGATTTGAACAGATGCATCTCCAGAAAAGATATAAGGATGGCAAATTAGCACACAAAAAAATTCAACATAATTATTCATTAAGGTAATACAAAGTAACATCACATTGAGATACACTGTGCTTAAGATGATTAAAATGAAAAACACGAATCATGCCAAGTGTTGGTAGGAGGAACCGGAATTTTCATATGCTGCCACTGAGAATGTAAAATGGCCCAAACATTTTGGACAACAGTTTGGTAGTTTCTTAAACACATATTTACCATGTGATCTAGCCGTTTTGTAACTAGGATATACTCAGGAGCAATTAAGGTGTTTCAAAATGCATCTCGGGGGACACCGGGGTGGCTCAGTCAGTTAAGTGGCCTACTCTTGATTTCAGCTCAGGTCATGATCTCAGGGTCTTGAGACTGGCTCAGGTCATGATCTCAGGGTCTTGGGATTGAGTCTGTGGTGGCCTCTGTGCTCAGCAAGGAGTCTGCTCAAGGATTTCTTTCCCTCTCCCCTCAACCCCTCCCCCACCTCAAATAAATAAATCAATAAATCTTTAAAATGTACCTAGGATTTGTTTTAATTAGGTACAATAAGACACACAGACACAGAAATGACTGTTATGAAGGACGAAGTTTTACTCGCTGTTCTCTAGAAACAGAAGGCATGACACACCCACAGGGGCACCACAAGGGGAAGCCCAGCTTCAATTAGGATGTTAGAGGGAGCAAGGGGAAACATAGGCAAAAGCTTTCACTTTGGTTTTTGTAGGAAGGAATGGGCAAGTCAGGGTAAGCAAGCTAATTAGGATTAGGGCTGCTCTACTTGTCTGATACATAGCCCTGGATGATTAGAGCCGGTGGATAGTGGTCTGGAGTATAAGAGCCCCATAAGAGAGGAAGCTGAGGAGTCGGGGTTCTATATTGGTTAGTTTGTATATAAAAGGTGCACTTGAACACATATGATTAATACAGAAATCACATATACATACAAAGATTTCACATGAATGACCATACCAACTGTATTTGTAGCAGTCCCAAACTGAAAACAACCCAAATACATGCTAACAGCTACATGGATAAACAGATTATGGCATATCCAAACAATGGTCTACTACTCAGGAATAAAAAGTAATGGAGTATTGATAAATGCAACAACATAGATGAATCTCAAAATAATTATGCTGAGTAAAAGAAGGGGACAGAAATGGAGTATAGAAAATACCAACTAATTTATATAGTGACAAAACACAGATCAGTGGTTGCCTGTGATAAGGTTCGATAGAGAATGATATTAAATATAGAAACAGGGGATCCCTGGGTGGATTAGTGGTTTAGTGCCTCCTCTGGCCCAGGGTGTGATCCTGGGGTCCCAGGATCCAGTCCCGTGTTGGGCTCCCTGCATGGAGCCTCCTTCTCCCTCTGCCTGTGTCTCTGCCTCTCTCTCTCTCTCTCTCTCTCTCTTTCTCTCTGTGCCTCTCATGAATAAATAAATAAAAACTTTTAAAAATTAAAAAAATAGAAACAAGGATACATTAACAATGAATTTTATGAAAAAGAATAAAGAAATTGATTCTAGTTACTGTAGCATCAAAAACAATAAAATACTTAGGAATAACTTTAATGATATGAAAGATCTATACTCTGAAAACTATAAGATATTGATGAAAGAAATTGAAAAAGAAAGAAATAATTGGAAAAGTGTCCTATGTTTATGTACTGGAAGAGTAAATATTGTTAAAATGTCAATACTACTGAAAGCCATTTATAGATTCAGTGCAATCTCTATCAAGATTCCAATAGCACTTTTTATAGAAGCAGATAAAAATACTCCTAAAATTTATAAGGAACCACAAAAAGACCACTATAGCCAAAGTAATCCTGAGAAAGAAGAACAAAGCAGGATATATTCCTGATTTCAAGCTATATATAAAATCTGTGGTGATCAAAACAGTATAGTACTGGCAAAAAACAGACACAGACCAATGGAACAGAAGCGAGAGCCCAGAAATAAACACATGCACATATAGTTAACTAATCTTTGATAAGGGAGCCAAGAATACCCAATGGAGAAAAGATGGCCTTGTCAACAAGTGTTACTGGGATAATTGGATTTTCACATGTAAAACAATGAAACTGGACCCACATCCTATACCCACTCACAAAAATTAACTCAAAATGATTTAAAGACTTAATGAAACCATGAAACCCCTTGAAAACAAAGAATAAAGCTTCTTGACATGGGTCTTGGTCATGATTTTTTTTTGGATATACCAGCTAAGGCACAAGCAACAAAATAAAAAATAAACGGGTAGGACTACATCAAACTGAAAATTTCTGACAGCAAATGAAACCATCAACAAAGTGAAAAGCAACCTATGGAATGGAAAAATATTTGCAAACCATATATCTGATAAGGGGTTAATATCCAAAACATATAAAAAAAAAACCTCATCCAACTCAAACAAAACTAGATGAATAACTCAATTAAAGAAATGGGCAAAGAATCTGAATAGATATTTCTCCAGAAAAGATATATAGAAGGCCAACACGTAGAAGAAAAGATGCTCAACATCACTAGTCATTCAGGAAATGCAAATCAAAACTACATGGAGATATCACCTCATGCTTTTAGAATGGCCATCATCAAAAAGATGAGAGAACAAAGCTAGTGTAGATGTGGAACCCTTGTACACTATTGGTGTGATTACATATTGGTGCAGCCACTATGGACAATAGTATGGAGGGTCCTCAAAAAATTAAGAATAGAACTACCAGGGCCACCTGGATCAGTCAGCTGAATGTCCAACTCTTGGTTTCGACTCAGGTCATGATCTGAGGGTCATGAAATTGAGCCCCACGTTGGGCTCTGCACTCAGTGGGGAGTGTGAGATTTCTCTTTCCCTCTGCCTCTGCTTCCCTCCCACCAGCTCACACACACTCTCTCTATCTAAAATAAATAAATACATCTAAAAAAAAAAAGAAAAAAGAATAGAACTACCACATGACCCAGTACTTCCACTTCTGGGAATATATCCAAAGGAAATGAAAACACTATCTCAGAAAGGTATCTGCACCCCCATGTTCATGGCAGCATTATTCACAGTAGCCAAAACATGGAAACAACTTGTCTACTGATGGATATAAATGAAATGTGATATTATTCAGTCATAAAAAAATGAGGAAATCCTGCCATTTGTGATAACATGGAAGGACCCTGAAGGCATTATATAAGTGAAATAAGTCAAAGCAAGAAAAATACTGTATAATCTCATTTATATGTAACATCTAAAACCAAAACACCACGACAGCCCGGGTGGCTCAGCGGTTTAGTGCCTGCCTTCAGCCCAGGGAGTGATCCTGGAGTCCTGGGATCGAGTCTCTCTGTGTGGAGCCTGCTCCTCCCTCTGCCTGTGTCTCTGCCTCTCTCTTTTTCTATATCTCTCATGAATAAATAAATAAAATCTTTAAAAAATAAAACCAAAACACCAGAATCATAGAAAAAGAGATCAGACTTGAGGTTACCAGAGGCAGAGAGGAGAGTGGGTGGGTGGGCGGTGGTTAGTGGGGGAAGGTGCTCAAAAGGTACAGACTTCCAGTGATAAGATAAATAAGTACTGGGGATGTACAGCATGATGACTCATGCTGCTGTGTCATGTATAGAAAGGTTGTTAAGACAGGAGATCCTAAGATTGTTATCACACACAAAAAATAGGAACAAGGAAACTTTTGAGGGTGGTGGACGTGTCATTATCTTGATTGTGATGATGGTTTCATAGTCTATACATACTTTGAGGCTTATCAAATAGTACATTTTTTTTTGATAATGAAATATATCTTTAATAGCTTCTGGTCAAGAAAAATTTTCTGAACTTCAAAGTGGGAGAACAAATCACTGAGGAGAAGATTGATGAGTTTGACTGCATAAAGAGTTGAATATTCCATATGTTTTCACATAGCGATTTAAATGTGTGCAGTTCCTTTAGGCCATTTATACCTCGTTGATAAAGCTATTTACAACTGCCTGTCGAGGGAATGTTTTATATTTTAGTCTTTGAAATTATCTGATCAGAGTATAGAAAACTCTTAGCCCAATTTGAGGTCACAGAGTGGCCCAGGATTCCTGCAGGTCCAAGATTTCCTGGAAAGCAAACTGGACTAGGAGTTAGTGATCTTGGTTCCAGCTCTGTCACTGATTTGTTGTCATTTTAGGCAAAAAAAACCCTCAATTTTTCTAGGCCTTAGTTTTCCTGTATGTCATAGGAAAGTATGGGCTTTCAATGTTCTCTGAGCTCATATCTCTGATAATGTGTGATTCTGTGCTTCTACCCAGTGGACGCAGCTTCACTCCTTAGGGTTTGTGGACCTGCCCAGCTCCAAGAGCTCCAGATAACCCGGTCAGATCTCCAGGGTCTGTCAGCCCTTCATCAACACCAACAAGGAAGACTAGAAAAGGAGGCAGAAATGGCAGGTTAACCAAAATTGCCTGGCAAAGCACTAGTGCTTTTTATTACGATTCTTATTGCGGAAGAATACAATACCCAGAGTATCCTAACTAAACCATTTCTAAGTGCACAGTTTAGTGGCATTAAGTATATTCACATTGTTGTGCACCCACCACCATCCATCTCCAGAACTCTTCATCTTGTAAAATTGGAACTCTGTACCCATTAGACAGACAATAACTCCGCACTCTCCCTGCCCCCAGCCCTGGCAACCACCATCGTCCTTCTCGTCTCTCAGAATTTGACCACTCTAGGTGCGTCACATAAGGACATCATGCAGCACTAAGTGTTTTTCTGTTATTCCATTTAATTCTGTCAATAAACCAGAGGGGAAGGATTATTCTTCCCTCCCCCCCCAAATGATATACAAACTAAGGCTTTGATGGGGAGCTCTATATACACAGCTAAGAAATCGCTGGGCCAGGATCGAAACATCGATCAGCTAGTTCCAAAGCCTTGATCTTTCCATTACTATAGCCGGATAACAATGCATTCAATGAAAAGCCAGTGACCTAGCAAAGAGAGAATAGAACTCCAAGAACAATATACAGGTCAGTGGAATTCATTCAATACCCAGTCCTGATTCATCTGGCTATAATCTGCTGCTTAAAACTGTAGTGGCTTAGTATCCCCATCTCTATAAATCATGTGTGTGTTTATTTATATCACTTCATTCTGAAAACCAAGGTGAAATAAAATGAGTATCTAGCTCATCTGCAATGTGCAAAGTTCCAAGCTCCTTCCAAAAGAAGTACAGTTCCACGCAACCACAGTATATGCTTTTATTACTTCCAGTGTTTAGAGTTAAAAGTCTCTAGAAAACACAGAATGAGATTGCACACTGACATTACCACAAGTTGCGTTCTTACCCTCAAAAGCATAAACTAACCCCTTCCCGGCTGCTGTTTCAGCTGGTGGTGAATCCTAGGGTGTAGGAATTTGCAATCCTTAATGTTATATGAAGGGACATTTGCTCCCAAGACCAGCTGTAGTCAATCAACCCCAGAGTGAACCAGACAGCCCCACAGCCAGACTTCACGGTGGAAAGGATAAAAGGCTTATGATGGGCCAATCTTGAGGCTAACAGTTGATGATTTGACAATGGGGTCTGCAGCCCAACCACAGTGCATTTGCATCCAGCAGGCAAGTTCTGAGTTAAGTCAGCCCTTTGGACGTTCAAGGATTTTTTATTTTCCCCAAACAAAACTATTCTTAGGTTTATTCTTAACTTGAAAATGAGTGAATGCCTTCCCTTTTCTATGTTGGTCATTTGAGACTTACACCTTCATTATTAAAGAATCTCGCAAGCACTCCACAATTTCTAGGAACAGATTGTTTTAAATGAGGAGAAAAAAAAATTCCAGCTTTAGAGCCGTCTCTTCTTGCTAAAAGATTTGGCATTGTGTCTAAAATAAATCAATATGATCTTTCTTTACAAAGAGAACTCTTACCTTTTTTAAGAGAACAGAAAGTACGAGATAGTAAAGTTTATTTCCGTGTTAGACAATGGATGAAGAAAGAGTAATAGGTTCTGTTTATTTAGTCCAAAGGGAGATTTACTGGAGGTAGAGCAGGATTTGGAAGTTTCACAGAAGTAACATAATATCTGCTTTGTAAAGACCATCACCACACTTACAGCCACCGTGTATTGCTGTGTCTTTCATACAGAAAGGGATTGAAAATGCTATTTCACAAAATAAGAATGTTTTGTAATTCATTAACTTTCAGTTTGGACACATGCAGCAAATATTTTACATACTGACTGGCACAGAAAGGTTTTTAAAAGGCGAAGTACGTAGCCGGTAAATGAGAAGGAAAGGAAATGGAGATGGGAATCAGCATTCATTCTCTATCTGTGGATATTTGCTACAATAACCACATTTTATTTTTATAGCACCTTCCTACCATTTGCAATCTGGGCAGTAATAGCAAATGTCTACTCGTCAAACCGGAGTTTAAAATACGTAAAACCACATCAGAAGAAAATCATATACTCATTGCATGATATACAAAATGCTGAAGGAGTGAGAGACCCAGAGAGTGAGAGTTTATTGTCCATTCCAAGAACCAAAGCTTTCTTGATTGAGACAATATAGACTAAAAAGAAAGCAGGAGAGAGAAGGAAGAAAGGGAATTTGAAAATTATTCTCAACTCCAATGTTCGGTCTGACCTGTGGTTCTAAAATATAACTACGTTGGTCAATAGCATGGTGCTGCTAATCTATTTGGATATTTAAACGTGGAACAGAAAAGTTGGGGTGTGGAAAGAATACAGGATTTGAAATTCAATGAGGTTCAAGTTTTAGCAATGCCAAGAATCCACCATGTGACCTTGAGTCATCCACGCATCCCCTCTGGCCCTCTGTTTCCTAACCTATAAAACTAGGGGACTTGGTCACGCCCTCTAGCCTTTCTTTGGATTTGTGCATCTTCAACAGGTTGTGATTCTCTGGTAAAGCAACACAAAAAGCTAGTTATGCATGTAGCAAGGGGCCCCTCAGTGAGTTACATAGAACTCAGCAAAATTTAGGGAGGAATTTAAGCAGGGAGGAAGGCAGACATACTCTTTCCTGAGATGAGACAGCATTCTCCCTCCAGGGAGACTTTAAGTCCTCATGAAGCACTCAGACCCAAATGACATCACTTCCTATAGTGTGGGTTGTGCCTCTAGGGACATATCACGGCATTATATTGTCAGGGCATCCTTCTCCTGGCACGCAGCAGAGCCTCAAAGCATGACTGGCATGCGCAAGGTACTCTGAATCAACTCCAGGAAAATCCTTCCTTTGGCCAAGGCTCTAGCCCTGTCTGGGGCCAGTGACTGTGGGCAAATTTCTTAGTTCCTTAAAGTGTCAGTATCCATCCATCCTTACCCTTAACATGGGGATAATGATAACAGTGGATAATTCTAAGGTTTTTAGTCAATGAGATAAAAATCTAAAGTTTAGTCTGCATAGCTCTAGACTACCATGAAATTGTAAAGTATGTGATGACTGTCTCTAAGTAAGCACTTCCCCCCACCCTCTACAACCAAAAAGTCAACAAACACCAGATATAAGAATGGGGACATTTCTATACGAGGCTCCAGTAATCCCCTCAAATAAGCCTCCCTCCTTCTGTATTATCTCTCCCTGGCCTGCTCCAGACACCCCTGGCTTCTGACACTTTGTCTTTGTCTTCTAGAACTAGAGATCTGGTCTCAGCTTCTCCAGCCTTCCAAGCTTTACTCCCCAGTTCATCTTACTCCTAGCTGTTTTGGACAACATGTACTTCCATTTCAGGTGTGCTCTGGAACCCAGAATTGGCAAGGTTTCCAACCAGGCCAGTGTGCCTCTCTGTTTTCTGGGAGGAATGATACTCTTCAATTCAAAGTACTAAAAACGTCATTCCCCCCCCCTCCCCTTTTTTTAAACTGCTCTATCGGATCATTTAGTTGTTGAGAATGAAGCCACAGGAAAGGAAGAGCCTACAGATGGAGTCAGGAGAAGAGATTCCCGATGACAGCTACCTTGAATACAGCCAGGCCTGAAACTGATGTATTCTCTTCATTTCATTGGATAACCAATTTATTAAATTTATCCCACCTTACCATCAGGCCAATTTGTGCTGATTTCTGCTCCTGGCAAGTGAGAGAGCCCTGATAGCTTAACTTCCACCCAGACAATTGAAAGATTGCATAAAAGAGTAAAGGAAGGGAGGGAAGGAGGAAAAGATAGACCTGGAAATTCGTGGAACCTTCAGGATTGCTTCTAGTCTTTCCAAGCCCATAGATCTTCCCTGGGCTGGCCCTCACTCCCCAGCAAAATTCGTATCACAGCAGTACCTGGGGATCCAAGGGTGAGACTTGACCATTCTTTTAAATAAATTCTCAATGTTGGCTCTTTTCTTAAATAGGGACACACTGGTGAACAAGACCCTACTGCTTTCTCAAAATGCTTAGGAATGTTTTAGAAAAACACAGATTATCTTGAAAGTCTATTTAAAGAGAAAATCTGTTCCTAATATATTTTTTCTTACTTCAAGACACTTCAAATTCACATAAAATCCAATATCTGTTTATAAACAAACTGCCTCTAGTTTCTTACATGAAAAAAAACCAAACTGTTCTTGAGGAGAAACATTTAGTTGTTGATCCTATACCCTTTTGTAAACTGTCAGTTCCATCAAACCACTCACACCATGCATCGATCAAATCTAGAATGCTTTGACTATGATTCCATGGGGAAACACAATGCCAGGCAGTAAGCGGGGTGTATACAAAACCCAAAGATTTCTCACTTTACCACAGAATTAGGTTATCTGTTATCAAAAAAATAAAAACTCACTGCAGTTTCCACAGTATTTTAAGACACATAAAACAGATTAAGTTCTGAGGGTCAAGAATGAACATTTTATAGAAATGAAAACATATATTCAGAGAAGCAGATAGAAAACATCTTTTCCCAGTACAATTAAATATAAGTAAGTGGGAAAAATACTAAGTTTAACTTCAGCTTTTTTTTTTTTTTCTTTTTAGCTTTAGGAAACTGTCTTTATATTTACATGTAAAAGATTAGCATCAGAAGTAGCAATTCTTCTACATAATACTACATAAGTATTCTGTAAAACTCAGTTCAAATATGCACAAGAAAAAATTAAAATCTATTCGTAGTAATGAATACTGTAGTTAAGAATGCAAAATAGTCTTAGTAATTTAAAATCAAGAGAGAAAAAAGTCTCCTTTAGGGATAAATATTCCATATATGGTTTTAAGTCAAAGGCAGTTTATTTTTAGGAAGTTGAAAAAAACCCCTTCTAGCTCTTTTGGACTTATATGTTCAGAAGTGACTATATTTAAAACAATATTTTAACTTTATATTTTTAAAAACTAGTGTTTGGATAATATATATACTAAGTTTAATAGCTTTTATTTTACATTTCCGAAAATACATCACTGAAAAATGAATCCAGGCCAAGTAGAAAGTTCATTTTTCAAAGAACTAAATGATTTCGTTGAACATGCATTTCTGACATTATGAGTATTTTACCACTGTTTAGACATGGCACATCTGTTGGACAACCTACTCTTTAAAATTCAGATACATTAACTGGACCCTTCCAAGAATTCCCAAAGTAGTGCTTTCAAGGTTGGGAAAGGCTCTCTAAGAATTTACAATAGATAACTTTAAGGGGTTTTCTTTTCCTGCAAAACAAAATGTGTTTAGACATTCCTCACTGAATTACAAAAATAAAAAAATATATATATTAAAGATTTTATTTATTTATTTGACAGAGAGAGTGAGAGAGTACAAGCAGGGAGAACAACAGAAGGAGAGGGAGAAACAGACTCCCTGTTGAGCAGGAAGCCTGATGCAGGGCTTGATCCCAGGACCCTGGGACCATGACCTGAACCGAAGGCAGATGCTAAACTGACTGAGTCATCGAGGTGTTCCACAAAAATAAAAATACTAACTTTGCAAACTGTCAAAAGGAAATAAGGGTGTATCTGATCTCTGCAATGAAATCACTGGCAGAAAAAACAAGATGCTCCACATTTTTCCACCAGCAGAAGCTGTTATTCAGACCATTCCAGAACTACAGAGAAAAGGTAATTAAAAATGTGAATCCTGGGCCCTCACCAAAGCTTTTGAACTGAAATCAGAAATCTCTGGGGGGATTTCTTTTTTAAAAACAAGCTCACTAAGTGATTCTTAGATACACTGAAATTTGCAAGCCACAGCTTATGATGTTGAAGAGACGAATAGCCCTCAAATCCTATAGAAACACCAAGTATTTTCCAAGTAACTTCCCTAGATCCTTCTTTTTCCCTCCATGTTTGGGAGATGGGGTAGGGAGATGTTTGGGAGATAGGGAGGTGGGTCATCCTGGCTTATTTCCTCTGAGGAGGGTTAGCAGACAAAAGCTTGGGACCACTGTATCCTTCTTGTTTGATATTTCCATCAGGGAATTAATAAATGCTTGGTAATGACGAGATCATTTCCAGCTAAGGACTCAGTCTCTCTACAGATCAAATTGACAGTCCCTGCAGTCGTGTGTTGGATTCTCTTTGAGATACCAAATTCTAAAAAGACAGTATTTCTCTAAATACCTCATAGAACTTAGAAACTTAGCCCATAAATGAGAATGGACAACACTTGAATTTTCTTCAAACTTAGGTATTTGGTATGAATATACCGAATTTGGTATATTCATACCAAATACCTTGAGAAGTGCTAATTTTTTAAAAATGTATGTTCAGAGGAGCATTTATATGATCCAGTCATTGTATCTTTCTGGCTAGATGTCACATATGCAATATATAATGGTTGATTCCTATTACAAGCAGAGGCTTGTCTCCTCTCATCAGGTAAATGCTAAATTTCTCACAAAGGTGTAAAAAAATTTCATATGCTGGTTACTCGATGAATACTTATTTTCTGACTTTGCCTTTCTTGAGGTCTTGTATATACAATTCTTTTATAACAGTTAATTACCAGGGATGCCTGGGTGGCTCAGTGGTTGGTCCTGCCTTCGGCTCAGGTCATGATCTTGGGATCCTGGATCCAGTCCCACATCGGGCTCCTGAGAGGAGCCTGTGTCTCCCTCTGCCTATGTCTCTGCCTCTCTCTCTCTCTGTGTCTCTATTGAATAAATAAATCTTTAAAAAAAACCCAAAAAACAAAGCAAAACAATTAATTGCCAGAATAGCTCTCTCGTAGGAGATTTACATACATAAGTGTATACAATACTTAATTAAAATTTAAGCACCTACATATATTTATAAGCAAGGACTCAAAGTCATGGTGAAACAAAGAAGAGTATAACAAGTTATTCTTGACCAAATTGTTTAAAACTGTTATCCCAATTTTCTAGCGATTTTAGACCTGTTTGGATAACTGCTGGAGATGGGTCAAAGATAAAATAAATGTGAACCACAGAGGTAGGCTCTTAGAACACGAGCCAGTTCATGTGGGGAGACTTTACTTGCACTCTTCTCTCTATGCAACTCCAAAATACAGCCTCTAAAATGTTCAATCTCATACCAAATCAAAGTGTTCCAAAGTGTTCTTTGATCTGTAGTGAAAACCCAAATAAGATGATAATCATTAACTGGAATAAGTTCCCTGTTTACAAAGCCATGGTGACCATTTGGCAGCTGTAAATAACCCTTTGTGTAGATTTGAAAACCACACGGAAAAGCAGGATATATAAATTATAAAGAATGTGAGTGGGGAAGGAGAGGCGATTAAAGAGAGAAAAGCAGGTACAGTACGCCGAGTAACTTGGAAAGCACTAAAATGCAGGCTATGGGACCCAAGGAAGAAATAAGCACAAAACATCTAAAAATAGCAGGATTGTAGGAAATGGTCCTAAAGATATTGTCTGCCATTGTATTCCAAATCCTGCTATTTCAAGTTCAGATCTATAAAAGGCATCTTTTAAAAATGCATCATCTCCTTCCTCGCTATTCAGTAAAGATACTGATTACACATCCTGCTTTACGCTGCTTGGTCCTTACGCCTTGATGTCTTACTTAAAAAGGTCAGTGACATGTTACCTTGCCTCCTCTCTGTGAATTTACACGAATCACAAGATCGAGTCATTAGCAGTTGTTCCTCTCAGCTTTGTCACCAACCATGGACGTGTGAGGGTACAGAAGATGCAAAACTTGGGAACACGTTTTAAATCATGCACCCCTTCTCTCAGCAGAGCTCACTCTACATCACTTTGTGCTTTAGTGTCTTTCCTTTGATTCCCACTGCCCTTTTGCTTTCCTGCTATACAATTGTTCTTCCGGTCTGCTTTCTTACTGTTAACTGATTAAAGGTTTCTGAACTACCGATGCGTCCTAGAGGATTGATAAAATGAGACACAGACTTTGCAAGTACAGTCCCTCATTAAGTATTAAAAAGTGCTTTAAGATTTGAAGAGATGTATGAATAACAATGAAATCCTTTATGATCAGAAATCCTTCTGATCAATTTCTTTCTTTTTTTTTTTTTTTAAGATTTTATGTATTTATTCATGAGAGACACAGAAAGAGAGGCAGAGACATAGAGGGAGAAGCAGGCTCCCTCTGGGGAGCCTGATGTGGGACTTGATCCCAGGACCCCAGGATCACACCCTGAGCCAAAGGAAGATGCTCAACCACTGAGCCACCCAGGTGCCCTTGATCAATTTAGTTCTTGTCTTATTTATTGCTGGTCCCTTTGTTTTCTCACTTTTCTATCCAGATTATGTAGATTTCCATCGAGCCTAATAATGCAGATAGCCAACGTTACTTCTTTCAGAGTTGAATCAGCTGACTTGACTCTAAGTTGAGATGTCCATGATCTGTTGAATGTCTGCAATGCCCAGGACGCCCTTCTGATGACACGGATAGTTCTTTGTGCAGGGCAGATGCTTTGCACCACACAGCCCTGAGGTGGAGACCAGAGCTGTTTTCAGCAGGAATCTTGCTCCCTGCACAGGACGCGAGATACATCACCAAGGCCACCTAGCTCATTGGTGATTGGCGGGACCAATCACACCCTGGCTCTTAATGAGATTGAATATGGGCACAAAGGGAGGGCTAGTTAATAAACTCTGGCAGCAAAGTAAGAAGCAGAAAGTTCCTGAAATGGTAGGGCACAGGTTTAGGAGAAACGGACGCCTACTGCTGAGGGGATGACAAGGTCACCCTGGTCACTACAGCTGGGGTGTTTGGAGGGCTGCCGCAGGCCAGCTGCATCCTGCATGGCTTTCCTGCTCCATCAGGTTTCTATGCAGCTACAGAGACACTTCCCTCCTTATTTCTCTGTTTAGCTTTAAACTTTATTCACCTAAGGTAAACGGAACCTCTCTCTGTAATTTGTAACCCTAAAGACTCTACAGTCAGGGCTCCTTGCTATGTCTCCTCTCTGTCCTACTTTTTAATGGTATAAGAAAACAGTTTTAGCATGGCATAGACGCACATCTTTTCCCTGGTGTGAAATTATTGTGGTTTTGGTCTTTGACATAAGTAATGAATTCTTTTTTTCTTCCTGTACATATACCCATTTTTTAGTATCAAAAATAGTGCTCAGATTTTTTTCCCAGTCATTTTTTGGGGTATTAAATATATAGGGACAACTGTAATGTCTCTTGGTAACTGTTATTGGTTACATGACACTGTGGGAGGCCAGACTGGTTTATCTTTTACTTTCATTCTTTCTTCTTCTTTTTTGGGGGGAGCGGATTCTATTTATTCATTTGAGAGAGAATGAGCATGGGGGGCAGTGGAGGGCAGAGGCAGAGGGAGAAGCAGACTCCCTGCTGAGTACAGAGCCCACCATGGGCTTGTTCCCAGGACTTCGGGATCATGACCTGAGCTGCAGGCAGATGCTTTACCCACTGAGCTGCCCAGGCGCCCCTGGTTTATCCTTTACAAACTCCCAGTGGTGTTCAAGGTTGACAGCCACTCTGTCTCCTGCCATCAGTAGTATTTTTCTTTTTCTTCTAATGGTAGCCCTCAGCACCTTGTTTGCAAAGTCTCTGTACTTCTCTGGCTCTTCTGTGTGTGACCCACTCATTTCTTTTCTCACCTTTCCAGACACTGGGTAACCTTTCTATCTATATCACAACAATGCCTTTGACATCCTCTCACCCGTATGAAGGCCATGCCTATGAATGTTGAATCATACAGTTGAGCAAGAAATAGAGCCACAGACTATTAGCCCAGGAAAAGATCACCCAGGCAAGGCTCCTCAATTTATAAACTTCTATCTGAAAACTGATACTTGATTCACTTATTGGAAAACTTTGAGCTTTGTTTGGAACAACTTGTGTCTGCGAATCTGTGTTTTCAATTGCAAATTTTATGAAATCTACAGATTTGTATTACAGATCATGTATTTCTGATGAAAACTTAATGTCTCAATTGAGCTGTGCTGGAATGTGAAATACACACTATATTTCTCATTAATATTTTTAATAACATTTTTTCACTAACACTTTTTAACATCGATTGCATGCTGAACTAATAGTTTGGACATATTGGGTTAAACATAATATATTATGAAGCTTAATTTCACCAGTTTCTTTTTATTGTCTGAATGTGGCTACTAGAAATTTTTAAATTATACACATGGCTCATGTTACAGTACTATTGACACTGTAGATAGGAGAGCCACTGTACCTGCACAGGATCCACAGGATCCTGAATGGAAATTTCCCTTCTTTGACAGGTAAACTCTCCCAGTCTTGAGAAATGGATGAATATTCATTATAACCAATTTTAACTTCAATATATAGTAGTGTGTGTCTCTCACTTTTTTTTCCCTAATCAAATCACTGCCTTCTCCAGTAGGCTAGTTTCTTTTCTTTCTTTCTTTCTTTCTTTCTTTCTTTCTTTCTTTCTTTCTTTCTTTCTTTCTTTCTTTCTTTCTTTCTTCTTCTTCTTCTTCTTTCTTTCTTTCTTTCTTTCTTTCTTTCTTTCTTTCTTTCTTAGATTTTATTTATTTAAAATAGCAGAGAAAGAGAGCACAAGTAGAGAGAACAGTAGAGGAAGAGGGAGAAGTAGGCTCTCCACTGAGCAGGGAGCCTGATGCAGGGCTGGATCCTAGGACTCTGGGATCATGACTCGAGCTGAAGGCAGACACTTAACTGACTGAGCCACCCAGGTGCCCCAACAGGCTAGTTTCTGAACACTCCCAAATCAAACCTTAGTTCTTTTTTTTTTGTATATTTTTTATTGGAATTCGATATGCCAACATATAGCATAACACCCAGTGCCCATCCCGTCAAGTACTCCCCTCAGTGCCCGTCACCCAGTCCCCCCAACCCCCCGCCCACCTCCCCTTCCACTACCTCTTGTTCTTTTCCCAGAGTTAGGTGTCTCTCATGTACTGTCACCCTCACTGATATTTCCCACTCATTTTCTCTCCTTTCACCTTTATTCCCTTTCACTATTTTTTATATTCCCCAAATGAATGAGATCATATAATGTTTGTCCTTCTCCAATTGACTTACTTCATTCAGCATAATACCCTCCAGTTCCATCCACGTTGAAGCAAATGGTGGGTATTTGTCGTTTCTAATGCCTGAGTAATATTCCATTGTATACATAAACCACATCTCTATCCATTCATCTTTTGATGGACACCAAGGCTCCTTCCACAGTTTGGCTATTGTGGACATTGCTGCTATAATCATTGGGATGCAGGTGTCCCGGCGTTTCACTGCATCTGTATCTTTGGGGTAAATCCCTAGCAGTGCAAATGCTGGATCGTAGGGCAGATCTATTTTTAACTCTTTGAGGAACCTCCACACAGTTTTCCAGAGTGGCTGCACCAGTTCACATTCCCACCAATAGTGTAAGAGGGTTCCTCTTTCTCTGCATCTTTTCCAACATTTGTAGTTTCCTGTCTTGTTAATTTTCCCCATTCTCACTGGTGTGAGGTGGTATCTCATTGTGGTTCTGATTTGTATTTCCCTGATGGCAAGTGATGTGGAGCATATTCTCATGTGCCTGTTGGCCATGTCTATGTCTTCTTTGGTGAAATTTCTGTTCATGTCTTTTGCCCATTTCATGATTGGATTGTTTGTTTCTTTGCTGTTGAGTTTAATAAGTTCTTTATAGATCTTGGAAACTAGCCCTTTATCTGATAGGTCATTTGCAAATATCTTCTCCCATTCTGTAGGTTGTCTTTTAGTTTTGTTGACTGTATCCTTTGCTGTGCAAAAGCTTCTTATCTTGATGAAGTCCATGCCTATGGACTATGAAGCAAAAAAAGTTCATTTTTGCTTTTGTTTTCCTTGCCTTCATAGATGTATCTTGCAAAAGGTTGCTGCTGCCGAGTTCAAAAAGGGTGTTGCCTGTGTTCTCCTCTAGGATTCTGATGGATTCTTGTCTCACATTTAGGTCTTTCATCCATTTTGAGTTTGTCTAAAAACTACAGAACACTTTTGAAAGAAATTGAGGAAGACACAAAGAGATGGAAAAATATTCCATGCTCATGGATTGGCAGAATTAATATTGTGAAAATGTCAATGTTACCCAGGGCTATTTACACGTTCAATGCAATCCCTATTAAAATACCATGGACTTTCTTCAGAGAGTTGGAACAAATAATCTTAAGATTTGTGTGAAATCAGAAAAGACCTTGAATAGCCAGGGGAATATTGAAAAAGAAAACCAGAGCTGGGGGCATCACAATGTCGGATTTCAAGTTATACTATAAAGCTGTGATTATCAAGACAGTGTGGTACTAGCACAAAAACAGACACATAGATCAATGGAACAGAATAGAGAACTCAGAAATGGGCCCTCAACTCTATGATCAACTAATATTCGACAAAGCAGCAAAGACTATCCACTGGAAAAAGAACAGTCTTTTTAATAAATTGTGCTGGGAAAATTGGACAGCCACTTGCAGAAGAATGAAACTAGATTATTCTCTTACACCATACACAAAGATAAACTCAATCTTAGTTCTTAATATCTGGATCATTTTTCCACTTCTGCTCAATTTTCAGTTCAAACCCAATAAACCACTTTATTGAGCAGTTATTTATATATAAAAAGCCATATATTTAATACATACAACTCAATGAATTGGAGTAAAAGTATATAGCATAAAGCCATCATCACCATTAAAGCCATAGACATATCCATCACCTCCCAAAATTTCCTCCCCCTTTTATTATAAGTATTATTTTTGCATGAATGATAAGAACACTTAATAGATTTTCCCTCTTAGCATATTTTAGGTATAAATACAGTGTTTTTTTTTTTTTTTGAGAAAGACATGGTTTTAATCTAGCAAAGGGGACACCCCCAGTTCACACTGGAATCCATGCTCTTTATCATGGAGGTAGAAAGGGTGAAGGGGTGCCTCAGGCCAATCTTACCCTGTTTCATGGCATGCTTCTCCTGCAGAGCTGGTTGGATTTTCTCCATTTGCTTCATAAGAAAGTCTATCTTCCTCTTGAAAAAGTCCTTGGCATCCTCAGCTGTCTTTTCTACATAGTAGCCTGTTCCCACATCGATGAGTACATGTTCCACATCATGTAGCTTCCCAGGGACATACATAGAACTCGTCAGTGGGACGAATAGATCTTTCCCCTAGTTGTTCTTGTTGAGCACGTGCAGACAGTCCTTGGCTTCCACCTACTTGGTCTGCACCACTTTGAGCTGCGCGATGGACGTGGACAGGAACCCCACTTCCTGGTCCAGCTGGTTCTTGAGCATTTCTAGCTGCGGCAGGTTCAGCTCTGTGATGTTAATCGACTACACCATGTCGGGAAGGAGAACTGGCCCAATACAGTGTTGTTAGCTACAGGTACCATGCTGTACAGGCATACCTCATTTTATTGTGCTTCGCAGGTACTGTGATTTTTTTTTTTTTTTTATAAACAGAAGGTTTGTTGCAACCCTGCCCAGAGCAAATCTACAGGTACCCTTTTCTCAACATTTGCTCACTTTGTGATTCTGTGCCATATTTTGGTAATTCTTCAATGTGTCAAACTCTTTCATTATATTTGTTATGGGGATCTATGATCAGTGATTACAACCCACTGAAAGCTCAGATGGTGATTAGCATTTTTTAGCAATAAAGTATATTTTATTTAAGGTGTGTACATTGCTTTTTTAAACATAATGCTATTACACACTTAAGAGACTATAATATAGTGTAAACATAGCTTTTATATGCAGTAGAAACCAAAACATTCATTTGATTTGCTTTATTTCAACATTTACTTTATTACAGTGGCCTGGAACCAAACTCACAATCTCTCTGAGGTATGCCTGTATAGATTTCCAGAACTTATTTGTCTTGCATAACTGGAAATTTGTACCCTGGGATGGTTACTTTATGGGTCAACTTGACTGGGCTAAGGGGTGCCCAGATAAGCTATTTTTTTTTGAATTTTTTTTTAAATTTATTTTTAATTGGTGTTCAATTTACCAACATACAGAATAACCCCTAGTGCCCGTCACCCATTCACTCCCACCCCCCACCCTCCTCCCCTTCTACCACCTCTAGTTTGTTTCCCAGAGTTAGCAGTCTTTACGTTCTGTCTCCCTTTCTGATATTTCCCACACATTTTTTCTCCCTTCCCTTATATTCCCTTTCACTATTATTTATATTCCCCAAATGAATGAGAACATATAATGTTTGTCCTTCTCTGATTGACTTACTTCACTCAGCATAATACCCTCCAGTTCCATCCACGTTGAAGCAAATGGTGGGTATTTGTCGTTTCTAATGGCTGAGTAATATTCCATTGTATACATAGACCACATCTTCTTTATCCATTCATCTTTCGATGGACACCGAGGCTCCTTCCACAGTTTGGCTATCGTGGCCATTGCTGCTATAAACATCGGGGTGCAGGTGTCCCTGCGTTTCATTGCATCTGTATCTTTGGGGTAAATCCCCAACAGTGCAATTGCTGGGTCATAGGGCAGGTCTATTTTTAACTCTTTGAGGAACCTCCACACAGTTTTCCAGAGTGGCTGCACCAGTTCACATTCCCACCAACAGTGTAAGAGGGTTCCCTTTTCTCTGCATCCTCTCCAACATTTGTGGTTTCCTGCCTTGTTAATTTTCCCCATTCTCACTGGTGTGAGGTGGTATCTCATTGTGGTTTTGATTTGTATTTCCCTGATGGCAAGTGATGCAGAGCATTTTCTCATGTGCATGTTGGCCATGTCCATGTCTTCTTTGGTGAAATTTCTGTTCATGTCTTTTGCCCATTTCATGATTGGATTGTTTGTTTCTTTGCTGTTGAGTTTAATAAGTTCTTTATAGATCTTGGAAACTAGCCCTTTATCTGATAGGTCATTTGCAAATATCTTCTCCCATTCTGTAGGTTGTCTTTTAGTTTTGTTGACTGTATCCTTTGCTGTGCAAAAGCTTCTTATCTTGATGAAGTCCCAATAGTTCATTTTTGCTTTTGTTTCTTTTGCCTTCGTGGATGCATCTTGCAAGAAGTTACTGTGGCCGAGTTCAAAAAGGGTGTTGCCTGTATTCTTCTCTAGGATTTTGATGGAATCTTGTCTCACATTTAGATCTTTCATCCATTTTGAATTTATCTTTGTGTATGGTGAAAGAGAGTGGTCTAGTTTCATTCTTCTGCATGTGGATGTCCAATTTTCCCAGCACCATTTATTGAAGAGACTGTCTTTCTTCCAATGGATAGTCTTTCCTCCTTTATCGAATATTAGTTGACCATAAAGTTGAGGGTCCACTTCTGGGTTCTCTATTCTGTTCCATTGATCTATGTGTCTGTTTTTGTGCCAGTACCACACTGTCTTGATGCCCACAGCTTTGTAGTACAACCTGAAATCTGGCATTGTGATGGTTTTCTTTTTTAAAATTCCCCTGGCTATTCGGGGTCTTTTCTGATTCCACACAAATCTTAAAATAATTTGTTCTAACTCTCTGAAGAAAGTCCATGGTATTTTGATAGGGATTGCATTAAACGTGTATATTGCCCTGGGTAACATTGACATTTTCACAATATTAATTCTGCCAATCCATGAGCATGGAATATTTTTCCATCTCTTTGTGTCTTCCTCAATTTCTTTCAGAAGTGTTCTATAGTTTTGAGGGTATAGATCCTTTACCTCTTTGGTTAGGTTTATTCCTAGGTATCTTATGCTTTTGGGTGCAGTTGTAAATGGGATTGACTCCTTAATTTCTCTTTCTTCAGTCTCATTGTTAGTGTATAGAAATGCCACTGACTTCTGGGCATTGATTTTGTATCCTGCCACGCTACCGAATTGCTGTATGAGTTCTAGCAATCTTGGGGTGGAGACTTTTGGGTTTTCTATGTAGAGTATCATGTCATCGGTGAAGAGGGAGAGTTTGACTTCTTCTTTGCCAATTTGAATGCCTTTAATGTCTTTTTGTTGTCTGATTGCTGAGGCTAGGACTTCCCAGATAAGCTATTAAACATTATTTCTGGGTATGCCTGTGAGGGTGTTTCCAGAAGAAATTAGCATGTGAATTGGTAGACTAAGTAAAGAAGATTGCCCTCACCAATGCAAGTGGGTATCATTCAATCTGTTGAGGGCCTGAATAGAACAAAAGGTGAAGAAAGGGCAAATTTCTTCTCTTTGCTTGAGTGGGGACATCCATCCTCTCCTGCTCTTGCACATCAGCATTCCTGGTTCTAAAGCCTTCAGACTCAGACTGAATTATACCACTGGCTTTCCTGGTTCTCCACCTTGCAGATGGCAGATGATGGCATTTATTTCTTGGCCTCCATAATCACATGCACAATTCCTATACTAAAACTCCCCTTGTATATATCTGTATATATCCTATTGCTTCTGTTTCTCTGGAGAACCCTGACTAACATGCCCTTTGACCATCACCTCCTCTGTTCCTCCTCCCCTCAGCCTCTAGCAACCACCATTACTCTTTGCTTCTATGAGTGTGACTGTTTTAGATTCTACATAGAAGTGAGATCAAACAGTATTTATCATTGTGTATCTGACTTATTTCACTTATCATAATGTTCTTCAAGTCCATCCATATGCTCAAAAATAGCAGGATAGATAGATAAATAGATAGGCCACATTTTCTTTATTCGTCCACCAGTAGACGGGCATTTAGATTGTTTCCATACCTTAGCTATTGTGGATAATGCTTCAATGGGCATGGCAGTGCAGATAACTCCTCAAGTTCCTGAGTGCATTTCCTTCAGATAAATACCCAAAAGTAGGATTCCTGGATCACATGGTAATTCTATTTTTAAAAATTTGAAGAAACTCCATACTATTTTCCACAATGGCTGTACCACTTTACATTGTCACTAACACCGTATCAGGGTTCCCTTCTCCACATCCTCACCAACAGTTGTTATTTTTTGTTTTTGCTTTGTTTTTTTGTTTTGTTTTGTTTTGATAATAGTCATCCCAACAGCGCTAAGGGTAATCCCATTGTAGTTTAGATTTACATTTCCCTTATGATTAGTGATACTGAACAATTTTAATAGACCTGTTGTCCACTTGCATAGCTTCTATGGAGACATGTCTGTTCAAATTCTTTGTCCATTTAAAGAATTGGCTTTGTTTATTCATTTATTTATTTTTGCTAGTGCAAACTCACAATTGTTTTGAGTTTACTTCTCCCTCAGACTCATGCAATTTCTGCTAGGTTCCCATTTGGTGAAATTTTTCAAAATCACCTGCATCCAATCTCATTCTCTATCATTTGGCCTTCCCACAGGATTGTCCTCTTTCATTATGGGGCCCTCCCCATTAATGCAAAACACAAACAAACAAACAAACAAACAACAAAACAGTTCTATACTCTTACTTTCTAAAATGGCCATAATTCCCTGGAGTACATAAAATATATGATGTTCAGGAAGGCAGGACCCGATTTCTGAACCATGCAAGCTCATGAAGAGGTACCGATGCCCCTTTGGTTCCACTATTACTGGAATCCCTACAAGTGCCAGGTTACAGAAGAGCTGGAGAGAAATCTAATGCCCCACTTGCCACTCCATGTCATGAAACTCACCTCTGCCACAGCCCTCACTACTTGCTAAGTCCTCTGAAGAAACTACCCTCAGGTTTGGGTTCTGTTTTTGGGGCCAACACTGTGGGAATTGACAAAGGAAGGAATATGAGGACAGGATGAAAGGAGCAGGCCCTGATTAAGATCTTCAGAGGCCCTAGTGATCTTTGTGTATGATTCAATATGAAAGTAATACTAAATTTAAGGAAGTTAAGCAAAATTCTAATTTTTCTCATGAGTGCCTTAAAACTTTATATCACATGTATATGTGATATATTTTATCAAATTATCTTAAAATAAATTTGTCTCAGTCTGTTCAGGCTGCTATAATAAAACCACCAGAAACTATGTGACTTATAAACAATGGATGTTTATTTCTCACAGTTCTGGAAGCTGGAAGTCTAAAACCAGGATGCCATCGTTGGGCTCTGGTGAGGGTCCTCTTCTGGGCTGCAGCCTACTGACTTACTGCTGTAATCCCTCGTGGTGGAAGAGGTTAACTAGCTCTCTGGGGTATCTTTATAAGGACACTAATCAATCATAAGGGCTCTGCCCTCATTACCTAATTACCTCCCAAAGGCCCCACATCCTAACACAATCACTTTGGGAATTAGGATTTCAGTATATTAATTTGAAGGAGAGGGTACAAATGTATTCAGACCCTGGCAAAGACTTTAATGTTTCTGCTTTGTCTATACCCTTGGGAAATGCGTAGTCTACCCACTGGGCAACCTAGTTGGTGTGTGAGGGGGCCTTTCTCTAGCTGCCTGGATGGAGAGATTTGTGCCTTCTATACCGGGATTCATTTTCCAAAAGAAATAAGGTGGTAAGTGGTGGTAAGTTTCAATGGTTCAGCTATATAATGGATTAAATAGGATCTCTAAGGATAGCCTAAGAATCTAATCATTATTTATGTTAACATCATTGTTATGGGATACTTGGTTCTAAGTTTTAATAAGTCAAATAAAATAACCTTTAAAAATAAATATAACAGATACATAAGCTTGTATTCTATGCAGATGTTGATCTTGGCTCCTTCCAAAGGATCAAAAGTAGACATCAATTCAATCTGCTTTTATCATCTATGTCTCTTTGGCACTACAAGTTCGATGAGCACAAGAAATGTATTTGTTAGAGAACCATGGCTGAACATAATTAGACCACAGCTGTTCCATGCAGTGACTGGACTCAATTCAGTGGAAATACTCAGCAGTCACGATCTGTACCTCTCCAACTGTAATCATCTGAGGGTTAAGACCGATGCTAATTTACAATGCTAATACCATCTGCGGGTTAAGAACACTGCTAATAAAGTCTTTACCCAACCAACACAGATATTTAAATGCTATAGCAAGATTAATGCTAACTCTTCTTGTTTTTTTTTTTTTTTTTTTTTAATCCTTTTGCCCTGGGAAAAAAGAGTCCTTTCCATTCTTGTCTACTATACATCTAAAGCTTACTTTTCATTGAGAAATTTGTAGTTTTAAAAGTAAGCCAAAATTCCATTCCCAAAGGTTTAACATCCCGTCAAAGAAATCAAGCAGTTCTCATTTCTCAGAATGGCTGTCATGAAGTCACAGAGGTCCCTGGAGACTAAACAGATCGCAGAGGTGCAAGCTCTGAGTCGCCCATGCCAGAACTCCGAGACCAGATGCGTCCCCAAACCAAGTCCTCCAGCTAGAATATATTCCAGAGGAGATTTGGAACAATCCCACTAAATCCCTGGGGGCTCAAGTCCACAGCCAAGACAGAGAACCATTTTATTTCAATGTGAGAATTTGTACCTCATTAAGTCAACTTTCTATCTCCAAAAATCCACCCTCTACCTAATTTGGCACCAAATAGGCAGGATTATTCTTCAACACTCTGGAAACCTCTACTTTGAATTGGGATATTCTTTGACAAAGAAACTATTCCTCCGGTTTCCAAAGGGACTATCTTTTACCTGCTCCATTGTTTTATCTTGTCCACAGACCCCCGTCCACTTACAATCTGGGAGGCAAGCATTCCACCTACTTGTGCTCCCATTAATGAAGGAATGAGCAAGAACGTAATTTTTTAATCAAATAATTATTTCTGTTACCAAATTTGACATGCTGGCACTCTTCAGTGACTACATGAAAAAGATTAGGATGGATGATTAGACAAATTCTATTATCTCCTGAATACTATAAAATAAAATAAAATAAAATATTTCTAAGTTGGAAAGCCTGATGTGGGCGAACAATCTTTTTTCCTGCAAAAATGTGGACATTGCTTTCAAGTACGCTGTGACCTATATTATGAAGACAACTAAAATTCTAGAACTACTTTAAAAGTTATTTATGGTGTCAGGGGCACCTAGGTGGCTCAGTTGATTAAGCATTGGGCTCTTGATTTTGGCTCACATCATGACCTCAGGACCCTGAGATGGAGCCCTGTCCTCCAAATGGAATCACATAGTAGGTGAACTCTTTCATCTGACTTCTTTCAATTAGCATAAATATTTTATGATTCACAAGAGTTGTGGCATGTATCAAAACTTCATTCCACATCGTTATGGAGGACTAGCCCCCTATCTGCATTTATCAACTTTTTTATCTGTTTACCCTTGGAAGAAGCATTGTGTTGTACCAAGTTTTGGAAATTATAAATAAAGCTTCTATAAATATTTGTACAGTAGTTTTTGTGTGAACACAAGTTTTCATTTCTTTAGGATAAACACCCTGAAGTGGGATTGCTGGGTCATATTGTAAGTGTATTTTTAACCTCCTAAGAAACTGCCAAGCTGCTTTTCAGAGTGGCTATACTCTTTTAAATTCCCACCAGCAGTAAATAAGACTCTCACTGGCTCTATGTTCTCACCAGCACTTGGTATTATCAATCTTTTAAATTTTATCCATTCTAATAGGTACTGATATCTTCTTATGGTTTAATTTGCATTTTCTTAAAGACATCTGATGTCAAACACCTTTTCACACTCTTGTCACCCACATATGCTTTATGGTACAATGTCTGTTCAAGTCATTTGTCTGTTTTTTAATTGGGTTGTTTGCTTTCTTACTGTTGAGCATTAAGTGATTTTTATTCATTCTGGAAACAAGTCTTCTGTAAATTACATGATTTGCAAATATTATCCTCCAGCTCACAGTTTACCTTTTCATTCTCCCAACAGTGTCTTTTTACAAAGCAAAAGTCTTAATGTTGATAAAGTCCAATTTTTAGTAGTCGTTAGATTTTTTTCCTTAGCTTCTATTTTTCTGCATTTTTCAGAGTACATTAAGATTGTATTACTTTTGTATTTGAAGTTGCATTATTTAAAGTAGAACGAATGTCTTTTGCAATTGAAAGATCCGAACAGAATTCATTTGCTCATTTGAAAGAACTGCTGAAAATGACCTGACAGGTCTACTTAAACCCTTGTGTTCTAAGATCATGAGTAGAAAAGGAGTGTTTTTAATAAAATGTCATGACATCAGTTTAATAAGGGAATAAACACATAATTAAATCTTAATGCTTCATAGTTATTAGGATGAATAGGATATTTTTGATGCTGAAACCTTCCAAACACAACATACTGTCTTTACCGTTTTCAAGTTCAGGCTTGGCACATCCCGGTAAAGTTATAAATGACTTATGATACTTTCTGTAATAATATGATCTCCCTCTATGTTTTAAAACCACATGCTTAAATGATGAACTCAGCTTATAACAATTTAAAACAAAGTCTGGGCAAAAAGTTTTGGCTCTTGGCCCACCTTTGTGGCGCTCGACATCTCAAGATGAGCATGTTGTTCAAATGCATAGGCTTTCAAAAAAGGTGCAGGGCGAGCAGAAGATAAATGCTGTTTGCAAAGTGTCATTCTCTCTTCTGAATCACTGCTGGGAGGGAGCTCTGCTGAGGGTCTAGGGACGCTGTGCTGCAAGCCTGGGCTTCTGCCATCATTGTGTCGCAGCAGGATTCAGTCATCCACCCACTGGGCTGCTGGGGCAGGCAGAGAACTATGATCCTGCCAAGGACAGTGAAGGTGAACTTGAATCTCTAATTTTTAGGCTCCAACGTAGCCTCTGATATAATGATGGTGGCAGCCATACTTTTACTTTTGCAGAGGGATTAATGTCAATGCTCTGTCAAATGTGATTCCATGCCATGCATTTTAAAAATGAATATGGTGGCATTTACATAATAAATTAGTGTTGTTTCCTTCAAAGGAGTGACCTTCTTATAATGGTGCTGTCATCACTCAAACCACCGCTGAAAGTCCACTTGGGACCCTAACACCAGAGTTTATGGCACATTTAAAAAAGTCTTCTCGATGGTGGCCAGTGATTTGACTGGTAGTGCAGGTCTAATGTGTTCGAGAGCCACTGAAAAGTGAATAATATGGATAATTCAGCCTCACTTCTGGGCTAATTTCAAGAGCCAGCCAGTGTCTTCTTCTTATGCCATAGAGGTAAATGCTTAGCCAATGTTTCTGGAAGAACCAAGCTCAACATAACATTGTCATTGGTTTTGTTTGTTTGTTTGTTTGTTTTTGTAAATAATAACTTGAGATTCTAAGTTAAGGAGGGTGTGGATTTGTATCATCCTAAACTCATGAAAAAGGCTATATAGAAAATACATACAAATTCCAAAAATATTTTCAACAATAGCAGGATCATAGAGTACAAGTTTATAGCCTTCTAAGGCAACTGACTATTCATTTGACTATATTCTGGTCTGTTTATTTCCTTTTTTAAAGCAGCCTGCATATTTTATAGTCACAGCAGGCTTGTGTAAGAATACTGTGACCTACAAAAAACAAATATTGGATAAATGAATGTTCATAGAATGAAGACTTGCCTCTTGAAACACTCAAATTTTTAAAATTCTATAATTTCAAAAAGAAGTTTAAAAATATACTCCAGTCTCCTCCCTGCCTCTTTTATAAATAGAAACTTCTGAACATAATTTAGCAGTTATTGATGACTCAGAATTGTCTTTGCAAACATCAATTACTCATTATGTTTTCTGATTTCAGAGACTATAGCACAATGCAGGTACCCCCAGAGCACAGAGGGATGTATACATTCTTTGTCCCTACACTGAATGGATCCACATTGCTATTTTAAAAATAACAATTGCTTGGGCAGCCCGGGTGCCTCAGTGGTTTAGTACCGCCTTCAGCCCAGGACCTGATCCTGGAGACCTGGAGTCGAGTCCCACGTCAGGCTCCCTGCATGGAGCCTGCTTCTCCCTCTGCCTGTGTGTCTCTGCCTCTTTCTCCTTGTGTCTCTCATGAATAAATAAATAAAATCTTTTAAAAAAATAACAATTGCTTTTTTAAAAAAGAAATATCCTCCTTATAATGGGCTCTCTACCCGTTTGTTTCTGTGAACATCTCACACTCTAATCCCTTTTTGATGTGCATCTTGAGTTCTCTGTGAGGAGTAACTACAATGTCAAGTGTATTGCAATTATGTCCATGTAAGTATATAGTCCTGATGAATTAGCTGCACTGGAGTACTTACTGTCTCATGTTTTCAACATGAAACTTGTAATAGTGTTTACATTGATTGCTTAGGACCATTTTTATTTGCTCTTAAGTTTTGGCTGAATTTTGGGTAGACAAAGTTTTAGATCACAGACTATAGGTGAGTAAAGTGTCACCCTGAGCCCATTTGATGGAAGGAGAAACCAAGACTCAGAAAGCATAGCAGCAGAGTTGTGCCTAGAGTCTCTGTCCTGATTCTTACCATTCCTGCTTTCAGGCCTTGTACCATGCTGGTTTCATTCCCTGGGCATCTCTACAGCTGCATGGGCACACAACATCTCAGGTCTCTCCCATCTATCAGGATTGCTCTCCTTAAAACCCTGTGAGTGCATCAGAATGATGTTCAAATTCCTTTGCACATCCCCCCATTCTCCACTTATATCTGTCTCTGAGGCCACCTTCCAGACACTAAGGATCTGTGACCTGTAAACTCAGCCCCACTAAGTCCCTGAGCCAATCCCACCTCAGACCAACAGACTCAGAGTTTCCATAGGGTTGATGTTTCTTGCCCTAAGCTTGGTATTGAGGAGCTCTAAAAACCCACTGACCTGCAGTTCTCTCCTACCCTCACTGATGGCTTGGTCCATGCAAAAGCATCTGCTGTGGCTTCTGGATTGTCTTCTCTAATTCCTTCACTACAGCAGGGACTATAACCTGAATTGCAATCTGCTTATCAAGAATCTCCATCCTTTTCCCCTTAAAGGAAAGAGAAAGGAATTAGCTTCTCCTGGTCCCTTTAAATGTGCCAGTCACCCTGCTGAGCAACCTGTGTGGGGTTGTATTATATATTATCATTTCTCCTTCATAGATGGGGAAACTAGAGCTTAGGGAAGACAAATTACTTGTCAGAGGTCACAGAACAGGTGTGTTGAAGCTCCCTGTCTGAAAAGAAGCTTTCCCTAACTATATCGGTTTCACTCCCAACCTACTCTCAGATGAAATGACTACCTTCAATTATAACTTACTGAACTTATCATCCCCACTGCCTACAATTCCTTGATTTCACACCCTATTGATCACATCAGCACCCTCTTGGATATCAGTCTTGTCTATCTAGGTAAAAATTAATGCCCCATACCTCACTGGATACCATATGGTAGACATTGGGCTACCTCTCATGAAGGTCAGCCTAACTACAAGGATTTTCCTTTTGCCCTGGTCACTTGCCTCATCCTCAATGCCTTGCCTTTTCTGCAGACTCCCTGTAGAGGTTTCAAGCATGCCTTATACCTTCCACTGAAGCTGGAAGCCACACTTTGTACCTTATTTTCCATTATTGCCCTATATACTTGACTTCAGCCAAATGGAATAAATTTCTATTTTATATGCATCTGCTATGTTTTTTTCTGTCTCCATGTTTTTTTAAAAGGGCAATTTTTTAGAGCAGTTTTAGATTTACAACAAAATTGTGAGGGAGGTACAGAGATTTTCCGTACCCCCAACTCACACACATAGTGTCTCCCATTAACGTCAATCAACAGGATGGTACATTTTTTTCTTTTTCTTTTTTTTTTAACCAAGGGTGAACCTACATTGACTCATTCCTTGCTTTTTTATGTTGTTTGCTCTGCTAGAAATGCCTTTAACAAAGCTCCATTAGCCGCCTATCTTCCCTACACCATCCCAAATTTCCACTTCCACTCCAGCTAGAAGCAAGCACTTTTTTATTTGACCTCTCAGAGCACTTTATTTGTATTTCTCCTGGGGCACTCCACCAGAATTCAAAAATAAATGGCACATTGAACATATCAGCTCTGTCAGCTGTAGTCATAAAAGAACATTCTTTTTGCCTGTCACTGTCTCTTTTATTTTTTTATTTTTTTTCACTGTCTCTTTTAGCCTGTGCAAAAGGATGAGCTCTTCCCCTGCCCCTGACAAAAACTCCAGCAGAACTATGACTTTTTTGATCATAGTTAAGAAAATGTTCTATGTTCGCTGCAGATTACAAAACACAGTCTCAATTCAGAAATGAGGGCTTCCAGCCTAATTTGCATCAGCACTTGAACCATCCATCATCACTCAAAGCTAACCCTTCTTTACCACCTCCCAGTCAGTGTTGCCCTCAACATAAAGAGTCTTCAACATAAAGAGTGTACTTAATGCCCTCTATTTTTCTGTTTCCCATCCCCCTTCACTCACTCATTGCTCTTTCTGGCCAACCTACATCCCCATGGTGGAATAAGGAAGAGAGATCAGAGGGACAGGAAAGATCTTTTTGACTTATAGAATCATAAGGGAGCTTATATTTAAATATTGAATATTTAGAGCTAATATTTTAGAAAATATCTTATTTATTTATTTGAAAGAGAGAGAGAGAGAGCATGAGCAAGGGGAGGGGCAGAGAGAGAGGGACAAGTAGATACTCCACTGAGTGGGAAGCCTGATGAAGGGCTGTCTCAGGACCCTGGGATTACGACCTGAGCCAAAGTCAGATAATTTAACTGACTGAGCCACCCAGGCTCCCTAGAGCTAATATTTAAAGCTAATATTTGGAGCTCTTTCTAAGACCACTTTTATGGGTTCTTCAGAGGTTGCTCACTCTCTGGTCTTCTCTTGACTTGCTGATTCAGGCAGTGCCACTCTAGCTCAGCTGATGGCTTCCTCCCCAGCCCCTGGGCATCTAGTGATCCACTCCTAACTTCTCTCTGCTAAGGACCCATCTGAATGGCTATATGGGACAGAATTGAAGAAGTCCACAGTGCATCCTTTGGTTGAAGAAACACTAGAAGCAGGAGATTTCAACAGCACAACAATTTTCCTTTGCTCCTGCCATTGGAACAGCTAAGCAGTCAGGGTGTATTCTCTTTGAAGGTTCTCAGATAACAGACATCCATCTATGGTGTTCCCTCTCCCAGCCTCAGGGGATTAAGTGTCAAGTTCTCAGAATGATCCTGTGGAAGTCAGTGATGCTGAGATTTAGATGAACTAGCTGAAAATCCCACAGCCCTCATCCTTGGGGATGTAGGTAGAAAACAGCATGATTTAAAAAAAAAAAAAACTTTTTTTTTTTAAGTTAGCTTTTTAAAATAGAAATCGTCCTCATGAAGTTTTCTCTCAACTTACACTCTCAGGGACCTTCCCTATCCTCTTTGTAGCTGTAAAAGTTTAGATCATAGAACCCTTTCTTGATTTTCCTTTGAAAATCTGCACCTTGATCTGATACTCCACTTTGCAATTTCCTATCTATTAGAAGATCCTCAGTAAAAATGTCTGATTTAGTGTCCTGTTATACAAGCTAAAACATAGCTAGTTATACAGGTAGCCTACTCTTTTAGGAGACTGTATACTGCCTGAGGGCAGAGGCAATCTCCAATACATCTTGTCTCTCTCACAGCATCTAAAAGTGAGCACTCTTTCTAATGGGCAGCATAAAGCTACAGCTTTTTGGAATGGACATGCTGGTCCAATAATTTCTTAGAGCTTCTAGCACCCAGGAGCCACCATGGGGCTATTTTCACATACCCTGTCAATTAACCCAGTTCACAACTGTTGAAGATGTGATGGAGGCTGCTCTGTGTTCCTCAAATCCTACTCTACCTCTTCTTGGCAGTCACCTACATTTCATTTCTTGGTCTCCTTTGCAGTTAGTGGGGATATTGTATGGTTGAGCGCTGGCCAATGTGCTGAGGCAATGGTGACACATACCATTTTCAGATCTGGCTCCTGAAGACCTCTTGGGAAGTCTCTTGAGATTTTCTCTACTTGGTGGGCTGAATGCAGAGAAGGTAAGGGCTCCAGAAGCTAGCAAAGCCACACACCACAAGTAGCCTGGGTTCCTGATGGAAGGTTTAGAGCAGAGCCCTTACACCATTTTCATCTTCATGCCATTAGATTGTGTTGTGAGTAATGCACACACTTTTCTAACAATCAGTCACCAAAATGTGGAGATTGTTTATCATAGAACTATACCCACTAATACACAGGGCTAGATTCTAATAATATACTCATAAAATCAAGCTAAGAAATTCTAGGAAGAACTTTCTAATTCCACTGACAAAGTGCCAAAAGTGTATGTTCTCTGGGTTCTAGGTAACATAGTCTATTCCCTTCTACAACATTTCACATATACTTGCACCTGAAATATAAGTCTCATAGCTTTTTAGGTTAAGGGACTTTATTTATAATTAAGAGAAATATAGAGCACTTCTGTCCCTCTCCCATGATTTTCTCAGAAAGAACAGGCTTGTAGGCCTAGAATTCATTTTTAATTAAAAAAATTGTTACTGAGTATGAAGGTGTAGAGTGGGCATAATTATGGAATTCTAACCTAAAGACTTGGCCTCTTTTCTGAAGGGCTGCAGTTCAGGATGTGGTAGTCTGTATTTTTGGAGTAGGAGAAAGACAAGTTCATTCAGCCATGCAAATTAAATTACAAGACTTGGAATCATTATTTCTGTGAAAATGTGATCTCCATACTGTGTTAGTTCTGACATTCTTTTCAGATTTTCACCATAACAGTTCTACTTGGCCTTTAAATAACACAGGATCAGTGAAATGTCTCTGGCAGAAGATAGGATGTATTAAACTCCAGGGTTGAATTTGAACATCTTTGCTTCAGTATTCTAAAATTAAAAATAACTCAAAAGAAACACCACGTAATCAAAGAACAAGGGAACCATTATCAATAAGTGTAAAATCTTAAGTCCACAGAGCTTAAATCAGTATCCAAATCCACCTTGGGCCTCGGCATGTACTCCAATTTTTAATAAAATATAAGAAAGGTGATTGCGTATCTCCTACTATTATCTCTTTCAATATTCAGTAACACTGAACTGTAATAATTCTTTATGTTTTAACTAAATCATTCATGTAGGAATCTTTCATTTCTCATTTCTCTGTGACGAAGAACTGGTGTCACTGCCTTAGCAATCTTGAAAAACTTCAACTTTTATTAGTTTGTGACCTCCAATCGCTGCATTGATTTCATAAGGACCTTTAGGATTCTTTTTTTAAAAAAATATTTTATTTATTTATTTGAGAGAGAGAGAGAGATAGCAAGAGAGAGTATAAGAAGGGAAGGGAGAGAGAGAGAGAGAGAGAGAGAGAGAAGCAGGCTCCCCACTGAGCAGGGAACCCAACACGGGCTCAATCCCAGGACCCTGGGATCATGTCCTAAGTCGTAGGCAGATGCACAACCAACTGAGCCATCCAGGTGCCTTGGCCTTTAGGATTCTTAAGGTAACCCTAAAATAATTAGAGCTTAAATTGCTGGAAAAGTTGATGAAAATGATTGACCACATGGTATTGAAAACATTGTCCAATGACAGCACATCTAGTATCTATTGAGAACTTACTATATGCCAGCCACCAGGTGCATGCAAATGTAATTTCAATAGATATTGTTCTGAGTTTTAGGAGCAGCTGGATGATTTATCTGTTTTGGGTGGTTCTTGGATATTTATTTCTGTATAATCTTCAATTTTTTAAGTCTAATGCAGGGACTCCACTGCATTCTGCTAACCTTGTGTTCTAGGCATATATTTGCCAAAAGTTCATTTTACATAGAGAGGTGGATGCCACCACTATCATTCATTGTTGTGATATTGATTGTATGAATCAAGGGTTCATGGGTTTACACATGACATGAAACCTGGTAATTGCCTTAAAATAGCCTACCATGTACTATCCAGCAAGATAATGAAACAGCCTTCCTGGCGCATGCCAATTACCCATGTTTTTATATAGGAAATGACTACTCAAGTTATATCATGTCTTTGAAACCAGTAACACTTCAAATAACCAACTGTCTCAATCAGGGAAGTTTTCATTATAAGGTTGAGTTGTAACGTACACACTGAAGGTGGAATCAATGTGAAGAGACACATTTTTTGTGTGAGAAGGCAGGGGGAGTCAAAAGTAATGTGAGACAGGGTATATCGGCAGAGACTCGTGAAATCCGTGATCGTGAATCAGGACCTGATTAAGAGCGATAGTGAGCCAACTGAATGCCACAAAAGGGGAAAGAAAGAAGAGCTCAGTGAAAAATTGAGGACTGAATGGCCAATCTGGACAGGATGTTAGGAGGTTCAAGCCAATTTTCCAGGAATGAGTAAACGTAGTTATAATGTGAGTGAGGTGGATATGTAGAAATAACAGAATACAGATACATATACATACAACAAGAAATGGTAGAGTCATATGGTAGAGAAATGGCTATTTAAAATAAAAATCAACAACAAACGTGGCAAATATATAAGAGTCTTCAAACTAAAAATTAATTTTAGTATACTTCAAAGACCTTTAAGTATTTTTATTGAATATGTCTTCAGTCACTTAAACCACTTAGAAGTATGAAGTCGATAATATTCCAGTGGCCAAATGAGACCTTCAAGTGTCCTTTCAAACATCAGTGCTAAGGTCTTAGGAAAGGAGGATGACCCCCTCCCTGGTCCCAGCAACTTACTGATTTGTAACGACCTAATTTATTTGACATTCCCAGCCAAATATAGTAAATAATAAGTAATGGCTGTGAGTTCTTTGTCCTGCTTCTCTTCTAATCCTATTATTCCTCCATTACACTGCAGGCAAGGCACATAATTGAAATTTTAAATAAAAAAAAAATACCAGAAATCCTAAGGCAGAACCATCTGCATCAAGATTTTCTGTACATTTCTCACTAGCTCACTCACTATGGCTCCCCTCCTGCACTGACTTCATCCCACATGACCTCAGGAAGAATGAGATTGCTTCTCTACACAAAGACAGGGGAGATTACCTGGAGAAATAGCCCCAGAGAAACTTCAGGTAAAGCAGAGTTAATTAGGATTCTCCTAAAAAAGAGGTATATCGCCTTTAATGACCAGGGCCAAAAAAATAAAATAAAATAAAAGGACCAGGGCCAGTGAGGACCTTGGCTACGATAGCTCGGGTAATAACAGTTGATGTGCAGTATAATTTGGCCAAGGATTATTAATGCAGTTTATGAAACTCTTAGTGACTGTTTTATCTCAAGCCCTAGCTTCTCCTGGTTCAAGCTTGATAAGCCTGGGGCTTGAGCTCATCTTAATGGGTGGTGGAAGACTGTGCTCCATTTCTCCCTGGGGACTTCATGCTCATTAGTCACAGCCGCCAATGAAAAGCTTTGTTAGGGAACTAGAGGAATGTGCCACAGCACATGTAGAGACCCGGAAGCCCCTTCCACATATATCATGGATGAATAAGTCTCTATGGCATGCCAAGCCAAGCCACACATCAGTAGATCGTGTGCATCAGCAGACAAGATCAACAAAAGCAGTACAAAAATTTCGAGGTCAGCACTTTCTGGAGCCAGCCCTTCATGTCCGGACTGATAAGGCTTTAAACATTTTCATTAGCCCTGCTGATCTCAGTCATTTTAAATGACAAACACATTCTAATTATTTTTAAAGGCAAGTTACATAATCTAGAAGGCAATCCTCGATCTATGGTTTTCTAGAGATGATTATTGATCCTCATTTATCTCTCCTGTGACTATGAGGGGTCAAGTCAAGGTTAATGTTCTGGCAAACCACTTGGGATCTAGAAGAACAACTGTTTTGGTAGGGATTACTGCCATTGTAAACCACTGACAAGGGTTTGGGATGGTAATTCTTAATTAGGAAAATAAAAGGACTCAGCGTCTGTGCTCTGATCATGCAGCTAACAACTGACTCCACCTTAATCCAAACACAGAATGAAATTCAGCAAAGAGATGGGTTTATTTTTGTAATAATTTGTTTTAGATATTTAATCTAAAATAATATGGTGAGGCTTCAGAAATAACTTTGGGTATCGAGTGTTAAAACAATATTTGCTATATTTTTAAAATGAAGCCTTTGTTTTAATTCCAACTGTGTCTTATTACTAACTTGTTGCTTCCAAAGATAATTTTGGGACAAAAATATCTCAAAATTATAGCATATTTAGTGGAAGTAATAAAAACTTCCAAAAGTGTGTATTTCAAATTATGCCATGTTTAGATAACATTCAATAACCAACATTCTCTTTAATCGACTCATTATTTGGGAGTGTAGTCTTTGACATGTCATAAAAATTATATGTGGACAAAAAAGATCAAGAAATATGAACAACAACAACAACAACAACAAATTTTGATTACGATTCACTTCATATCTATGGACTTGCTGGAGTGCAGTGGTGAGTGGTAGGGAGAACCAGAGAGCATCTTGAAAAGACCCCATACCTCTGATACCTAAGATTTAGTTACAAAGCTACAAACAGGCTATGTGCTTTGTTGGAAAAATGCCTCAAGATAAAAGAAAAATCACAGAACTCTAGAGCTAGCAAGGGCTTTGTGCTTTTCATTAGAACCTTTAAAAAAATATGACTTCCTAGCATCTCAATAAGAAAGATTTATTTCAGAAAATATTATCTGTTCCCCTATCGAACACTCCTTGAAAATTTTCTCAAAGTAGGATATAGGCCTTCCTCACTACCTGCTCATTATTCTCAACATGCCAGGCTATGGCTGAGTTTATGGTAGAATTTCAAAGGAATGCAATTCCACAGCAATTATATAGAAAAACTTTTAGGATTACATTAGTTTAATAATTTTTGAGCTAATTTCGGATATTCTGAATTTCTATAGAGACTAGCAAAAACACTTTGCATGAAGAATATGATTTGTGAAATTCTTTGACTTTTTACAAAAGATTTTATATTGAAGTAATCTCTACACTCAAAGTGGGGTCAAAACCACAAGCCCAAGTTGCATACTCCACTGAACAAGCCTGCCATGTACCCTTCTTAGGCTTTTTTTTTTTTTTTTTTAATGTCAAAAGACCAAAGTAAGACTTCTTATTCTGAAAATTTTCTCAAGAAAACCTGACCATTTTGCCACTACAAATGCTTAGAAATAACAAATAGAAAGACATCATTCTTTCAAATGCATTACTGAGCATGCCCTCCCCCCCTCCAAAAAAAAGGAGAGAGCAACAGTGACAGAGAAAGGGAGAGAGATCTAAAAAGCAAAGTGGTAGGGACACGAATAAACTGATTTGCATTAAGGGGGCTTGCAAGTCTTAGTGACCTAGAAGCTTAGGTTTAATTTCCTATGTAGGAGCAAAAGGATATAGTAATGATGCCTGTCTGTCTCTATTGAGATGCTAAGTGAAGGGAAAAGATAGCATCTTCACAGAATTTATAACTAGGGCTATGTATATGATCCCGAAAAACCTGAATCAAGAAATTAGCCTAAGAACACATTGTAGGACACTAAGCAAACACAAATGCAAAATGTCTCTGAAGGGTTGGCCATATCCACTCTGGTTACATATTTTTATAGTGTCTCCTGCTGGTGCTGGACTCATAATCCTAAATTACAAATCACATGAAGAAATAATCCACTAAAAGAATCATATCAAAGACACAATAAATAAAAGACTCTGAGTCCTAAGAAATTTGAATGAATGAACAAAATAACAGATGTATAAACTTTTTTTTAACATTTTATTTTTAAGTAATTTCTACACCCAGCTTGGGGCTTGAACCCACAACCCTGAGATCAAAAGTTGCATACTTTACCAACTGAGCCAGCCAGGTGCCACAAAACTTTTTAAAATTACTAACATGAAAGGGAATACAAAGGAAAATGTAGTATTAAAATGATCACAGACCATCTAGAATCAAAGCCTATAGCTGAATGAAAAAATGCATAGGCAAAGTAGCTGTTTAGAAATAGGGGAAGATATAAACAATGTTCTGAAAGACAGATTTAAGGAAACAACTTAGAATGGAGCACTATGAAATAAAGGGATAAATCTAAAGTTACGAGAGCATAAAATAATAAAAAATCTCGATATGTCTAATATAAATTTTAGAAAAAGAATAGAATTATGGAAGCATCAATATTCAAAGATATATGCCTGTATATGTCCCAGAATTGATAAAATATATGATTCATATAGATTAAGAAAAAATCCAGATAAATAAAAGACAAATCCATGATGAGATACATTGTGGTGAAAGCAATCAGAGAGAAAAGACAAATTCCACAACAGTAGACTTCTCAAAAGCAAAGACAAGTAACAGAAATCAATGGACTATTTGTAAAGGAATGAACAAAAGTAAAAGACAATCTAGAATAATATACCCACCTAAATTATTGTTTGACTGTCAAGGGTATTTGCCAATTACCAACAGAGAGATCCTAGAAAACCAAAAATTGTTTCTTTGAAAAAAACAATAAAAAATAGACAAAATGTGTGCAAGACTAATTTAAAAATAGAGAAAGGGAAATGACTATATTAGTACAAAGAAAAAGAAACACAACTATAGCAGCATAAAGTTTTTTAGCAGAGAATTATCAAGAACAATTTTATGTCAGTGCACTTGAAAATCTAGCCAAAAAAGTCAATTCACTGTAAATATAACTTACATTTACTCAAGAAGGAAGAGAAAACTTGTCTTGACCAAACTAATGGGGAAACTGCATCACTTGTGAAAGTCTGTTCACACATACACATGTACACACACACACACACACACACGATTCCTTCAGAGAAGTTCTGTCAACTTTCAAAGTAAAAGTAGCTCTAATCTTGTATAAACTTTTCCATAGAAAAATCTTTTTTAAAAAGATTTATTTATTTATTTTAGAGAGACAGAGGGAGAGTGACCAAGAGAGTGAGTGGGGGGAAGGGCAGAGGGAGGGAAGCTTCAAGCTGACTCCCCACTGAGCATGGATTCTGAGCATGGATTCCAATGTGGGGCTTGATTCCATAACCCATGAGATCATGACCTGAGCAGAAACCAAGAGTTGGAGGTTTAAGTGACTTAGCCACCCAGGCACCCCTAAGCTGATAATCTTTTAATACTCATTTTGTGAGGTAAGATAAACTTTATTTAAAATAAGCAAAAACAATTACAGGCCAGTCTCATTTGTGAACGTAAAAATTTTAAGTAAAATTAGTAAACTAAATGTAGAATGAACATTTAAAAAATTGTGATCAAGTGGCACCTAGGTGGCTCAGTGGTTGAGTGTCTGCCTTTGTGATCCTGGTTGTGATCCTGGGGTCCTGGGATTGAGTCCCACATCAGGTTCCCCATAGGGAGGCTGCTTCTCCCTCTGCCTATGTCTCTGTCTCTCTCTCTCTGTGTCTTTCATGAATTAATAAATTAAATCTTTAAAAAAATTATGATCAAGTAGGAGTTATCTAAGATTAGAAAGATGGTTACATTTTAGAATTTATTAAATTAACTTACCACTTAACATATTAAAAGAGAAAATCCATAAGTACATCTCATAGATGCAGGAAGTATTTAATAAAATGCAAAATACTTTCCTGATAAAATTTACGAGCAAACCAAAAATAGAAAGAAACTTTCTTAACCTGATAAAAGATATCATTCACTAAAATCCAAGAAAATATAATACTTATTGGCAGCAAGTCAGAGGCTTCATATAAAATCCAAACAAGGTAGGATGCGTACTCTAAATGCTTCTATTTAACACTGCACAAGAGGTGCTAACCATAAGAGCAAGCCAGGGGGAAAGAAATAAATATATAGGGGATCCCTGGGTGGCACAGCGGTTTGGCTCCTGCCTTTGGCTCAGGGCACGATCCTGGAGACCCGGGATCGAGTCCCACGTCGGGCTCCCGGTACATGGAACCTGCTTCTCCCTCTGCCTGTGTCTCTGCCTCTCTCTCTCTCTCTCTATCATAAATAAATAAAAAAAATTAAAAAAAAAAAAGAAATAAATATATAAATATAGATAAATATATGCTAAAATAAATAAAACAAAATATACAAATATTACAAAATAATGAATTGTCATTATTTGCATATATAATGATTGTTTATTTAGAAGAGCCAAGTAATCTACAAACTTAAAACTAATAAGGATTGGAAACAAGAATTAAACAAAAATCTATTATATTTCTATAAACTATCAGCCAATAATTAGACTATTTAAGAAAAAATAAAATTTACAATAAAAACAAACACTTCAACAATATATATACGATACCTAGCAATAAATCAAAAGTGTGGAAATAACTTGTAGGGAAAATTATAAAATATACAGAAAGATGTGAAAGGAAGTTTTTTTTTTTTTCTTCTTCAGAGAGAATGTGGAAGGAGGGATTGAGGAAAAGAGAGAAAGAATGATAAGCAGGCTCCATGCCCAGTGTGGCGCTTGATGCAGGGTTTAGACCCTGAGATCATGATCTGAGCTGAACTTAAGAGTTGGATGCTTCACTGACTGAGCCACCCAGATGCCCTGAAAGTAAGCTTTAAATAAATGGAGAGCTAGATCATATCATGAATGGGGAGACTTAATATTTAGATATAGAAATCATCACCAAATAATCTATAAATTCAATGAAATTATAACCATATAATCCTAACATTGTTTTTCATGAAAATCTGAAATGGTGATTCTTAGATTCAGATGTTATACTAAATATCTAAGAATAGGCAAGACACATTTGAACAAAAATAGCAAAAAGGGGTTCATTTATTACATGGCTATTGTAATAAATAGTACTGTATTGTAATAAATAATACTGTGGTATTGGTACAAGGATAGATTAGAAAACAGACACGGAGGCTCAATAGTATTGTGACTGGGAAAAGATGGGCTAATCAATACATTGTATTGGGATGACAATTGCTTATTCATACAAAAAAAGATAAAATTTGATCAGTACATCATACTATACAGAAATATAAATCTTAGGTAGTTTAAAGACCTAGAGAGAGGGAAAATGTATTCTATAAAACTTTTTGAAGAAAAGAGAAAATTAGTTTAATTAGGTCATGTGGGAAAATATTTCTTAAGATTCTCCAACATACAAACCATAAAGGAAAATACTGACAGAATTAATCATATTAAACATTTTAAACTTCTGTGTAATAAATGATACTGCAGGTAACTGAAACAGTAAGTTATTGCCTGGGGTAGATATTTGAAATCATATAACCCCTTCCCCAATTGCTGAGACATATAGAGGTATATCAATGGAAGGCGTTATAATACTCAATAACATTATACAAGTGCATTTAGTTTCACCTGTAATTAGAAAGTCCTTATATCCAAGATATTAGCAAAAACAGAATGTCTGATAATACAAACTATTGGGAAAGATACAGGGAAACAGAAATGCTAAATCAATGATTCTTAGCCCTTTTTGGGCATTAAAATCATCCACAGAACTTTAAAATGAATAGCATTCTTGGGTCCTATCCCCAGAGTTTCTAATTTACTTGGTCTAGGGTAAGACTTAGGCATTAATAATTTTTAAAAGTTCCCTAATTGAGTCTTTCATCAGCCAGAGTTTAGAACTACTGCTCAACATGTTTGACAGCTGAACAAACCAGTCTGCTTGGAGGAGAATTCAGCAATACCTAGTACAGATGTGTGCCCTTATGACCCAACAATCAGCTCCCTTTGAAGGTAATTCTCTTCGAGAAATTCTAGTACAAATGTAAGAAGATACGTACAAGGGTCACTGTAATAGTAAAACTGCAAGGACAACCCAAATTTTCCTCAGTAGGAAGATGGGTAAGCCAACCTTGGATTATTTATGCAATGTGATGCTATTCTACAGTTATAATAAATGGACTAGACACCTATGTATCAACGTGCATACATCTCCAAAACAATGTTGGATTAAAAAATGTTATGGGGGTGCCTTAGTGGTTCAAGCTGGTTAAGCATCTGCCTTCAGCTCAGGTCATGATCTCAGGGTCCTGGGATAGAGCCCTGCATTGGGGGGGGGGGGTCCCTGCTCAGTGGGGAGTCTGCTTTCCCTTCTCTCTTTGCCCCTCGCCCCACATTCTCTCACTGTCTCAAAGAAAGTTATGAAAGAAAAAGGAAATGCTTTATATATTTTAAAATTTGAACACAAAAATAGCATAACCACAAAGAGATATAAGATTGTCATACTCAAGTCTGGATCTCCCTCCAATGCAAAGACAGATACATGCAGTAAAAGTACTACATGGGGATGTAACAAGCGGATAAAGTATATATAGGGATGACAAAAGTCATTTCAGGATGATGATCTCTTGAGAAGGAAGTAGTGCTTTAACTGTATTTGTATTGTTTCATTTTATAAGTTATCTGAACTCAAGTTGTGGGTTTGCAGATAATTAATATATAATTTTTGTATGTTTGAGATATATTTTTAAAGATTTTATTTATTTGAGACACGAGGAGAGAGAGAGCACGCACAAGTGAGGGTGGGGCTGAAGAGAAGGGCAGAGGGAGAGGGAGAAGCAAGCCCCCTGCTGAGCAGGGAGCCCAACCCTGGCCTCTATGGGGATGGATCCCAGACCCCTGGGATCATGACCTGAGCCAAAGACAGACGCTTAACCACTGCCCCTGTATGAGATATTTTCTATTAACATATTTTGAAGGTAAAAGAGCAATGCAATTCAACATGGGGGCACATCTTTATTATTTTTAATCATTGAAAAAATTACTTAAAAGCATAGAACTAAAAAGTAAACATATGAGACACCAGCTTTGGAGGCCAGGGTGTAGAATTCTCATCTGAGTTCTGCAGCTAATTAGGGATGGGTAAATCCTTTCCCCACACTGGCTTCAGCTTCTTCATACATAATGTAAAGGCATTGGATAAGATGATCCAAAATCTAGTCTAGTTTCAAATTTCTCTGAATCTGAAGTTCCAAGAGGATACTATACCTGAATTTAATTTTTCTCCTTTTTTGGACACCATCTTCAAAGTATATGCTCACTCACAGACTATTCCAGAAAGTGCTGTCCTAACAGATATTCAGTAAGCCATCATTGAATCAAATGCAATAAAGGTGGCAAATTAGCTGAGAATGTTCTCATGACCCAGATTAGGAACAACAGAAAAACAAAAAGAAAATGTTATTAAATACTCAATGCCTGCCACTTGCAAACTTATGTTTCTTTATTCATTTTCTCATTATTTCATATGTCTTCAGTGATCATCTATAAACCAGTTTCTCCTAGTCTGTCATATGTTAATAAAAATTTTATAAAATAGGAGGTGTTATAGTAAATTTTACTTAAATTATATGTCTAATATGATAAAAAATCTGAACCCTCTCCCTCATGCCCCTACCCCCCTACCTTCTGGTAACTTGAATAACTGCTCTGTCTTCATTTTTCTTATTTGCTTCCAATAAGAATCTGGCTCAACACACACAACTAAAACACACTTGCTCACTAATGTGCTGCTTTCTCCCCAGGATGTCAATGCTTTCAGCCAACAAGGTTTAATTATCTCCATAACCCTGCAAAAATGAAGCACAGAGAAGCCTGACGTGGGGGTGAAGTCACACTTTACATAGAGGTTAATGCAGAGCAGAGGAAAATGAAATCCATTTCTAATAGAGGTATGAGAACGCACTACTGAAGTCCTAATTTCCCTCCCCACTGCACGCGAACCTGCTACCCAATCTAGGCTACGAATTTTCTGCTAGAAATGCTATCCATGAATTAAGTACTACAGAAAGGAGTTTGGACAAGCCACAACCTTGGTTAGACACTTGAATGAAAGAAACACCGACAGCAAACAAAAAGAATAGAAGATTCTACTTGATAGGCGCATTCTTGGATCTTTTTCTATCTCATTGATTAAAAAAAGTGAATGAGGCAGCCTACACTATGTGCATTACAGGTAAGGTAAGGACGATTTAATGTCATAAGTGCCATAGAATATTTAGTACCACAGCTGGCAAAAGATGGCAGGCAGCACTTGCTATGTGTCAACATCATTATCATCACCACTACCTGTTGGCACCAGAGGATTAGGGTACTTCAGATTTTTCCACGACATGGGTTTATAAAAGAACTGCTCAAAGCAGCCATTCTCTTCATGAAGGAGAGTTGTCCAAGGTTGCAGAGATAACTTGATAATCTGAAATTCAGCAATAAAATTTCCATTGGGGAAAAAGGAAGTCATGGAGGCTCACTCCCACGTAGAAGGTAGATAACAGGCCATTCTAAAAATGTAAAAGTGGGACGCCTGGGTGGCCCGCAGTTGAGCATCTGCCTTCAGCTCAGGGCGTGATCCCAGAGTCTAGGGATCGAGCCCCACATTGGGCTCCCTGTGAGGAGCCTGCTTCTCCCTCTGCCTGTGTCTCTGCCTCTCTCTTTCTGTATCTCTCATGAATAAATAAATAAAATCTTTAAAAAAAATAAAAATGTAAAAGCTACCGAACATTTTCTTAACTAATGATGGGTAGAGAAACTCTTATTCTTCATGACTGTCCTTTTTAAGAGTCGAACCCCCAAACTGCCACTGCAGGTGAGTAGCCAGCAACCGTAAAGGATGCTGCTAGGACAACACCATCCCCAGTAGAAAGAAGCACTAATCCTTAGGCACAACTAAATCAGGCAGCAAGTAATTCCCCTAAAAGCAACGGCCCTCCAGGATGGCGAAGACCAGACTCTCCTTTGGCTTGATTTTTCACTGTTCCGGGATCACCCCCTCCCTCTCGGGCCATCCAAGATTGCACCATTACCGCTAATGCTTTCAGAAGTGGGACACAGATTCCCGTTGTTCACAACAGGACTTTACCCTTGCTCTACATCTTAGCTACTACACAACATGTAGGGGAGAATTAAAGGACACGTATAGAACTGAAATCATATAAGTGAAAAATAACAGATGGCCTAGCAGATAATGATGTTTAACTGACAGGCTACACAGTAACAGGGCCAGTTCTGGGAGCACTCAGGTTGGCAACCAGGAAATGATGTTTGCTAGGGTGCACAGGAGTCATGTTTCTCAGAGGACAAGGCAGACAGTATCTAAAGGCTAGGGGAGGTTGGCGGGGAGAATGCAACTTTCCAATCACGGAAGAGGCTCTCAGTGATTATCTTTCTTTTGAATGCATCATTTCAGATCAGCTGGCCTGCAGAAAGCTGTGGTTCAGATGATGGCTTTAGTGGTGGAGTGGGGGACTGGGGTCCAGAGGGTGCATGATCATTCCTCTGCTCAATTTTGCCCAAATATCAGCTAAATAACACTTTGGAGCATCCAGCTCTTTCCCCAAAAGATTGCTGGGGAAGGTACCACTACCCCTCCAGTAGTAAACTCACAATTTACAGCTACCACAGGAGAGGGCTGAGAAATGGGGGGTGGGGGGGTTGGAAATTTGGAGTCTGGGGAAGGAATAGAACACTGGCCACTTCTAGTCCACGTCTGTGATCACTTGTGCACTGTCTAACCACATCCAGCTAGGTCAGCAAGACGGCTCCAGGTTCCCGAGCAGCCACCAACATATGCACAGCCAGAGTTCAACCTAACAGTATAATCCAAGGAAAGGTAACAGCAGCTGAAATGTCTTAATGTTTCTAGGCCCTTTAGCCAGAGACTAAGGTTTTCCTGCCTCCATATCTGCAACACCACTTCGTGGCATTTTCAAAAGGGGTTCACAAGAAGTTGCAGTTTTAGTGATTTTTTTTTTCTCTCGGGATTTACAGTTTCGTCAGCAAATCTACCTAAGTGTTCCAGAGAAGTCGGCAAAAGTTGATTTGAGGTTTGCTTGCTATGGCAACAACACTCTCTTCAGAAGAAAATTTTATGTGCTCATTTTCCAATCGAAAATACAGTTTATGTTACTGGAGGAACAGAGGCAAAAGATATGCACCTGAAACATTAATGAAATTCTCAGCAATAAACAGCTAAACCTTTCTGTAAATATTAACTGCCACCCACTAACAGTGTTTAGAACAGGACACTTCCTATCTCATCTTGCAATTAATTTATGAGTTGGCAACCTGTTTTACTTAAATTTCAAGTCCACTAGATAACTTCACTGAGATTACAATATGCAAAAGATGCCGATTAGGGGATTAAAAAAAGAACAAAAGAGGACAACAAAGACCAAGTACTTACTTGAGGTGATATTTTTAAAGTAATCCTGAATTTCAAATTTGGCTTTTTTGTTTTAAGAGCAAAGACTGATCTGAGCTATAATCCTCTGGTCCTCAGAGCACTCCACTTCTCCATAGGACACATCTTTCAGAAATCTTCCTTTTATATTTATATCTCCAAGGATTCAAGCTCCACTAGGAAGCAGCAAAAATACAAAGACTGTCCTTAGAAACAAAACAAAACTCCCACAAAGTCCAGAGTGTAAGCGGCAAAGGCAAAAGAAAACCTCTCCAAAACTGCTATCTAATTCAGAAGGGCAACTGCTCCCCTATCTCTGTTTGAATGAGTCCTCTTGTCTTCCTAGTGACATTTCTCACCAGCCAGCCAGTGCTGTTTTCCAGCAATGTGAGGATGTTTGAAGAGAAATGAACTCAAGCTCTGAAGTTCCTTGTAGTAAAGGAAAACATATGGAGGATTTCCTGCTGAGGACTCCCTGCCGAGGCACAAATTCGAGGGGGTGTGGAATTTACTTGTTAAGGCTCTCTGTTTTCTAGACTCAGCAGTATCTGCCCAGCACTGAGCCCACATGTGCCACTGCTACTCTGAGGAGAGCTCTGAGGCTCTGCAATAACCCCACCAGCACAGATGACTTGCAGGAAGCAGGTTAACAGTGGGTAGCACCCTGTTTGTCCAAGTCCATGGTTCCATCACATCTTACCTCCAAGACCAGGTAAACTGTATGGAAGGACCTTCTGCGAGATTACAGGCTTCTTTTCCAACCTGTTTCGTCCCTGTCTCCTCACCATCACCTCCTGATTTCTTTCTTTCCTTTTTTAATAAAGATTTTATTTATTTATTCATGAGAGACACACAGAGAGAGGCAGAGACACAGGCAGAGGGAGAAGCAGACTCCCTTCTGGGGAACCCGATGTGGGACTCGATCCCAGGACTCTGGGATCACACCCTGAGTGGAAGGCAGATGCTCAACCACTGAGCCACCCAGGCATCCCCACCTCCTGAATTCTTATCTGAGATAAGCAGTTTGCAGATATATGCCTTTTGTGAGTATGCGCCCGAAAATTAATTTTAAATGTTAACTAATGTTTTTCTTTTTCCTCTATTCCTTCTAAGTATACTTCTAAGGATGACACATTTCAAAACATGTTACAAAGACTCCGGAATAGTAAGTTGCACTTATGATGGACATAGCGTTCTATAGAAGACACTCACCACTACAGAGGCCTGTCCACTGACCCCATGGTTTGACACTTTTTAATTTGAAATAAAAACAAAACAAAAAAAAACAAAACAAACAAACAAAAAAAACAAGCTAATATCCAGAACTTACCTTTGAAAGCACTGTTTGGACTACTTTCATCCCCAGTACCATCATGGACGATACTTCTGCCCATCAGAGGAGTTTCTCTCCTATTAATCTAGTAATCCCATTGTCAAAGCATTAACCATGTGTTAATCTCTATTATCCTAATAATTCACTCTAACTCCATATCCATCTTTTACATTACAAACTGGTGTTAAACTTCCTCTAAAAATAAATTCCACATGATCTTTCTTTCCATTCCAATGCCTTTATGCAAGCATTTATTTTGTGGAGCAAATGTTTCCATAAACCCAGCTGAGTGACAGAATGAATGATTCAAAGCAGTAACGATGGGTACGCAGATGTGTAAATTGTGTGTGTAGCTCTGGCTATCTGGGTGGTGGGGACAAAGCAAGCTTTGGTGGGCTTAATAAAAATTTTTTCAATATCATCCGGAGAGATCTATCACATCAGGAGTGCACAGACTATGACCCATGGGCCAAAATAAGGCTCACTGTCAGTATTTGTAAATCAAGTTTTATTGGAACACAGGCATAGCCATTTGCTCACCCATTTGTAATATCTGTGGCTGCTTTCATGCTATAGTGGCACAGGCAGAGACTGTATGGTCCTCAAGGTCTAAAATATTTACTATCTTGTCCTTTACAGAAAATGCATGCAGACTCCTCTTCTATATAATTGAGGGTCACTAGATAACTATGGACCTTTGGCTTTTTTTTTTCCTGAGTTGTGTAGTCAGAGGTATCATAGGATCATATTTAAGGAAATGCCAGTCACTCATATGTCATCTCACCACTGCCAAAGAAGATGTGGCAGGAGAGCTTCTGGGGGGCAATTATGGGGTTGGGTGAATCCCAAGCTCCCAAGAGACAGAATGGATCAGGCTATATTCGGGTGTTGTAGGATGGTACAGTCAGAGGCAGGATTAGGACCTCATCATGGAGGGAAGCCGGAGAAGCAGGGCCCAGAGCAAGAACTGAGAAATACAATAAAGCCATAAATGGAGGGAAAAATAATGCACATTGGTCATAAGTCAGGATATGTAATACAAAAGGACTGGAAGCCGCTGTCAGGATAAAGATCTTGAGCAAAAAGGAAGGATGTGGGACACTTTCTTTCTGGTGGCCTGATGGAAGGGTGACTAATGTGTTCCAATTTGGACTCATCTGCACTGTTCTCCATCCCAAGGAATCTGGACAGTTGGCTATCCTACTTGCTGGAGCTATGCAGAAAGCCCGTGGAAAGCAAGAGGAAAAGAAAAACCTGAAAGCCATGCCTTCCCAGTGCTTAATATCTTCTGACTCTAGAGAGTTTAGGTAAGAAGCAGGGAGCCACTCTGGTGCTACTGGGGGCCACCACAGGCCACTGGAGAAAGACAGGGACTCTGTTCTCTGAGTAAGTGACCTTGTTGGGAGAGCTCCCACCGTGTGAAAAGGAAGGGGATAACCTCCAAACAACCCGGAAAACAAGTATGAGATCATCTGTTCTACTGGACAGTTTTGGCCTGGCCTTTTCACCCCAAAGCCAGCCTGCATTTTTTTCCAGAATAGCTGACCTGCATGATTTGATTACTGCCTGTTACTGTGAACTCCTTGCTTTAATTTTCCCAAACTTCACAGCCATCCCAAAATACTGCCCAGGTTTTAAGTTTAATTCCTTCCACCAAAATGATGAATGGTGACCTGACCTTCAAGGCCCTGTGAGTCAGCCCCTCAACAAGTATTTCTTGAGCTGCTAGTATGTGCCAGGCACTGTGCTGAGCTTGGAGATTAAGGACTCAAACAGAAAGCCAAGGTCTCCAGCCTCACGAGGAGGCAAGGAAAACTCTGAAACAGAATAATTTCAGATCATGAGAAGTGTTTTGGGGGCAATTAGCAAGGTGCTATGATGTAGAATAACTGGAGCGGGGTGAGGGTTTTTTCCCATGTGGCCAGAGAACTTTCTGTGAAGGTAACACATTAGCCAAAGCTGGAAGAGGAGAAGGAGCAAGTTGTACAGTGACTGTGAGAGCTGTGAATTCACACAGGTAGGAAGGAATCTGTCACAGAAGAGACACTGATGTGGCATAGTGGGCAAGTGAGAGGAAGGTTAGAGACATGAAGAGACCAGATGGTGTGTGGTCCTGTAAGGAATGATGAAGAGGTTTGGATTTTTTTCCAAGGGGAAGGATTTAAGCCTGGGAATGTCTATGATCTGATTTGTGTCTGTGTGTGTGTGTGTATGTGTTTTTAAGATTTTATTTATTTATTCATGACAGACACAGAAAGAGGCAGACTTAGGCAGAGGGAGAGGCAGGCTCCATGAAGGAAGCCTGAAGCGGCACTCGAACCCAGGACTCCAGGATCACACCCTGAGCTGAAGGCAGGCGCTCAACTGCTGAGCCACCCAGGTGTCCCTGGTTTATGTTTTCAAAAGGATTTCTCTAGCCTTGTTGTTGAGAATGGATTGGAGGGGCTAAGAGTGAAAATCGGGACATCAGTTGAGAGGCAGGTGTTGGCTGGGATAAAATGCTGTCATTAGTGTTCAAGGGAAGAGAAGGGTTTTGAGATGTGTTTTGGAATATAACAACTTTGCCCCCCAAAGCAATTATCTGAAACCATTTCATTTATTTGTTTGCATGTTAATTTTTCATTTCTGTCCGCTTGAAGGAAACTCCAGAGATCAGGGACCTTATCTTCCTGGAGAAGCGAAGAATGAGCAGGGTAGGGTGGGTCTTGAAACCACAAAGTTAGAAGAGAACACACAGCTCTACAAAGTTACCTTTGCTTCTGCAGCCTGAACATCCAGGTGGATACAGTAGATGGCTCACTTAGCATCTTTTCTAGCTCCTTCTAAAGTGCTTCTTTGAGGGTAAAGCCTAGGCAGCTGAAAAGGACATTTCTCAGTTGCCCTTGCAGCCAGGGTTCCTCCAGTCTTGCACTCTCGTAGACTTAAACTTGGCCCTGTTAAGTGGGGAGCAGTGACTGCGCAGGATGCAACCCCTTTGCAGGTGCAGATAAGCAGGCTGGCGGCACAGCTCTGCAGGCAGGAGTTGGGGCCAGCCTCACGGGCTGTGACCAGAGCGGTCACAACAGGGCCTCATGCCTACAGGGGCTGTGTACTGGGTTTGCTGCCCTGTTGTCACTGTCTCGATTCTTAATAATTTTGAACAAGGGGCTTGCATTTTCATTTCGCACCAGGCCAAACAAATTACACAGCCAGTCCTGCCAGCAGATCTGAGATCAGCCTCCTCCCTTTCTTGGACAGCATACTCCCAGAGCTGGCAGGTGTGGCAACAGCTTCCTGTTCCCTGGTTGTCGCCTTAAGTGCACGGTTGGTTTGGGCGTCAACATCTGGGACAGGGGCTCCCTCATCACCATGGGGGGACTAGTCCCTTGCAGGCCAACTCTGCTCCCAGGAGTCAGCCAGGTGCCATTTCTCAGGTCCCGGCCTAGATCCTGATCCTCCAGATTTTAATGATGCTGTGGGCAAAATTCCCTTTCTGTTTAAAATAAAATATTGAGATTCTGTGCTCCAGACACACTCTTTAGTAGGCGCTGAGCCAGAGCTGCTGTTTAGCAGGGGTGGGCTTGGGTGCATTAGTTATACCCTTAAATTGTGAAGATACGCTCTTTTCCTTACAGATACACTGTTGATTTCACAGTGGTGGGCCTCGGAGCATCAGCCTGTCTACGAGCTCACTTGGATGCCCATGTGACAGGAGGAAGGAGAGCAAGCTGTCCAACCAGGTGTATTGGTCACCTGTGGCCGCCATAACAAGTTAGCACAAACAGAGTAGCTTCAAATAATGGGAATTTATTTCCTCATGGTTCTGGAGGCTAGAAATTTCAGTTCAAAGTGTGGTAGGGTTGGTTTCTTCTGGTGGTCCTGAAGGAGAATCGGTTCTATGCCTCCCTCCTGGCTTCTGTTGGTTGCCTGCAAACCTTGGCTTTTCGTGGCATTCCATATTCCAATCTTTGTCCCCTTGGTCTTCATATGGTGTTCTCCATTGTGTGTCTCTGTGTCTCTGTGTTTTCTCTCTTTTTATAAGGACATTAGTCATTGGATTCAGGGCCAGTCCTAATCCACTGTGACCTCATTTTAACTTAATTACACCTGCAAAGACCCTTCTTCTGAACAGGATCAGATTCTGAAATTCTAGATGGACATGAACTTTGGTGGGGGCCAGAGGGGATGCTATTCAACCCATTACACCTTTCAAGCTGAAATTAGGCAATCTAATTCATGTAAAAGTCCAACATCTTGTCCTTCTGGCTGTCTGTTCCTGGCCAGCTGAATGAACCAGCTATAGGCATGTGAGGTTAGAAGGATTTGAAGGTAACCATGCTCTTGTGAAAGAAAGTGAAAGACACTGCATTTTGTTTTACCTTCAAACACATCCTATCATCCACAGTACCTCTGTATATGCAGTGACATCTTGCTTCCTTCCAATGCATTTGTTGTCAGAAATTCTTAATGTTACAGAGAAATGCCCATAATTAACCCAAAATAAACCATCAAAAATACCAGTCTTTTCATCTGGATTTTTTTCCTCTATGGATGCACCTCTGATGTTGTTCCGCCTAAGGAAATTTCCGTGGTACCTTCAGCGAAGGACAAGTGTTTGTGCAGAGGAGAAAAAGGTCGAGCAAAGTCATTGAAACTAATGTTGCTTCACTCATGTACAAGGACGACTTTTTACCTTTCACAAATCAAAAAACAATTTAAGCTATTTTAGATACTTTTTTTTTCTAGTTCAATGGGATCTAATTCCTTAAAGCTGAAAAAGCAAGTTATTTCCCCCAAAAAATGAATACCTAAAATGACACTACAAAATATAGCCTAAGGATGGAGATATCTCTTTTTTTTATGGGCATAGAAAAGAAAATTGCATTACTGAACTAGGCAAAAAGCCATTCCATCAGAACCATTTTATCGTTTTTCACTGTACGTATCTTGCCAGGAGAGAATTACATTTATCAGGCAGCACTGAAAGCTATTTATTCCCTTCTTATTCCATTAATTAAACTATAATACAATCACTTGGGTTACCCATAACCAATCTTTGGAAGATTAATATAGGATGCTATTCTTTGGCTCATATTTGTCTTCTGCATGGTAATGAGACAGCAATAAAGTTTATGTTCCCATAACGTGTACGAATTGTATTTTGCACCAAATAGCTAACATCAAAAATAACTACTGGTATAAACAAACCACATAACACAATCATTCTTGGCACACATTAATGTGTCACTAAAAATATTAATATGATGGCCCTTGCCACTACAAAAAATCTGAATATTTAAATAATAAGTATGCATAAAGAAAAAATCACTAAAAATATGTCACATCTGAAAAAATAATTTTTAAAAGATTTTATTTATTTATTTATGAGACACACACACACACACACACACACACACACACACAGAGGCAGAGACACAGACAGAGGGAGAAGTAGGCTCCATGCAGGGAGCCCGATGTGGGACTCAATCCTGAGACCTCAGAATCACACCCTGGGCCAAAGGTAGGCGCTCAATCGCTGAGCCACCCAGACATCCCAGAAAAAATAATTTGAAAAATAGATTTTGGTGGTTAGCTATCAAATTACCTCATTTTTAATATGCACTCTGAGGAAACTAAAACTCACATTGTTCTAACCTGAGTATTTGTCCCATATAATTTAAAATTCAAATTTACAGTGCAGAAACATTGTGTGTATAACAGGCTCTTAAAACCTATGCCATTTTGCCATGTGGCCACATTTACATTTATCAATGAATTATTTCTCACAACACTTCTCAACAAAGTTTTATAATCCATTTGCTTTGGAGGAATTATGACCAAAAAACGTTTTGAGATTTGTTTCAAGTCCACAGAAGAATCAGCCCCACAGAAAGACAGAAAAAGAGCTATTGGTCAGGATTTTGCATAAATATGCCTCAATCTACATATATTTGTCTTCTCTAGCCACGTAATTACATCCTTTCATTTCACTAGTAAAGAGATGCCAAACACCTTAATTTTGTGTGTTTTTATTGTCTAATCATAGCTATCATTAATAGTGAACACAAACGCCTTGGGAAAATAAATCTTCTTGTTTTTAATTCCTGGTTTTGCTTCCCAAGGATACTGAATAAAATCACAAACTGTCCTACTTACTAGTTCTCTTCTATGGAGAACGGAAGGCTCTGAACATCCAGGGTGATACTTCACTTTCCTATCATTAATACAAATATACAACTAGTCCATCTTCATGTGAAGACACAGATGGATTGATTTACCAACATTGACAAGGCAAACTGTGCACCATAATTCTCTTGTGAGCTCCAGTAAGTAAGACAGTCCCAAAGCCCAGCTCTCATTTAAATTAGACCAGAGCAATTCTGCACTTGATGGGCATGTAAAAGATTTTGAATGAGGGTGTGTGGGTGGCTCAGTTGGTTAAACATCCGACTCTTGATTTCAGTTCAGGTCATGATCCCAGGGTTGTGGGATCAAGACCCACATCTGGCTCCATGCTCAGTGTGGAGTCTGTTTGTCTCTCTTCCTCTGCTTCTCCCCCTGACTCATGCTAGTGCTCTCTCTCAAATAAATAAAATCTTTTAAAAAACTTTTAAATGAAAAAAAATTGAATGAATTAGCAACAATCACATGGAATTTTTATTTGAATTATCACCAAATCCAAATTGTTCTGAACCTACTAACCCTTCTATTGCTGTCTTTGATCACTTTGGCAGGTACTCAGATCTTCTTTTAGTTATTATACCCCTATAAAAAATATTTTCTTTTTATTTCTGGTTCTTATTGTATCTATTCCTGGATCACTCATCCTACTTATTATCCTTTCTGTAATGTTTAAACTTTTTTCTCTCCTTTTCGACATTCTTCATTTCTCCTTGACTGTCCACCTGGATTTCTGTTGATTTCAGATTCTGATTAGCTTACACTCGCTCCATCCTCCAGTGGCCATCTATTCACCTTCCTGCTGGTTTTCTCCAGTTCAGTTCATCCAGAGAATTAGTAACGGAAATTGGGAGTCCTTAAGCTGCGGGTCAGTGTAAATACTGCTCGGTAATATATCCAGCAACCCAAGACTGTTTTGTTTAAAAAAGACCACAATTCAACTAAAAAGAATAAACTCAACTACCTGCATAAAACAAGGTAGTTAGCATAATGAAAAAAATTAAAACGGCAACTGGGAAGATAAACAAAAGAGTAAGTTTCTTTCCATTTGTGACATCAAATAATTTAAACATCCATAGTAGCACTTTGTTGTTTCTCGTGGTGTAGAGCCACCTCTCTGATCATTAATGAAAAGCGTTTCTAAGTGAAATTCAAGCTACAGCCAGTTTTGAGAGCATTTTGCTTTCTCTCAAGCCTTCTGTATCATTCCTCATTAGGTGTTGCTTAGATTTTCATCTGCTTTTTAATCTAGGGAACACATTTAGATCGTGGCAAGTTTGAATTGAGTTATTGAATAAAATTCAGTGACATGGCAATAATGGCTTCTTGAAAGTTCAAATATATTACATCTACTGTATTCTCCTTGTCCATTAATTTTATCATTCCATAAAAAAGCAATTGAGTTAGTAAAACATGATTTCTGCTCCTCATTTTTCTAACCTTTAGTTGGCTTAAAGGTTACTCTTCTCTTAATATTTGTCCAACTATTTCACAATGGATTTAGGCTACCCTCTCTGGGCAGTAAATTCTAAGATGCATTTAGTTTAAAACTAAAAGTACCACATTTTTTCTTTTCCCTCCAGTTCTTATTTACTATCCAAAAGCTATGTCTTTTTAATCTTAAGAACCCTTCAGTCATTGAATTCTAGTTAATAACATGACTGTCAGATGTCCTTATCTGTTTCTGCCACCTAAATATTTTTGGCTGTGAGGGAATTTAAGCATTTCCATCCCTGCCTCAATCAAAGTTAGTGTTTTTCTAATGACGTGATTTCCTTTTTTCTTTTTCATACAATTCTCTGGTTACATAGTTGCTCACACCTAGTAGATAAATTAAAATACCTTGCTTTAGGATGAGAAGTCAATCTGACACTTGCAAGCTTCCAGAACCTTCCCGGTTGTTTATACCTACAGTCTCTGTCTCTTCTTCCTGCTTCCCTGCCTTGACATGTGAGGTATGCTGAGACTCTGAACCTACTCCTAGAAGAGCCCTAGCCTTGTCTTTGCTTGGGCAACACTCCCATTTACCATCTACCGTGTTGTGTAATATGTGATCAAACCATTAATGACTAACAGAAAGCACTTATAGATTGACATCCCAGCCAGCACCTTGCCAGCATTGTCCTTCCTCCTTTGAAACACTAAATGATACTCTTCATTCCTTGTATGAGTGCAAGGGACTTTTGAAAGGAAAAAGATTCTGGGATGTTGTTAACAATTGCTGGGAGATTTGATGTGGCAAGACATTCACTCTGAAGATAAACTGTTCAAGAATGGATGAAATAGCTGGTGTGGATCCTTCAGGAGGATTTGGTCCTATTCTCTACATCAAGGCAGAAAAATATGTCTACTGGTCACAGGAGGATGGGATGTATTCCGTTGTTCATCTGGGATAGTGTACATGATAATGGAAAGGCAAGACAAGCTGGGATGCTCAATGACAACCTACTTCCTCGCTTCTTATTAAGCTTAAGGTAACTGAGATTCCTTACCCCCAATGTCAGGGTATAAACACAGATTTTTATCTTGGCATTTAACAGATGTCAGCTCATAGCCAATTCAGGGCTCAAATGGGAGATGCCGTCTCCTTTTATCTTTATAATTTAGTATTTGAGAGTGGGCTTTCAGCCTCTAGTTGCCTCATGGTGCGAAATGACTACTGGAGCTCCATCCACTAGATCCACATCCTAGGCAGGAGGAAGGAGAGAGGGAGGAGGGTGTTCTTGACTCCTTTCCCTTTAAAGGTGCTTTCCAGAAGTTCTCTACGATAGACCATGTACATCTCATTGGTTAGGCTATAGTTCTATGGCCATAACTAATTTTGAGGAAAGCCAAAAAAAATGGAATTCTTTTTCCAGATGCCATTATGGTCCACCAAGAGCCAGAGTTCTGTTACCAAGGAGGCAAAACGCAATAATAGATAACTAACACCTCTAACACCCTTGCGTACTGGAAGTGGTTACAAAAAGCATGTTACATAAACTGTCATCATCTGATGGGTGGAGAGGGTGCTGTTAAAACCATGTCACAAAGCACCATCCCATCACCATGTTTCCTGGGTCAAGAATTGGTCTCCAGTTCCCTAGTGATTCCTCCTCTTCCTTCTCTACCTGGATGGAGGTCCTCCTCTCACACCGCAAAGCCCATGTACCTCTCCTCCCCCAGTGCTCGCCCAGTGGGAGTTTCCCACATGCACATGTGCCTCATGGTCTGATGGCTGCAATGGCTTCCACCCTAGGCTGAAAGCCCGATAACTAGTCTTCTAAGTCTAAGGGACATAGTCTTCTCACTTGTTTCCTCACCATCATATCCTAGAAGAGTGCCTGCAACATAGCAGGTATTCCAGAAAGACTTGGGGAAAGAATGAATGAGACCATTCTACACAGAAGTAACGCAGCCTTGCTAAGGACCCACTCTGCTCAGAGGGACACAGGCAGAACTGAAAGCACAGATTTCAGTGGGTCTGGAATAAAAAGATCTCAGTCCTAGCTGAGAGCAGACACCACTGGTCTCTCGAGCAGAAGGAAATTAGAAGCCTATCTATGGCTGGCCCAGCTCACTGCTCTTAAGGGCTCTGTCCTCACCTATGAGATAAGGTGAAGGAAGGGGCTCATTAAAAAGTTGCCATCTTTGGTGCATGAATGGTTCCAAACACAACCCCTCTGTTCCACCTGCCCTTCCCTCTCCTGGACCCACTTGGTCTGGCTGACCCCTGCACTGAGATTTTTTTTTTAAGATTTTATTTATTTATTCATGAGAGACAAGGAGAGAAGGCAGAGACATAGGCAGATAGAGCAGCAGAGTCCCTGTGGGGAGCCCGATGTAGGACTCCATCCCAGGACCCCAGGATCATGACCTGAGCCAAAGGAAGACGCTCAATCACTGAGTCACCCAGGTGTTCCTGCACTGAGATTTTCTATTTTGGTTCTCTACTAGTGCTCTCTGGGACTTGATACTTTGTACTACCCTAGTGTTTCCTGAGCCTGTTTTTCTGGGACTCTGTCCTAGGTTTCCTCTCGCTACCCATTTTTCTTCTTTTGCTTCTGTGAGCTCCTAGAATTTCAACCTGAACCCAAACCTAGGACTTCACAGATGTATTCTAGTTAGCTGGCTATGTGTATTTGTGTTTACATAACTATAAAATAAAATGTGTGTAATTGTCAATCTTACAATGGCAGATTAGTAGTCATTGTCAACATTTTCTTTGATGTCTTCATAAAATTCCAAGTAGAAAACTGTTCCAGAAATTTGAACAGATAGGAATGTGTCTTAGGGGAACCCCTCTGATTATCCTAGGCAAGATTCTGCAGTGGGTAAAGTGAGATCCATAGCTCCCACAACAAAATGTTACTTTGCTAATTAAAAAAAAAATCAAGCTTACCATTTTATGTCTGGGTACAGATAAACTTTTAATAGACTTTATTTTTAGAGTATTGAGGTTCGCAGAAAAATTGGACATAAAGTACAGAGCTCCCATAAACCTCCTGCCTCCATAGGCAGGGCTTACTCCACTTTCAATGCTGGCATCAGAGTGCCGCACTTGTTACAACAGATGAACTGTCATCGACACATTATCACTCAAAGTCCACAGTCTACCTTAGGGTTTACTCTTCCTGTTGTACATTCTACATGTTTGGACAAATGTATGATTACCCACTGCTATAATATCATACAGAATACTGCCAATATCCTAAAAATTCTCTGTGGTCCTACTCATCCCTCCTTTCCCTGACTCCTGGCAACCACTGAATTTTCACTTTCTTCATAGTTCTGCCCTTTCCAGAATGTCATATAATTGTTATCATATAGTTTTCAGCCTTTTTATATTGACTTCTATATTGACTTAGTAAAACTTAAGTTGCCTCCATGTCTTTACACTGCTTGACAGTGCATTTCTTCTTAGTATTGCATAATATTCCATAGAATGGATATACCATTGTTTATCCAATTACCTACTAAGGGACATCTTGGTTGCTTCCAAGTTTTGGTTATTGTGAACCAAGCTGTTACAAGCATCTGGTTTTTGTGTGGATAAAACTTCAACTCATGGGAGAAAACACTCGACAGTACAGTTGTGGGATTATATGGTAAGAGTATGTTTATCTTCATGAGATATTGCCAAACTGTCTTCCCAAGTGACTGTTCCATTTTGCACTCTCACCAGCAGTCAATGAGAGTTCCCCTGGTTCTATATCTTTCCAGCATCTGATGTTGTCAGTGTTTTGGGCTTTTACTATTCTAATAGGTATACATAGGCACCTCATTGTTTTATTTTGCAATTCTATAATGACATACTATGTTGAGCATCTTTTCATATTCTTCTTTACCATTTGTCTATCTTCTTTAGTGAGATGTCTGCTCAGATATTTTGTCCATTTTTTAACCGAGTTGTTTATTTTCTTATTATTGAGTTTAAGAGTTCTTTGTATATTTTGGATAATGGTTCTCTAACAGACGTGTCTTTTGCAAATATTTTCTCTGTCTGTGGTTTATCTCTTCTTCTTATGACATTGTCTTTCAGAGAGCAGAATTTTTTAGTTATATTTATTTATTTTTAAAAGATTTTATTTATTCACAAGAGACACACAGAGAGAGGCAGACACATAGGCAGAGGGAGAAGCAGGCTCCCTGTGCAGAGACTGATGCAGGACTCGATCCTAGGACCCCAGGATCATGCCCTGAGCTGAAGTCAGATGCTCAACCACTGAGCCACCCAGCTGCCCCAGAAGTTTTTAATTTTAATAAAGCCCAATTTATCAATTATTTCTCGCATGGAGCATGCCTTTGGTGTTGTAGCTAAGGAGCCATTGCCAAACATAAGGCCACCTGGATTTCTCCTGGGTTACCTTTTAAGAGGTTTACAGTTTTGTAGTTTAAATTTAGGCCTATAATCCACATTGAGTGAATTTTTGTGAAAGGTGTAAGGTTGTGTCTAGATTTATTTTTTGCATGTGGATGGCCAGTTGTTCTAAAACCATTTGTTTGCTTCATTATATTACCTTTGTTCTTTTGTTAAAGATCAGTTGCTTTATGTATATGGGTCTATTTCAGGGCTCTCTAGTCTGTTCTGTTGATCTATATGTCTGTTCTTTTGCCAACATCACATTGCCTTGATTATTGTAGCTTTATAGTAAGTCTTGAAGGTAGGCAGTGTCAGTCCTCCAATGTTGCTCTTCTTCTTCAAGAACTGTTGGCTCTTCTGGGCTTTTTGCTTCTGCATATAAATAATAGAGTCAGTTTGTCAATATCCATAAAATAACTTGCTGGGGTTTTGGTTTGGGTTGCACTGGATCTATAGATCAATTGAGAAGAACTGACATCTTGATGGTATTGAATCTCCCTATATGTAGACATGAGGTATCCCTTTAGTTATTTACCTTTTCTGATTTCTTTAATCAGATTTGTTATTTTCCTTACATAAACCTTACATATATATTTTGTTAGGTTTATAGCTAAGTATTTCATTTTTGGGGTGCTAATGTAAGTGGCATTGTGATTTTTTTTAAATTTCAAATTCCAATTGTTTCTTGTTAGTATAGAGTAATGCAATAGACTTTTTTTTTCTATTAACCTTGTATTCTGCATTTTTGCTATGCTTGCTTATTAGTTCCAGGTTGTTGTTGTTGTTAGCTTTTTGGGGTTTTCTACAGAGATGATTGTGCCATCTGCAAACAAAGAGTTTTATTTCTTCCTTCTCAATCTGTATACCTTTGGATAATTTTTTAAAATGAAGATATAATGAATGTGCCATAAAGTTGACTCTCTTCAACTGTACAACTCAATAGGTTTTAGTATATTCACAAAGTGGCCAACCGTGACCAGTCTTTAATTCCAGACCATTTTCATCACCCAGGAAAGAAACTCTATACTCTTTAATAATTACCTCATTCCTTGCTGCCTGGATGAATCACATTTTATACAAGGAACTCAACATTTAAGATAAATAAACTATTGTGACAGAATTTAAAATTACAAAAGGAAAATGCAAAACAGAATACAATTCAAAGCACAATATGACGAATTTCCAAGTGAAAAGCACTATGCTAAACATTATGAAATTGTCATTTTTATAAAGCAAAATCGCCTACTGGTGGCAATTTCATATGACTCAACCTAATATTTGCATTGGTATACTTGAATCACTGAATTGTTTCAGAATACCTTGATAGTCTCCTATAGTCTTTGCCTTAACTTAGTTCCCAAGTATAGCAACAATAATGTGTAAGCAAAACATAAATAAATGAAAATTGCAAACGTTCTAAAATTCATATTCAAATCTTGAATTTAAGTATCCTCCAAGGCTGCTGACTTATCTCTATGAAAATAGATGCCTTCAACAGTTTCCTAAACATACACAGAAAAAAAACCCATACACAGAAAGGGGATCCAAATACTCACAACTAATTTTATGTATTCATTTAAAGATTTTATTTATTTATTTATTTGAGAGAAAGAGCTCAAGAGAGAGAGATTGTGAGTGGGAATGGGGTGGGGAGAGAAGAGAACAGAGGAAGAGGGAGAAGTAGACTCCCCACTGAGCAGGGAGCCCAACTCGGGTCTTATTCCAGGACGCGGAGATCATGATCTGATCCAAACACAGACACTTAAGTGACTGAGCCACCCAGGAGCTCCTATGTACAACTAATTTTAATGAAACTTTTGTACAGTATTTAAACTTGTCAGAGAATTTCGTGAATAACTCACTAACACATTCTAAAACTCCACTAATCACCATTCGGAAAAAGCAGCTTGGGAGTTGTGCCAGGACCAGGTGCCCACTGCTAGGCATCTCCTCCTCAGACCTCCTGTCAGCTGGGTTTCTGCAGCAACGTATGCTATTAACACACAGGTGCTGTTTTCACCAAGCTGTGGCTGTATTTTGACCTTGGCTGTTATTGTGATTTGTTTGGACAAACTGCATTTTTTTGTTTTAGTTTTTTGAGCAATAGTTACTATGTAGATTTGCTTTTAAGGGAAAAAAAAACATAAAAACTTAAACAATGCCTGTTACAAGGACTAAAATGTCTAACAAAATGGCCAGGAAGTTCCTGATATTAAACGTTCACCCACATCCCTTGGACATGTTCTTTGCATGTGTTTTCTTATAGCAGCTAATAATGGGGCCACCTAGCTGAAATGTTCTTTTCCTAGCCCATTTCATGAAGAAAATGTCAGAAAAACAGTTTCCTTAAAACTGATACTAAAAGGCAGAAAAACGAGAAGAAAGTATCTGGGATAACTGACCTTCCAATAATACAAACTGCACCTTGCTAGAAATATATCCTTTGTTATAAGAATTAATATATTTTAAAAAGGTATTTATTTATTTATTTGAGAGAGAGAGCACCAGTGAGAGAGAGAGAGAGAGCGCACACAAGTTGCAGGGGCGGGGGGAGCAGCGGAAGACGGAGAAGCAGGCTTTGTGCTAAGGCAGGGAGCCTAATGTGGGCTGGATTCCAGGACTCTGGGATCGTGACCTGAGCTGAAGGCAGATACTTAATCTACTGAGCCACCCAGGTGCCCAAGAATTAACATACTTAAAAAATAGTTTGGGAAGAGAAGAGTTAATGATATTTCTTCCCTTTAAGGCAACTCTCTAAACTGGGCCAGGACACAAACTAAATGATAGGCTTGCTAAGAGCAAAATTCACTTTATATATTAAGCACCTGCCCTATGTCAGACACTGAGTGAAAACACATCCTATTTATGGTAAAAGTTGAGGATCTGTAGACAGACTAGAGAAGGAGTACATTATAGTGTGGCAACATCGAGTTATGTTTATTTTGTTGGTCTTTTTTTTTTTTTTTTTGGATAATTTACAGGCCCAAAGTAAGGCATATATTTGGGTGAAGTGAATGCTGTCCATATTATGAATGTACTATGGCCACGTCCCCGGCTTAGAGCTAGTAGTTACAGAGAGTTCTCTCTGGGTACCGTTAGAACATTTGCTCAAAAGGCTGCCATGTGCAGAGAAACCTTTTACGCCTCATCCATGAGACAGATGGGCACCCTGCTGCCCTCAGAAGTTATTGGCCAAGTAGGGTAAAAACTTTGGGCTACCATAACAGCAGCCTCATACCCCTGAATCCTGGTGGGGTGATGGAAAAATCCTAAAAGGTTTGAAGAGTATTGAAATAAGACACAGAGATCTGGCAGGTTGGTTGCTGGTGTGAGGCAGGCAAGGAGAAGACAGAGACAAGAGCTGTCCCCATGATGCTCATCCATGGGAGCGCCAGCAGGTGCAATTCCCCTCATCTCAGACCCATATTTCAGACCATCTTCTTTTCCTTTATGCTTTGGCACTCTTTATTTTTCTTCTCAATTTAAGTTGGGCAAAAATAGTTCCACAAAAATAGATCTCACATTAGGGTGAGATCTTGGCCCCTAAGCAGGACACATCTCTGGAGCCTCTCCGCAGTCCCAGCTTCTCTGTTCATAGAATCCCTTGTGCCTTATTGATAGCTCTTCCCCTCCCCTTGCTCAGAAAGAACAATTTGGCAGGTCTGTAAGCCACACACTCGGGGGTCACTGCATTATTGTCTGGGGCTAACTGCCCTTCACTCTGGGTCACCTCTGCCAAAGATGGGTGGCAGCTCGAGGAAATGCAAGCAGAGGCGGTGTGGTGCCCCTGGAATAAGACAATCTGTAGCTTCCAGCTCCAGGCAGTTCCCCAACAGTGCAACGGCCATGACTGTGAGTGAAATGTGGTCTGGCTTCACACAACTCCCCCCTGAAGAAAAGGAGACCACCTGCAGAGAGAATTATCTACATAAACAATGATTTCACTTCAGCTTTCCTTGCAGATGGTCCTGATTTGGAAAAGGTATGCAGACAGTCTTTGAAATATGACTTCTATGTTGCAGGCCACTTGGAATTCTTCTGTGTAAGCTCCATGGTCCCCATGACAGTTTATTGATTTGACATCATTAGCTTCCTCTGAAACCCAGTTCTCCTTTCTTAATTTATTTTTATTTCACAGATCAGCAGACCCTAATTTCTGAATCTACTTTTTCCCTTCTCACTTCCAAATGCAATTGGTCATCAAATCCTATATATTTTTCTCTCCCGTTCCCCCGTTCCCACTCTAATCCTGATGCTGGCCTATTCCATTATAATCTCCCATGTTTTAAGTTTCCCCAACCTGCCCTGCAGATGAATACCAAATTAATAACCATTAACACATTTTCTCCTTGTCTTTGCAGGCACTGATGTCTTCGTTAGCTCTCCACGGAGATTGGTGATGGCTTGGAGCAATGTGGTGTCATGGGAGTGAGTGGAAAAGGAGCCAACACGTGGATTCAAGAGAGAATGAGATGGTGAGGGAAGAGAGAGGAGAGACAGGGAGGGAAATTAAGGATGATGGATGATGGCCAAGTTCTTGGTCTTACATGAGCTGGGGCCCCAGAGGAGGAAGCAGGTGTGGGCATGGGGAAGGCCTGGATGCTAAGTTGAGTTTGAGATAGTTTAGTCCACAATGGATGGCAGCGCACGTCATCTGGAGCTCAGAAGAGAGGTCTTGGTGGGAGACATAAACTGGAGATTCACTGGAATATTTGGTAATTGTGACCATTGGAGTGGATGAGATTGACAAGGAGAATGTGGGAGGTAGAAGGGGGTAGTAGAGAAGGAAGACCTTGCCAGGAAGTGGGAGAAACGGAAGCTAATCAAGTAGGAGAAAGTTGGAGGAGGTGGTACTTGGAAAGCTAAGGGAAGGAAGTATGCCAATGGAGCAGAGTGTTAAATGGTGTGGGATGCAGCACGCTGAAGACTACTATGTCCCATAGAGCTAAGGAAGTCATGAGTATAATTTTATTTTTCCATGTGTTAGTCTGCATTCCATTTGGGGGAATCCCTTCCATCTTAGTTGCCATCTAAAACAATTATATATACTAAAACACACTCTGTGCTTTACAGTTCTCTGGGTTTTGACAAATGCATAGAGTTGCACAACCACCACCATGGTCATGATACAGACCAGTTCCACCCCTCACCCAAATCTCCTCATGCTGCCCCATTAGCTCACCCTTTTTCCCCAACTCTTAGAAACCACTGATCGTCTCCATTCCTAGAGTTTTGTCTTTTCAAAATGCCATACACGGAATCACACATTATGCAGCCTTTTGGGGCTGGTAAAATATATTTAGGGATAATTTGTGCTATTATTGATTCCTACATGAATCAATTGTTCATTCCTTTTTATTGCAAAGTAGTATTCCATTGTGCAGCTATAACCACAATTTGTTTATCTGTTCATTAGGTGGAAGGATGTGTTGGTTATTTTCAGTTTTTGTTGAAAATGAACAGAGCTGTCATACACATTTGCATGCAGGTTTTGCCCGAACAAAAGTTTTCATTTTTCTTGGGAGTGTGATTTCTGAGTTTACAGGAAGGCTATGTTTAGTTTTATAATCATTAACATCTTAATGATTTTGTAGTTTTGGTGAGGTGGTAGGGTCAAAATAGGATTGGAGAGGGTTAAAAGTAAGAGGGAAGGTAGAGTGCCTGGGTGGCTCAGTAGGTTAAGCATCTGACTCTTGATCTCAGCTCAGGTCATGATTCCAGCGTCCTGGGATTGAGTCCCAAGTGGGGCTCCCCACTAAGTGGGAGTCTGTCTCCCTCTCCCTCTGCCCTTACCTCTGCTCACATTCTCTCTCTCATAAACAAATAAGTCTTTAAAAAAAGATAAGAAGGAGGTGAGGAGGTGCATATAGTATGTGAAAGCAGCATTTTAGAGGATTATGGCTGATGCTGAGATAGTGAACAGGGCTGTGGTTGGAGGTGACCACCAGGTGGAGGGTTTGGCAAAGATAAAATGAAAAAAAGACTGGCATTTGTTTAGTGAGAATGAGAAGGAGAAAGCAGACAGGGGGAGGTTGAAGATAAAGGAAAGAGCAGAGTGTGGCGGAGGCAGGGGTAATAAGGTTTCTATGATGGTAGAGGCAGGCTCTTGATTACAAGGAAATAGCCCCCTCGTTTTACTGAGAGCAGGAAAGCAGTGAACCTCTCAAAGTCCTAGCCTGACCTTAACCTAACTTCATAGGGGACAGTAGAAGACAAGTTCAGGCCTTTCAAACTACCAGCCTGTCTAAACCCTTAACCCTACCAGACACTACACCATGCTCATGCTGTTCTTTTTTTTTTTTAAGATTTTATTTATTTATTCATGAGAGATGCACAGAGAGAGAGGCAGAGACCTAGGGAGAGAGAGAGAAGCAGGCTCTATGCAGGGAGCCTGATGTGGGACTCGATCTCCGGACTCCAGGATCACACCCTGAGCCAAAGGCAGATGCTTAACCACTGAGCCACCCAGGCATTCCCATGCTGTTCTTTAAGAGCCAGTATTGCATATGGAGGAGGCATTTCTCACTTTTGCCTGTCCAGCAGTGATGGAACAGGTGCTCAGGAGAAGAAGCCAAGTTCCTAGTTCAGTAGATTGTTCATATTTATCTACAGAGGTATTTTTAATTTATTTTCTACAAAATTTCTACTTATCAGCGATGTTTGATCTCCATGTCACAAATAACCACCAGTTCAACAAATAGACCCTAGATTACAAAACCTGAGTATGCACAGGACTTGGGGAGGTGGCATGGTCATGAAAATTCCCCTCACTTTGTACAATCTGGCATATTAGCTGGCCTTCTTGATAACATAAACGTGTTTCCTTTCTATGGACCCTGACGTTGACCCCTGATAATTAGAGGCTCTGGTGACTTGTCCTCCCTCTCACTCATTGATGAGAAAAACAGGATATATTTTTTTCTACTCTTAAAGAGAAAATCATGGTAACAACAATGACACAATAAGAAAAACAGCATTTGTGTTAGTTTAAATGATTACAATGCAAGTTTGCTGAGAGTGTTGTGGAGGAAATTATGGTTTTAAGACCTTTAGGGTATATCTGAAATGACTTCAGCCAATCATTTGGATTCTAGAAAGCCTCATTCTGATAGGCAGCAGAGCAATTTGTGAGCCAAGACTGATAATCACACAGTCAGTTGTTGGATATCAGAGATAATGCCTTTAAAACTCACAGGAACCAATAAATGTTTTGTAGAATAGTTCCATACAAAAGAACTTGCTATGGTAATCTCATCTTAATGTACCTTAAAAAGCAAGGGGTTTAAAATCAGGAAACATAGTTTTTTGGTTTTGGAAAAAGACTTGGAGACAGTCATAAGTCTAATATAATCAGGGGAGAATTCTGCAGGTGGCATGTCGGGCTGTGAATCCAGAAATAATCTACACAGGTGACTAGTGTTTTGTTTTGTTTTTTTGTGACTAGTGTTTTAATGACTTGTGGTTATTGTTTTGATTTTTTTCAGCCACAATGTTATATATCACAGGGCTGCCATACTATAAATAAATCTGCTTGTACTTTTAAGAAATTTCTTCTATAATACTTAGTATCTTTAAGGCAGGACTAAGAATGTTAGGGAGTAGTTCTGTGATTATAAAGTTGTTGCCTGATTTTGAATCACTCACAGACTTCTAGAGAGCAGCCACTCTGCACTGGGAGCTGGAGATCCAGTATGGATTAGAGATGTCCCTCCATGTAGGATGGACCACCCTTCCCCACACAGGCTCTCTGGGAGAGATCTGAAAGCAGAGACTAGACTCCAGTATGATTTGTGTCATTGGGAGCACAGGAAAAGAAAGATGAGCTCTGTCTGGAAAATCTAAAGACCTGTTTAAGAAAGCATCTATGTCTATTGAATCTCAGTGAGTGAGCAAGATCTCCCTGATGGAGGAGGCAGAGAATAAGGCAAAGACAGAGCCATCAAGATAGGGCTCAGACACAGAGAAGCCAAGAACACTGGCTGGGAAATGACACCTCAAGTCTGACATCCCTGACTTCCCAAAGCCAGAAGCCTCTTCTCCGGGGAAAAATCATGTTCTGCCTAACCCTTGGAGTCTATCCAGTACAACATACCTGCAGGGCTGCTGAGACATGTAAAATGGGAAATAGACCAGTGAGCCCAGGGAAAGGACATTTGAGCCACCTTGTTAAAAGTGGACTGTCCCTTTACTTGGCTTGGGAAACCAGTAGATCCCCTGCTCCATTTTTAGTTCTGGTCTGATAGAAAGAGAAAATTAGGGATCCCTGGGTGGTGCAGCGGTTTAGCGCCTGCCTTTGGCCCAGGGCGTGATCCTGGAGACCCGGGATCGAGTCCCACGTCAGGCTCCCAGTGCATGGAGCCTGCTTCTCCCTCTGCCTGTGTCTCTGCCTCTCTCTCTCTGTGTGACTATCATAAATAAATAAAAATTAAAAAAAAAGTCTGTAAAGAAAGAGAAAATTACTCACAACATACTCTTTCTAACCCCTGTTTGGCCAGAGAGCTCATCACCTTCTCACTCCTAAACGTGTAGATGTGAAAAGGTTGCTGAGATCGGTCACCATGAGCAAGAAGAGTCTGCCATGATGGAATAAGCCCCTTGCCACAGAGCATAACATGCTTTCCTTTGCGTTCATTGCTAACTGAATGTTTGCATGTCTCCAAAATTCCTATGTTGAGACCCAGTGTGATGATATGAGAGAACATATGGCTTTTGGGAGATGACTCAGTCATGACAGTGGAGCCCTCATGAATGGGGTTAGTGCTCTGCTAAAGGAGACTTCAGACAGCTCTCTGCTCTTTGTACCATGTGAAACATATATAATGAAAAGGAGGTCGTTGGCAACCTAGGAAAGGGGTCTCACCAGACATGGACCATGCTGGCAACCTGATCTCATACTTCCAGCTTTATCGTTTATAAGCCCCCCAGTCTATGATATTTTGTAATACTTTCCTGAGCTAAGACAGTGACCAAGACTGTATAAATGGGCCTCCGCAGGTGGCATTAAAAGAGACAGAATTAAGAGTCTGTCTCTGTACATGGAATAAAGTGAGGACAACTGAAGGGTATGAGGATTGAGACCCTGGCCTTTAGTCATTCATTCATTTACTAATTCATTCATTCAAACATGTATTATGCTTGCCAACCACTCTGAGCAGGGAAAACTTGGGGTCAAATGTAACAATAATAAAATGTCATATATTTGGGCTCCTTTAGTAAGGAATTTGAGAATCACTTGGAAAGTATGTAAAATTTAACACTGAAATACTTCATACTTAAATACTTAATAAATCAATGAAAAACATAAATATAGTCCTAGAGGAACACTCAAACTATGTAAGGCAGTACTTTCCAAGAATCCTCACCTTAGTTGCACATTTCAAAAATATATTAAAGGGGCACCTGGGTGGCTCAGTGGTTGAGTGTCTGACTTTGGCTCAAGTTGTGTTCCCGGGGTCCTGGGATTGAGTCCTGCATCAAACTCCCCCTCGAGAAGCCTGCTTCTCCCTCTGCCGTGTCTCTGCCTCTCTCTGTGTGTGTCTCATGAAAAAATAAACAAAATCTTAAAAAAAAGATATATTAAAGACAATATATTAAAAACATATAGATAATACATTAGACAATATATTAAAAATAGACCATTCTTAAAGATTTGTCTAAGTAGGGGATCCCTGGGTGGCTCAGCGGTTTAACGCCTGCCTTCGCCCCAGGGTGTCCTGGGGTCCCAGGATCGAGTCCCACATCAGGCTCCCTGCATGGAGCCTGCTTCTCCCTCTGCCTGCATCTCTGCCTCTCTCTCTCTCTCTCTCTCTCTCTCCGTCTCTCTCATGAATAAGTAAATAAAATCTTAAAAAAAAAAATCTAAAAAAAAAGATTTGTCTAAGTAGCTTCATAAAGATTTGCCATTAGGCCCACATTTAACCTGATCCTTGTCACTATAAATCTTTCCAATTAAGAAAACTACATTTCTTGAAAATGTTCTGTGATTCATACTTCTCCCTAAATCAGGCTGACTCTGTCACCCTGACAGTTGATATTAAACCTTTTTATTTAGAGAAGATCAGATTTGCTGTGTTTGGAGACCACGAATATCCTGCACTCATCTCCAAATTAGATGAAAGCCTCTATCCAAAGCCTTAGGGAACAGTGGGTGATGAGAAGGACCCAGGCCCCTGTCATTGCAGGACTGCCACAAAAGCCTTGCATCCACTGAAAACCTCACAGCACTTAGGCGAGGGATCATCCCAGTCCCCAGGGGACACATAGAGGAAACACAGGCAGGAATCAGTGTGGTCAAGTGCACCCTGTGAATGCCCCATGGGAAACTGGACAGGATCAGGCTGCATCTGCTCTTATGACTATCTCCCTCCCATTCCTGGAGATAAGAACCTTCTATTTTTATTGCTAATTTTGATGTTTTTGAGCTTGAGATGGCATTTCTTAGTCATCCTCTCTCTTTTTCCCTTCATTAATGTTTGGCATGTCTATTACATAAAAACACACTCCCCATTAAACAGCAAAGTTATGACATTTATGGAACATTAGCCAGAAAATATGAAACTAAAGCTTTATTCCAAGTTCAATTAGACTGCATCCTTGACAAAATTCAGGATTCTTACGGGAACAAAAAAAAAGAATCAATCTGGACATACTCCTTATTTAAAATCTTGTACACATGGGATCTTCCAAAGGGAATATAAGAAATAATTAGGCTAACAATCATTCAAATGTCTTTGTTGACATTAAGATATTCTGGCTAATGTCAATCTGATAATGAATGTGTATCTGTACTCTCCGTAACTGAGGGAGGCGATCCTGTTTTGAAATACTGTCAGATGCAAAAGGAAGGCCTAATTTGTTCAACCGCCGAAGGCAGGGTTGGCCCTGGGAAAAAAGCCTCCTTTTGTTGAAGCTCCTTTTGTAAGTTACTTCCATCCTGTTTTAAGTAATCTCCTCCTTTTAAAGCTTTACTCTATTAACAACCAACACGAGACACTATACCACATAGACTCTCACCTGCCCAGTGTCAGGTGAGTGTCCTGGAGTGGGAGGGGGGTGGAGGAAGGGGGAAGCAGTGAGGGCGGCCGAGAGATTTGCCTGAAATTGCCCTACAAACAGATTTTAAAATTGCGATTATATGAGTGTATATTTATTTGTGGTGTGGAGTAGGGAGGTTGATGGAGATTATCAGTCAAAGGTGTTAAAAACTTTTCAGACTACTTCTTGGCACCATTGGGAAAGCTGTCTTCTCTGCTTTAATCCAGACTTTCGGAATTGTGAGTCATGGCAAATGGAGCAGCATGGCAAATAACAGTGTCCACTAAGGGCAAGTTAGTGGTGACAAAGGACTGGAAGTCATACCTTTTCCAAAAAGATTTCTGACTTGCATTGAGGACCACAAGCCAAAGCAACCCAAGTGATCTTCTTGTCTGGGTTTCAAGTCTCCTCAATGATTCTTAATTTATTCATTCCCTGTGCTTGGACTACCCTCTCTGAATTGAGCACAATGACTAGATGATTGTGAGGAGTCTACTATTTCAGTGACCCATTTTTCCCCCCTCAAGTGTTACCAGTTCATGTCATTCCAAAGTCTCGGTGACACTGAACTGTAGACCAATTGTCTACTTTTTGCTGAAAAGTAAACTCTGCCATTTATATCCTTGCAAAATGCTTTGTCCAAGGAGGTCCTAATAAACACAGTTATTATGGTACGATTAGTTATTATATAACAATACTCATTTTGGTGAGAGGCTTGTCAGCAGTGAATCTGAATCTGAATCAAGAACACATATACAGGTGGCCAGAACACATATACAATCTCTCTCAGTCACTTTGCACTCCTTACCTAAGCCAACTTCTCTGTAGCATCCTACAGCTTTGGACACTTCCTCCCTCTTGGTCTGTCTGCCTGTTTTCTCTCTTGCTCTGACTGGCTTTTCTTGTTTTCCTATGTGGGATCCATTTCCACAATTGCCTGTGTCTAAAAGGATGATGTGCTTTAGCTCCTCTTCTCTTTTTTCATTAAAGACTCTCCCCACAGATCTCGTTGATTTTCCTGGCTCTTGTTACCAATGACAAAGCTACATCTCCTAAATTTAGTTTTCTTACCTAGATTAGTTGCAATACTACATATAAACTACTTAGTGTCAGGTATACGAAAGGGCTCATCTTCTTTCTTGGAAATTATTTGTTGAGTGATCATTTGTATCAGGCCCCATTCTAGCAATTGGGGATAAAGAAATAAGCAAAACAGACAAAATTCCTGGCCACATGGAGCATAAATGCTAATACATAGAACATCGTAAATAAAATAAAATATAAAAGTAGTAAGAAAAAAAAAGTAGTAAGATACATAGTAGTTGAGTTTTATGTATTATGGGAAAAATATGATACAGAGAAGGTGGACAAGAATTGCTTTGATAAAGGCATTTGCCACTTAAAATTAGGTGGCCAGGAGAGTCTTCCTGCAAAGCTGACATTTGAGCAAAGACCATAGGGAGATGAGGAGTGAAGTAGGAAAGTAGTTGGAGAGTGTTTCAGATAGGAGGGGATGGCAGGTGGCAAAGACTTGGCAGCTCTTAACTATAACCTATTGTCTTTTAGATTTCTCTCTGGAAGGCCAGCCTCAGATTACACATCTCTTTTGGATGTTCCATGGACATATGGAACTCAGCAGGTCCTCAAATACAGGCACACCTTGGAGACATTGTAGGTTCGGTCCCCGACTACCACAGTAAAGCAAATGTCACAATAAAGTAAGTCAAACAAATTAATTCTTTGGTTTCCTAGTACATAGAAAAAAGTTATGTTTACATGATACTGTAGTGCAATATCACTGTGTCTAAAATAAACACACATGTACCTTAATTAGAAAGACTTTATTGTTAAAAAAATACTAACCATCATCTGAGCTTTGAGCAAGTCATATTCTTTTTGTTGGTGAAGGGTCTTGCCTTGATGTTGATGGCTGCTGACTGATCAGGGTGGTTGCTGAAGGCTGGGGTAGCTGTGGCAATTTCTTAAGGTGAGACAACAATGAAGTTTGCTGCATCAATAGACTCTTCCGTTTCATGAATGATTTCTCTACATATCAATCAAATGTAGATTGATAGCATTTGACCCACAGAACTTCTTCCAAAATTGGAGTCAATCCTCTCAAACCTTGTTCTTCTTTATCAACTAAGTTTATATAATATTCTATATCCTTTGTGTCATTTCAATAATTTTCATAGTATCTTCCTCAGGAGTAGATTCCATCTCAAGAAACCACTTTCTTTGCTCATCCATAAGAAGCAACTCCTCATCTTTCAAGTTTTATCATGAATTGTAACAATTTAGTCACATCTTTAGGCTTCAATTTTTAAAAATTTATTCATTTCAGAAAGGAGTGTGCAAGAAGGGGGAGGGGCAAAAGGAGAGAGGAAGAGAGAGAGAGAAGGAAAGAAAACAGACTCCCCACTGAGCACAGAGTGACTCAAGGCCCATCCCACAACCCTGAGACCATGACCTGAACCGAAATCAAGATTTGGATGTTCAACCAACTTGAGCCACCCCGGCACTTCCAGGCTCAACTTCTAATGCTAGTTTCCTGCTATTTGCACCCCATCTGCATTTACTTCATGTCTGAAATCTTGAATTACTGAAAGTCATCCAAGAAGGTTGGAATCAACTTCTTCCATACTCCAGTTCATGTTGATCTTTTGACCTCTTCCCATGAATCACCAATGTTCTTAATGGCATCTAGAATGGTGGATCCTTTCCAGGAGCTTTTCTTTTCTTTCTTTTTTTCTTTTCTTTCTTTTCTTTTCTTTTTTTTCTTTTTTTCTTTAAGATTTTATTTATTTATTTGAGAGAGTAAGTGAGAGAGCATGAGCAAGGCAAAGAGGGAGAAGGAGATTCCCCTGCTGAGCCCCGATGTGGGGCTCCATCCCAGGACCCTGGAATCATGACCTGAACCTAAGGCAGATGCTTAACTGACTGAGCCACCCAGAATCCCCTACAGGAGCTTTTCAATTGATTTTTCCCAGATTCATCAGAGGAATTATCTATAGCAGCTAAAGCCTTACAAAATATATTTCTATAGGAAATTTTATAGAAATATCTATTTCTATAATAAGTCTTATTATAATAAATAATAAAACTCAAAATTCAAAATTACTTCTTGATCCATGGGCTGTAAAATTTATGTTGTGTTAGCAGGCATGAAAACAACATTAATCTCATTGTACATCTCCATCAGAGCCCTTGGGTGACCAGGTGCACTGTCAATGAGCAGTCATGTTTTGAAAGAATTTTTTTTCTGAGCAGTAGGTCTCAAAAGTGGGCTTAAAATATTTAACATATCACATTGTGAACAGATGTACTGTCATTCAGGCATTGTTTCATTTACAGTGGACAAGCAGAGTAGATTTAGCATAATTCTTAAAAGCTCTTAGGATTTTCAGAATGGTAAATAAGCACTGGCCTCAACTTAGTCATCAGCTGCATTAGCTACTAACAAGAGAGTTAGCCTTTCTTTTGAAGTTTTAAAGGCAGGCATTGACTTCTCCTCTCTAGCTATGAGAGTCTTAGAAGGCATTTTCTTCCACTGTAAGGCTGTTTTGTCTACACTGAAAATTTGTTGTTTAGTGTAGCCTCCTTCATGAATTATCTGAGCTAGGTCTTCTAGATAACTTAGTGTAGCTTCATCAGTACTTGCTGCTTTACCTTATACTCTCATGTTATGGAGATGACTTCTTTCCTTAAACCTCATGAATCAACCTCTACTAGCTTCAAACTTTTTTTCTGCAGCTTCTCCACCTCTCCCGGTCTCCAGAGATTTGAAGAGTGGTAGGGCCTTACTCTGGATTAGGTTTCAGCAAAGGGGAATGTTGTGGCTGGTTTGATCTTGTCTCTAGACCACTCAAACTCTCTTCACATCAGTAAAAAGGCTACTTTACTTTATATCATTCATGTGTTCACTGGAGCAGCACTTTTAACTTCAAAAACTTTTCCTTCGTATTCATAATAGGGTTAACTGGTGCAAGAGATCAGGTTTCAGCCTATCTTGCTTTTGACTTGCCTTCCTAGCTTAACTTAATCATTTCATTTTGTTGCCTCTAAACAATTACAATAGTAAAGAAAAAAAAAGCAATTACAATAGTCACATCAAAGATCACTGATACTAGGTTATTATAACAAATATAATGATAATTAAAAAGTTTGAAATATTCCAAGAATTACCAAAATGTGACACAGGGACATGAGCTGAGCAAATACTGTTGGAAAAGTGGCCCCAATATGCTCACTTGATGCCGGGTTGCCACAAAATTTCAATTTGTTAAAAACACAAAATCTGCAAAGTGCAATAAAGCAGAGAACCACAAAATGAAGTATTCCTGTAAACTGATCATCGAGCAGTGTGATGAGCCTTCCCCTGTGATCCCTGCCTGGTGAACAGTATCATCATCCACCCACTGAATAAGGCAGAAACTCAGGGAAACTTAGGTTCGACTCTCCTCCTCTCCCCAATATCTAGCTAGTTGTAACTTCTTACTGTTGCAATTCTAAGTCATTTAGATTCACATTTGGCTGTAAATCTACTGTATCTCCTCACATATTAAGCAAGAATAATTTAGTTAACATTCAATGGACATGATATTGAGAGTTGTGTGTCCAGGTACTTCAAAATGTAAAGTGCTATTGCTCTATTGCAAAGCAGTGCTAGACAAGGGATGGAGATGGATCCTCTCCCAGGATACACAGAGGCCCATACATTACCCTAAACCTAATGCCATGAAGCTCGCTAGTGATTTTCGAGCACTTCCTCTTATTTATTTTTCATAAAACCAAAACCTAGAGAGATGTAGCAATTTTCCTGAGGGTAAACAAACAGCCAATAGTGGGGTCTGAGAACTCAGGCAGCATGAGGCCCAGCACTCTCTACCAGCCGCCTCCTCTAAGCCATGAGCCCACTGTGAGCAGGAGGCCACCACTGGAGGGAAGCACAGAGACAGATTGTGACACCACAGGCAACAGCAATGACACTGGGAGGAAGGCTGTGCTTCTGCCACCAGCTCCTGCTTCTTTCCTGTCTTTCTTCAGGAAAACTTGCTTTTGGGATCTCACTCATGTTTTATTTTTATGTAAGATGACAGATTATAAAAAGGAAGCAAAGGTGCCAAACAAATGACAGACACACTCAAAAATGTTGAGGTCCATAAGAACTAGGACAAAGGCTGGTGCCCTGGGCAAGTACGATGGAGATGGATACCTTGGGGGTGAAGTGACCCACTCCCATCAGTCATTCCTGTCCAGAGGCTGAGCTACAAGTGGGCAACAAAGCACCACAGCCTTCAACAACAGAAAACTTCTTGTCATCTTCCTTTACTTAACTGGTAGTGTTAAGTTTAGTGCCATTGTTTAGTCCCAACGTTTAGTCCCATCGTGACCACCTGGGAGATCTGCCAAGGGCCCACCTCTAGCAGACTTGATCCCATGAACTCAAAGATGAACTTCTCGCCCAGCTGGGCAAGGTTGGAGCTTCCACTTCTGCAGGAAGGAACACAGGAATGTACACAATTTCCAAGGGATTCTAAGAACTCGTCTTAGTTTTCAGGCATGCTCCATCCTACAAGACAGTGCGGATGATTTTACGGGCTCAGGTTAAAAGCAAGGCAGGAAGCTGAAAACATCCAGTGAAACAGGAAGGTAGAGGAACCAGGTAGGAGGAAGATTCTCTGGAAGATGAATGGCCAGTGTGAGTCAGACTCTTTCCATTTCCCCCCAGAAAACAAAAACTCTGTGCCTCCATAGCCTAATGCAACGTAGATCAGGTGATCTAAAGAGACATTCCTATAGGCTTGAAATTAGCATAGCTGTATAAGACATCTCTATTCACAACACCAGCTTTGGCTTCCCAACTCATTTTCTTTAGATTTCATAAACAGCAAACAAACAATCAGGAGAAATGATCTGGGGCAGCAAATATCCCATCACAGGCTTATTTGCATGTATCCTCATCTCTTTATAAGTTGGAACCATGGTCTAAAGATCACAGCATTATCAAATATGCAGGAGAAATGATTTTCAGCACATCCACAACACAATCATTCCACTAGACTCTTACACAAATCACTTCATTTTCAATTGCAGCATAAATCTCTAGGAAAGATATAGGAAGCTTTAAAACAGGTTTTCATGACACTCTAACTCATACCAGTTGTCCCCCCAATCGTTGTCATTATTGATCCGAAAATAATAATGTCTGCAATTCAGATCCTACTTGTTTAAAAATAATTTTGACAAGTGTTAAGATTAAGTTAATCATTGTTTTTTCAACGGTGAAAAGTATGTTCTTAACTACTAATACTATAAGAACATAAGTAGAATGCTTCAATTGCCTGTCTGAAAGAACAAGGTATTCCAAAGACCATTTAAATACCAAAAGTGCACCTATTAAGTTGATGTGCTATCTAAAAATATTTTTTATTTATCCATTAAGTCAAGTATACTTGATTAACCTAGTTTAGATCACTATGCAAAGTTGGAAGAAATTAAAATGTTGCCTCTTTTGGAATCTTAAAATTGAGATAAGCTTTTCTTCCCAATTATGGTTAATTAGTGAGTTTTTATTGTAACTGTAAATCACAGGGGAAGCTTCTAGTTTCATGGGTGGTCGATGCAGATTCTAATCAGGATTGCTGACCTAAAGCTGGAGGAAGGATTGGCTGCTTCTGGAAGGCCCCATTAATGACTTAGGTAAACAGATGTGCCACTGAGAAATACTAGGCATGCCAAGGACAGACTGTCCCTTCTTCCTCCTCCATCCTCTTAAATAAAACTGAGGATAAATATTGACCAAGGAAGACCAGATGAACAACCAAACAGCTTATGGTATGAGAGTCTGAAGGGGCCTGCTCAGCCAGCAGCTAAGACTAGTAAAATGAACCTGTTTTCATCTTCCACTCTGCTAAAATTTCACCAGATCTGACACACAAGAAGCCTTAAATGAAAATCAGAAAGGGAAAGAAGTCTTGGAAATCAGGATATTTCATTAGGGACCTTTTAGTTTTAAGAAATAGGAATCCACTCACAATTGTTTAAGCAAAAAGGAGAGTTTACAGGATGTGGGGGTATTGGCATTCAAGACACAGGCAAGAAGCATGAAGGGCCACATGATGGTGTGGACTCCGCGGCCTTATTCATTTGTCTGTCCCTACTCCATCTCTTTGCATGTCTCTTGTTTTCTCCCTATAAACTACTTGCTCCGATTCCCTATGTACTGAGCCAAACTGAGATGCATCAGAATGTTCTGGTTTGAGTACCAACAGAAACTTCCTACCATCTCTCAGATCCAATTCTCACTTTTTGGAAGAGAGTATCTGTTATATGAGCATTTCATTAGAGTTGGGCCATCTAGAGCCTGGCTTTGCAGAGCAAATACTGCTATAGGGAGCCACGTCTGTGGGTACTGGGGATATAGGTGTGGCCGTGCCACCGTCTCAAATGTTATCTACAACCTGGGTCAGGGGTGGCACTCCTCTTTGCAAATGACTGATTTTCCAGTTACAGAAAAATTTCTGTCATGGAATAGGTAATTTCTTATCCAAGATTGACCATAGATCTTCTACAGGAAGCATGTGTCCCTATTTCAAAGAACTGGGAATAATTAGATACCTTATTTGCATTTAAATAGACTTGTCTTATTTCCTTTTAATGACGATATATATATATTCCATTTATTTTCTAAGAAAAATAGAGATTGTGATCCTGCTCATACAGAGAGAAAATGATAAGAGGTGGCCATTTGATAAACAGTGTGCCAGGACAGCTTAACGGTGTGGACAGAAAGTGCCCAAACCAACTCTGGTGCTCAGAGTTGCCTCATGGCCCTATTACAGCTTCACATATTCTCTGAGGGAGTGAGGGTGACTGTGTTCTGCCACTGACCCTAAATCCTGCCTCTACTCCAAACCTCACAGTTACACATCACAGAATATCTCCTCTGCTTTCAGTGTTTTGTTTTGTTTTGTTTTGTTTTTACTCACGTATCTTTCACAGTTGTTATTCCCCATCGTCCCTGTACATCATGGACACTTGACAAATGCTTTCATGAGCCAATTCATTAGTGGAAGGGTGAGTGGGCTAACATAACTCTCCAGTGTGCTTCATATGCAAGAGGAACCCAAAGTGTCGTGGCATTGACGTTCATGGAATAAAAAAGCTGAGGAAGTAAATCTAGAAAGCAATTAGCTACTGTGTCCCTGAACTTTGTAAGAGAAAATTTAGGTTCAGAGAGGTGAGTGGTTACTCAGCTAGTCAGACGAAACACTGAGATTAGAGTCCAAGCACTTGCTCATACATCAGCATCACTGGTGAATGTCCAATATGAAAATTCTCACTTGAGAGAGAAATAATGCCGTCTAAAGTGAATGGATTTGCTGCAGAGAAATCCTAGAAAGTTATTGGTCTAAGTTAAAGCTGTATATTAGCAGATTTCCCATTTGATTGCTCATTCCTTCTCGAGACGCCATGACTTCTCAGGGTCCCCAGAGCACCACTCCATTTGGGCTTCTCTTCTGTCATAGTGGCCAACCCCAAACCCCAAGACCTATTCAAATCCTTGGGCCACATCTTCCGTAAATGCCTTTCCCGCCCCTTAACTCTCCTAGTACTTTACTAAAGTTTATCTGAATCTTCTTTATTAGTTTTCTTCTTTATTAGTTTTTAAAAACATTTTATTTCTTTATTAATGAGAGACACAGAGTGAGAGGCAGAGACATAGGAAGAGGGAGAAGCAGGCTCCCTGAGGGGATCCTGATGCGGAACTCGATCCCAGGACTCTGGGGATCATGCCCTGAGGTAAAGACAGCTGTTCAACCACTGAGTCACCCAGGTGTCCTTGAATTTCTTTAAATCATATTTTTACTATTAGTTTTTAAATAGTGGTTTTAGTTTATTAGGCCTGAGAGTATAATAGCATCCTTTTCGTTTAAAAATCTCTGAACACACAAGAAGTCAAGTCTCTCTACTTCTTTTTCTAGGATTATCTTAGCGTAGTAAAGAGAAGAGACTTTTATTTAACAGTATTGGTCAGGGTACATCCACACAGAGGGGGGTATGGATGCTGAAGCCAGAGGCCCCTGAGTTTGGGTTAAAATTCTCTGGTTCTGATACCTTTAGATAAGGCATTTAACTTTTTGAAGCTTCAGTTGTACAGCAGATTGTTGTGGGGATGGAAAGAGCTGCTCTGTGCACATGGAAGCGAATATTCCTAGAATGGTCAGGAGGCAGAAATAGTTCCCTAAGAGAGAAAAAGAGAGGATTTGCCTATCATCATCCCAAAGTTCTTGGACCTTCGGTTCCAGAAACACAAGGATGAGCTGGCTGGGCTCCAGGAAGAAGCTCAGAAAAATCCCTAGGGCAGGTGCTATTTCTTCATGGCCACAATTTAAATGTATCTCTGTATATGTTAGCCACACCAACTAATGAGGCAAACCTATGTTCCTACTCTGCTTAATATCAGTAACTTCTGTAAGTAGGATGCTGGGTGTTCAGGATTAAACATGGTGTAATTACTCAGTATCACTCTTCAGATAAGCTCAGCAGGAAAATAAGCATGTGGCCTGGTATTGACTCATGGGCCAGCCATGCTAGTCCGGAGTGACTGATGGATAGCATAAGCTGGCTACCAATCTCTGTCTCAGGTCTGGATGACACAGGTACATGGATAAGGTCCCATTCACTGCTCATCTCACACTCCAGGGCCCTTCTTCCCACAGGCGGTTCCCCAAGGAAAATGTCTCTTGGAAGAATAGCATTCCCATGCTTCTCTTAGAAGCTAAACCATTTTTAGTGATGACTTCTGAGAATATGTTTTAAAAATTAAGGTGGCTCAGAGGTTGAGCCTTTGCCTTTGGTTCAGGTCATGATCCAGGGGTCCTGGGATTGATTCCCACATCAGGCTCCCCACAGGGAGCCTGTTTCTCTCTCTGCCTATTTCTCTACCTTTGTGTCTCTCATTAATAACTAATAATAATTAATAAACAAATAAAATCTTTTAAAAAGAATTAATGTTTGTTAATAAGCATAGTAATGAGAATGGATGTAATGCCTTAAGATTTGGGACAGAACCAAATTTTCAGATCACTAGGGAAACCATGAAAGAGACATTAATATGAACATAAAATAATCAGATTGAGGATCTACGTCATTCAATAAATATAAATAATATATCTCTGACTGAAATGAATTGCCATCGCGACAATTAAGGAGAAGAGGAAGAAACTAGACAAGGTAAGTTCAAAATAAGTTGTAAAAATGTTGGTAACATATCTTCTTACCAGAAGCAAAAATCCTAGGAGACATGCAGTGGTGGCATTAGAAGACCAGTAGGGAAGAGGCAGAGGCTCCAAGCCTTTCCCCTCCTTAAGCTTCGGTGTCCTTAGATTATCTCCCACGTAAAACAACAACAACAAATAGTCCTTAAAGAGTTGTAACAATCATTCGCACAAGGCATAAAGAGCAGTAATAATTTGTAATGACATGTCATCCAAGATGACATGAGCAGGAGGACTGCCTCAATCAAGTGCCTACTTTGAAATTTCAGGCTGTGCTCAGCACATGAAGAACATATGTGTGTTAGGAGGAGAGGAAGGACATTCTTAGCTTCCTTGGGCCCACAGGAGGGACAGGCAGCTCAGAGACAGCAGAGGTGGAAGTGCACAGTGTTGCTGGAGAGGCAGTGCAGGAGATGAAATGAGAATTTCAGATAATATGAAGAGAAAGAAAAAAAGACATTAGGGCTCAAAGAAATGTCATATGACCTGCCTCTCCATGCTCTTCTCTTTCTTACTTGGTTTCTTTGACGTTTTTTTTTTTTTTTTTTTTTTTTTTTTTAATGTGACAAAAACCGAGTTTGTTACTGACAGGCTGTTTTGGAGAACCGTATGAAGAGAGAGGAGAAATCAGAGAGGAATGTGGTAATGGAGGAAAATATACACAGAAAATGAAAATTAAAAACCAGAAGCATTTGTAAAAATCTGTTTTTTTTTAGAAAAAGATTTTAATTATTTATTTGAGATAGAGTAAGAGAGAGAGCCTGAGTGGTGGGGAGCAGTGGAGGGAGAGGGAGAAGCAGGCTCTCCACTGAACAGGGAAGCTCGATCCCAAGATCCTGGGATCATGACCTGAGCTGAATGCAGATGCTTAACTGACTGAACCACTCAGGGGCACTAAAAATCTGTTCTTTCAAAAAACAACCTGAAACTCTCCTTTATAGGGAAAGTCCACCTATTTTCTGATATGCTGAAATCTTGCTGTTTTTCGTTCCGTTACAGTACACCATCTATCCCAGTACACCATCTACCTGAGAGTAGAAAGAAGCAGGAAAATTCACATAATTCTACCTGTGTTCTCAATCACTATCCTCTCTCTTTTTTCTTTTCTTTTTTTTAAGATTTTATTTATTCATGAGAGACACACAGAGAGAGGCAGAGATGTAGGCAGAAGGAGAAGCAGGCTCCCTGCAGGGAGTCCCATGTGGGACTGGATTCCAGGGACCCTGGGATCCCCAACCTGAGCTGAAGGCAGACACTCAACCACTGAGCCACCCAGGTGCCTCAATCTCCATCCCCTTTCTTGAAACTGCTACCAAAATGCCTTGATAGTGTAAATTTGATCGTGTGACTCTCTACTCAATATTCCTCCAAAGTCTTGTTGGATTATCAGTGATCTCAGCATGGTTTAGGCCTCTGACGTGGTGGCTGCTCACTAATGATCCTTGCCATTTGACATAATGACTCTTGAAATTAATTTGACTGCATTTGTCAGGCACACACCCTGCCTTTTGATGGTTCCTATTAAGGCAAAACACAATTGAGAACCTGAGTTTAAACTTCTAAATAGTATAGGACATCTGGGTGGCTCAACAGTTAAGCATCTGTCTTCAGCTCAGGGCATGATCCCGGGGTCCCAGGATCAAGTCCTGCATCGGGCTCCCCATAGGGAGCCTGCTTCTCCCTCTGCCTATGTCTCTGTCTCTCTCTGTATTTCTCTCATGAATAAATAAGTAAAATCTTAAAAAAATACTTCTAAATAGTAGCACAAAAATGATCATGTGATTATTTTTATGTTTACCTTATACACTTAGAAAAGAACAATATTTATTTCTTCTTTCCTGATTGATTGACCAAGCTTCTATTTAGCTTCTGCATTAAATCAGTGCTTTCCAAGATACCTCTCCTCTGGAATTGGGTTTTTATTATTAAAACATGATACACTTTCCCTTTTTGGTTTTTCCATAATATTAATAAAAAATAATGCTGAGGATGTCCTTTGTAATCAAGGATTCTGAAGACTCACTTAAAAGGTTGTGAAATAATAAGCAAAGTAATATCCTATTATTTTTTCATTTTCCAAATGTATTTTTCTCATCTCTCTTCTTTTTCTCCCTCTGTGACATATGCCCCATTACTTCCTCAACACTCGCCATATTTTTTTCCTACTTTCTGACAATGATGGCCAATAATGCCTTTTCGGGGTCATTGTTGCAGTCATAGTTCATGTTTATTGTCATCTGGTAACTGATGGCATTTAGTTAAGTGTTCAGCATGGTGCAAATATACTCTTCATCTTATGTAAGTCCACATCAGGCTGGACTTGATTTTTCACTCACCGTTTGGCATTATAAGATCAATGGAGCAGAAATGAGACGTCCTAAAACATGCTTTCAAAACCAGAAATCATTAAGTATTCAATATTAAGTTATAAAAACAGGTAAAAACACTAACCCACATATCTTTCTTTGCTGATTTCACTGAGCATTTAAGGCTCTAACCTGGAGAAATACTAAGCTTATCTGAGTATGAGTGGGAAGAGGAAAGCTAGCCCTAGGATAGCCAATGTTAAGTGCATTAGGTTTAGCTGGATAAAGTTAAATATGTAAATAAACCAGTTAGTGCAAAAGTACTTCTCAAACCATTATATTTTCCCCAATGAAGGTTTTATAAACACAACTTACATTATTTTGTCCATCCTGATTCACTCAAACAGAAGAGGATTATATATCTATTTGCATAGATTTTAGATTTTCTAGCTGTTTAAATAGATAACTGGAAAAGAAACAAATTTTATATAATCTTCAGTAATTAAGGATTATCAACTGAGGGAAGTTCTAATTCCCTTGATGATGGCACAATGTTCCTTTTAATTGGACTCACCAGGCATGCTAGCAGACACAGTGATTTATTTAGTAGATAGAGTACCTACTTTCTTGAATACTCAGGAAATGATAATGGAGATAACCTTAAAAATAGTAGTGATACTATAATGTCATCCAAGCAACATGAGTGAGTCCTATAAGACACACTTTCAGTGGTACATATACAGTCGTCCCTTCTTATCTGCAGTGTTGCTCTCTATGGTTTCAGTTACCTGTGGTCAGCTGTGGTCCAAAAGCAGATGGCTTTCCTCTGACAATATGTAGCCTTACACTCTATCAACAAGGCTACATCATTTATGTGATTTGATTTCATCACAGAGGCATTTTATCATCTCACATCATCACAAGAAGAAGGGTGAGTACAGTACAATAAGATATTTTGAAAGAGAGACCACATTCACATAACTTTTATCATAATATCTTGTTAGAATTGTTCTATTTGTTACTGGTTGTTGTAACAACCAGTACAGTTAAAATTATATAAAATTAAACCAGTTAATTTATAATTAAACTTTATCATAGGTATGTATGTATAGGAGAAAACATAATACATATAGGGTTTGATACTATCTACAGTTTCAGGTGTCCACTGGAGGGGTCTTGGGATATATCCCCCGTGGATAAGGGCGGACCACTGTACATGCTCTAAATATCAAGCAATGATCTCCTAGAATTTTATTTTCTAATGCCCACTTGAATATAATTCTCTAAATAATTATTCATTTTTCTTCAACCTTTCTCTCCACTCTTAATAAGCAAATGGAAGTGAGTTGAACATTTTCAGCAAAAATTGAATGAATGAAAAAAATTGAGTGAATGAGCATGGATATTCCTCCCTTTCCCCATGGGAAAATAGGTAATAGCTATTAAACTTCACGTTGAGAGTTTTAACTTTTGTGTTTTTGGTTGGTTTAAGAAGTAAGACGTGGCTATAAAACTTAGACTTCTCAAATGTATTTGGCACAACTATAGCAAGAATTGGTAACTAGTTTACATAATCCATAGACATGTCTACAGAGTTCAAATCAAACTTGATGAAGTGTTATATACCAATCTATCAAACTGCTGTTTGATCACAACCCTCCTTATGGCCATAAAAATTGGATAATTATTTATTGTTATTATATGTTTAGGTGTAAGTTTTTTTTGTTTGAATTTTTTTTCAGTGTATCTTGGGAATTACTGGGCTTCCTCACTTCAGATATTAATGCTTTTTTATCAATTCTGGAATATTCTCAGCCATTGTCTTTTCAAATAATACCTCTCTCAGTGTTTGTATGGTCTCTTTCTGGACATCCAGTTAGACTTACATTAGATCTTCTCACTCTCCTATTTATGTCTTTTAACCTCTCTTTTGTATTTTCCATCACTTTGTCTCTCAGGATCCATCACGTTGTCCTAAAATTATTAGGAATTTTTAAAAGTCTATCTTGCAGTTTACCAGTTCTCTCTTCATTGTATCTACTTCGCCATTTAGCAAATACATTGCGTTTTTCCCTTTAGTTATTATATTTTTCATCTCTAGAAAATCTATTCAAATATTACAGAGTTTGTTAGAATCTGTTCTGTTCTTTCTTTATATTTTTAAAAGATTTATTTGAGAGAGAGAGAGAGAGAGAGAGAGAGAGAAAGAGGCAGAACATAAACAGGAAGGGTGGGAGAGAGAGAAGCAAGCTTCCCACTGAGCAGGGAGTCCAACATGGGACTCAATCCCAGGACCCTGGGATCATGACCTGGGCCAAAGGCTTAACCAACGAAGCCACCTAGGCACCCTAAATCTGTTATTTGAATATATATAATGCTTTTATTTCATATTCTGCATCTAAGAATTCTAATTTTGGCAGTTTACATAGATCTCATTCTGTGATTCTTTGCCTTTGCTGACTTTTGTCCATGGCCACTTGTTTCCCTGTGTATGTAGTCATTTTTTACTGTGAGCTCATGTTTTGGACTTTAATCTGAGGGAATTCTTAGAAGCCTGTTTATAAAATACATCCTTTGTAAGAAGATTTTTGTCTTCTGTCAACCAGGAAGCCAGTGACACTGATGATCTGGGACCATTAAGCAATATTTTTGGCTTTTTTCCCCCTACTCCACGATGATATGACTTTAAGCCCCAAGATCATGTGAGACAAGATATGAGGTTAGACATTTTCAGGATATTCGTTTTATTCTTCTCCCCCTAGAGCTGAGGTTGAGTCAAAAGCTTACTTCAAGATGTCCATCTGCAGGGCCTTCTTTTTGTCAGCCACTGAAGATACTACCTTTGCTGAATGCAGAGAGCTTTAACAACTATCACTCTTCTTGCCATAGGAAGTCACTTCTCCACTAAATGTATCTATTAAAATTCCCTAGACCACAAAGAATTGACAAAGACCACTATACAAATCATGATTCTTACTTTCACTTATTCCTTTGTGTTGAAGCTTTCTTGCTTGGCTGTGTGTGTGTGTGTGTGTGTGTGTGTGTGTGTGTATTTTGCCCCAGGGGAATTCCTTTAATTTACTGTCAAATCAACTAGGCATTTCAAAAGATATATATAATTTTTTTAAATCTAGTGTTTTTTTTTTTTTGCTTTACTCTCCTGGGAGGGTATTCTCTGAACATCTATTATGTTGCTGACAATTCTTCTAGTTATAGCTATTTAAAAACCTTGTGAAATAACTTTAATAAACAGGGCACAAATACAATAGATCTGAGGTTCTCCTACTGTATTATCTTTAAATATTTAAGATGCTTCTTCATGAATCTCTATGAATGTAAATAGAAGTTTCATCATAAAAAATTCACATTATGTTTTGCTAGAAATTGAAGTAACAAATTAGTACTCACCTTCTGAGAAAGTAGTTCTTAATCAAAACCAGAAAACTCCATTCTCAGGGATACATGAAGGATAGCCAAACAAACACTAATAAACTATATAAAATGATTATGTGATGCAAATATTAAATTACAAATAAGAACCAAAGGATTTTTAATGCCTCTTAATATCTCCCCATTTCTGAGACTTTCTTCTGCACCTCGAGTAGGAGGGGTTACTCCAAGTGATATGCAATAGGCTTTTGTGGATACCTGAAGCTCATATTGAACATGGTAGGAAACATTTTAATTTTGAAAATTCAGTTAAACATGATGTTATATTAAATAAATGTTATGGGCTAGATTATAAGACTTGCATCATTTTAAATAGGAAAGCTTTAAAACAAAATTCATACTTGGAGTATTTGTTTGCAACTACAGAAAGGGCATGAATGTATTTATCTCTGTTGGGAGGGAGTGCTTCTAATACTCTGCACTGGAGTTTTAATAGAAAGTTCTCAAACTGATGTATACATGCGTTAAGATTTTGGCCATTTGTCTGGTTCCATTTTAACCCTTGAATGTTGTAGTGTCCCAGGGTTTTCAGACATAAGCCACATTCTCTTTTCTATACCTTCCATCATACCATCTCCCGAGGTGATTTAATCCAGTCCTATGGCTTTACATAGCATTTATAACTGGTGACCTACCTGTTTGTAATTGGTAGCCTCCATCTTGACTTAATCTTCAGATCCACATTTCTAATTTCCTATCTGAATACTTAATAGCTGGACTACATTCACATCCCAAACAGACCTTTTGATTTTCTCACTTCCCAGAACCTGCTCCTGCCTTGCTTCCCATTACTCTGTATCACTTTGTGTTGTTTAATTTTTGTTCTAGAACCCACATTAATAGGTAAGCCCCATGGAACCACAGCTTTCATCTACCATGGCTGATTAGAGCCTAGAAGTTGTTTCAACTTGCTTAGAGCACAGAACAACACCTGACACATGGTAGGGGCCAATAACTACTCATTGAAGGAATGAAAAAATGAACAGCTTTTTCTCTTTTGTTATCATTCCTAATAGACCTCACCCTATCTCTACCTCTTTTTCATCAGCTTTCTGTTACCTCATCAACACTGTTCTGCTTTGTCATTTCCTAAATGCAACAAGATCTTTTATGATGTTTCCTCTCCTCCTGTCCAACCCGGTAAACTTGCATTACTTGGGGCAAATAGTCTGCTTCCTTTCTATGTACTCATACAATTTTGTACATAAATCATTTGGAAAATTATATTTAGAGATCCAGATAATCAGCATATCTCACTCAATGTAAAATCCTCCTCAAGGACAAGGACCATGTTTAACTTAATTTTTTTTAACTTTCTAGTATTTAGCACAATGCCAGATACAAAGTAGATGGTCACTGAGTTTTTGGTGGGAGTGGAGGTCAGTAAGTCATGGTAGCAATTATATTTCCAGAAAACAATCTAATCACCATAATCAAGTATTACATTGGCTCAAAAAAGTCAATCTAATGTATATTTAACTTATATTTGAATAGAACTTCTTAAGTTTACTAATTTAAGAATAATAAATATACATAATAGGCAACATACCAGTATAATATTATATATATTCATAATGTATATGATAAACTATCAGATATAAACATAATATTCTATAGTTTGAATAAATAATTGTTTAAAAATGAATTTCCTTAAAAACGTAGCTCGTGTAATGTATTTATAAGTATGAATTGTTAAGAAATACAAAACATAACAACAAATATCTGTATCCAATGGATATATTTGACTGATGTTTCTGGTTATGAGAAGAGATTCTTTTTTTTTTTTTAAATTTATTCATGAGAGACACAGAGACAGAGAGAGAGAGAGAGAGAGAGAGAGAGAGAGAGAGGCAGAGGCACAGGCAGAGAGAGAAGCGGGCTCCATGCAGGGAGCGTGACGTGGGATTCGATCCCGGGTCTCCAGGATTGTGCCCTGAGCCGAAGGCAGCGCTAAACCGTTGTGCCACCTGGGCTGCCCGAGAAGAGATTCTTTACCTATCTGTGGTGTTCTCCAGTTATGGAGATCTCCTGCTTTTGGTAATGTCATCATACATTTTGGAAACATGTGAGATAAAATTAACCTTAACCCATTTGAATTTTTTCCCCTCTTGGGGACAAAACCACAGAGGTAGAGTTTTTGACTTAATTTAAGACTCTGGAGATCACGGACTCAAGAAACCATAATAGTTAACCTGGTAGAGCAGCATTATTAAGAAGAAGGTTTTTCTTCTGTCTAGATTTTCAAATTCCCAGACATTTATCCTTCCCTTATCCGGCCATGAGTTAAGAAGGCTGGTATGATGTGATTTTAGAAGAGGTAAGTAGTCTTCTAGACAGCCAGATAGGTAGAGAGGCTTATGGTAGTTTGCTCCTAAATGGCCACGATTAATGAAACTATTCTTAAGAACATATATAGCATATATGATATATGGACATGATTTATTTGCTTGGGAGAATTACAATATTCCCAAATAAAACGACAACCACACATTGTTCATTGATACTAATTCTGATTATCTTTCAAATAGCCAAATTCTGATTGTTTAAATGAATTCAACAGAAGTATTTTGAAGATAAGGCTACCCATTATACTGAAAACTTGAAGTTGGAAGCAATATACACAGCAAAGTAAAAATCTGAGTATGGGAATGAAAGTTTAAGTAGTTCAGGCAGTAAAATATTCCACTGAGGTTGGCAAAATTCCTCACCTGTGATTGTATACAATCTCTTAAGCTCTTTATAGAGGAAAGTTTTCCCTGGCACACAGATATAAATTTTGGAAGGTACTGAATAATACAGATTTTAGAAAAATATTTGTACAAATAGAGTTTGTTACTTTAGCTTTCAACTCTAGTTAAAGGAGAAACAGAAAACCATTTTATGATCTTTTAACTTTATTGAGCTAAGAAATATGTTCCTTTATCAGGACCATTAGAGATAAGCAACCAAAAGCAAAATTCTGTATTATAAACACAGTAAGAGATACTATTCACAATTTTTCAGCATTAAATGAGCCCTGATTGTAATTTAGTTACAAAGATAAAATCTGATAAACAATCAGCACAACCAGTGAGTTGTGACTGCACTACGCACTGCCCAGTGATTTTGAACTTGGCACAGGCAAGTAAAAACAGAGTAGTAGGAGTGTAGGTAGCACAGTACAGGAGACACTATATATCCGAGGACAGAAGGAGTCCATGTCAAGGAAGTGAACATTTAAAGGGAAATCTGAAGGTGTTCTAGCCATTTTTGCCTTTCTGCTTAAGATATATGGTAGGATAAAAATCACCAAGTTAGAAGACATTGGCTCAAGATGGTGCATCTTTAGTCTTGATCAAAAGAAGTAACTAGACTTTTTCCATACATATCAAAAGAGAGAGAGATAAATGAGGTGATCTTTAAGTTTTTATCCCACTCTAAAATTCTAAGACTATGAATTCTCTTTTTCCTCAGCAGCCCATGCTTCTCTGATGCAGGTGCATTTAAGTTTTCAGCAGACTTGTGAGTTATTGACCTCTATAGACTAAGTGGACTATGTCAGAGTAACTGAAAATGCACAGATTAGTTCAGAGAAATCCCCAGATTAATTTAAAGGGGTAGTCTCATACTCCTTTCCCAACACCCTAAATTTTAACAGAATCTGGTAGACAATATGAGAAATATGAGAACACGTGTTACTTATATTTCTTACTGCTCATTTACTAATAGGTAGAAGACAAACATAGATAAAATTAATAAAGGAAAATAAGGAGAACTCCAGAAATAAATGTTAATTTTTAATATTCATACAGTCATAGCTCATATCATATCTAGGTGGAGAAAATTCCCATTAAGTACCAGTAAGCAGCATTAAGTAGGTTTCATTTTTATTTGTAAAACGACTTCCTGGGTAAGCCATGTGAGTTTCAGGAAGAGGATGAAGAGAGATTTATTGGCCTATACTGATGTGTCATGCATGACTCTGGACTAACTGGTAGCAACAATGAGCCAAAGCTATGAATTCAACAACTATAAGCATAATTTACCATTGCTATATTAAATACTATGCCCTTTATCTTAGCTCTCCTCAAAAATGAATGGATTGGTCAGAGGCAGTCAGATAAAGTAAAGTGCATGATTAGTACAAATCCACTGCTGCTTCTGGAAAATATTACACAAAGTACAGACCCTACCAATGAGTATTGACTATTTACTGGTATCATCAACTTGTTACATGGAAAAGTAGTATAGTGAGTACACCTTTTAGAGGCTCTGCCTAACTATAGCCACAATAACCTAAGGCTATAATGTCACTGCACTCAGCAGTAGTATCCAGAATGAATCTGAACCCTACTAGAGAGAAAACATACTTTTTGTGCTCTGGTTATTAATATTTTCTACTTATAGACAGGGACAACTGAGTTCCAGGTATTCACAATCTCAATCAACCTGTAGGATGGCAAATAAGACATATGTGATATTACCCTTGTGCATAAAGAATAATTTAGAGCATGCATCAAGGGTTTACTGTGAAATTTTCCTGGGCTAGGTATATATATGATATTTTTGAGAGAGTAAGTTTTTACCTCCCACAGTGATTGAAGGTAAATAGAGACTCCACTGTGCTTAACTTAGACTATCCACACAGAACATGTGCTCTTGAAAGCACTGGATACACACTAAGTCATTAATCCTCACCACTACTCCCTGCCATAAGCCATGCATTATTATTCTTTAATGGTTAATGAAACTCAGTCAAGAGGGATAATGGCCTTGCTCAAGGCCACAGAGGGAGCCTGTGTTAGAAAAGAATGAGACTTGACTGATTTTTGGCCTACAGGCTTGTACTTGGACCACCAGGTCATGTGTGATGCAAGAGCCTTTCTTGAATTGTATGCAGAGTTTTTGTGTTTCTGGTGTGTGTGTGTGTGTGTGTGTGTGTGTGTGCTGTGACACTCAAGTCTGTAGGCATGAGTACACATAGTAGAACTGCAAGGTCTTCCCTTCATGTATCCTTTCATTTCTCACTATTAGAAAAATATTTACCGTATTGTGATAATTTTTTTTTTAATTTTTATTTATTTATGATAGTCACAGAGAGAGAGAGAGAGAGGCAGAGACACAGGCAGAGGGAGAAGCAGGCTCCATGCACCGGGAGCCCGACGTGGGATTCGATCCCAGGTCTCCAGGATCGCGCCCTGGGCCAAAGGCAGGCGCCAAACCACTGCGCCACCCAGGGATCCCTGTGATAAATTTTTTAACTGCATTTGTTCTTTTCCCTTTTCATTTGTTGAAGAAACAGAAATCTGGGGCAGCACATAAAAAGGCTGAAACCAGAAAAGCACATTCTGAACTACAGAATGTCACCAGTTTTTTTTTCCTGGAGATCAGACTGTCCAATCACAAGGTTTTAATTATATTAACATTTTTTATATTAACTTTTTTGATGGACGAAATGTTTTCTTTATAGAAAGGTGCTTTAGCATAGTGGTTAAGTGTGCCAGGTCAGGAATAAATATTTCCAGAAACCAGAGTTCTCTTCTACCTTTTTCTGTCTTCATGATGTTGAGCAAATAACTGAGGCTTCTTGTCTCAGTTTCCTCATCTAAAAGATGGAAAGTAATAGTACTCCATCATAGGATTGCTGTAAGGATTGTACAAGAAAAGACAATACATTTATTGTGCTTAGAAGTGTGCTGGGCATGGAGGCCTGGGTGCATAGTCAGTTTAGGATCTGACTCTTGGTTTTGGTACCAGTGGTGATCTCAAGGTCATGAGATCACACCCTGTGTCCACGCCCAGCATAGAGTCTGCTTGAGACTCTCTCTCTCTCTCTCTCCCTCTGCCCCTCTCCCCTGCTATCTCCCCCACTAAAATAAATACATTTATAAATAATAAATTAATTCTAAAAAAAGAAGTGTGCTGGGCACACAGGAAGAGCTCAGATATCATTGCCATCAACATCTATATTTTCAAGCTAAGCTACTGGTCAATGTTCATGTATACTTCTTTAAAAAATGTTTTTTCTTTATTTAGAACAATAGTTAAGAGGCCAAATAAATAAGTAAATAAAATCGAGACAAAAGAATTTTGCAGAAATATACCTCAAGAAGAATTCAGGAGAATAGAGAAAGCCCAGGAAGAAATGCCACATTCTCAAATGACTTATACCCTCATCTTGAATAAAATTGTTGACACATATCAACACATTCTTCAACATTCTTTCATTTGGTGAGTTTTCATCATAAGGAGAGCATTTCATGGGTGAAAATTACTGAACATTGCTGTCCTAACATTTATTGACTGCCAGTGTCTTTGGTTCTAGAGCTAGTCTAGACCATTGACTCGGAATGGAAAGCACACCATTACAGGGGTGTGGCTGCATCATTAAACATGAGTGTATGGTACCATCAAGTATAACTGTAACAGGTAAATAAAACACACAGATCCACTGCTTATAGACAGAAGAATGACACCATGTGTTTTGGTCTTAAAATAATCAGTGTAAGAAAAGCTTCTTGGAAATTAAAAATATCATGATGATCAAAATTAGACAGAAGACTTGGAAGATAGGGTTAAGAAAATCTAGATAGCATAAAAAGACAGAGCTAGGGCAGCCCGGGTGGCTCAGCGGTTTAGTGCTTGCTGCCTTCAGCCCAGGGCCTGATCCTGGAGACCTGGGATCAAATCCCATGTCGGGCTCCCTGCATGGAGCCTGCTTCTCCTTGTGCCTGTGCCTGTGCCTCTCTCTCTCTCTCTCTTTCTGTATGTCTCTCATGAATAAATGAATAAAATCTTAAAAAAAAAGACAGAGCTAAAAAAATAAGGAAGAGATAAGGATCAAAAAATTGATGCAGTAAATTCAATAGCCAACTCATAGGAATACTGTAATGAGAAAATCTGAGCAAATACAGAAGAGGGGATTATCAAAGAATTAATAAAAAAAAGAATTCACAAAACAGAAGCCACTATTCTTTAAATTGAAGGTGCCCATCCAAGTATTCAGTCAAAATAAATGGGAAAGACCCCACACTTTAAGATGAAATTTCAGAATATCAAGGATAAAGAGGATATCCTCAAAGCTTCAAGAAAGAAAGGAAAAGTCACCTACAAAGGAATGTGTGAATGTGTGAACAACATGGGACTTCTCATCAACACTTCTAGATCCCAAAAGGTAATGGAGAAAGGCCTTTAATGTTATGAGGGAAAGATTATTTTCTGTCTAAAAATCTATCCTATTCCAGCTATCACTGAAATGCAAAAACATAAACAAAAACAAAGAGAATCAATATATTTGCTGGACATGTAAAAATTCAGAAGGCTTACTTCCCATTTTTCTCTTCTCAGGAAGTTTCTTGGGGATGTGCTTCAGCCAAATGAAGAAGTAATCTAAGACTTGAGAAATCAGTCAGGAAAGAGGAGGGCAGGAGGACTAAAGGATACAGAGAGAAGTACCTGAAAGGAAAGGGAGTTCTGGGAATATGATCATATCTATACTGTCCTTGGGAGAATCCAAAGCGCTGAGAAGGGAAAGACTGTAAGAGAAATTAAGAGAAATGATTACAGCACACTTGTCTGGCTTACCAATAACAATATGAGGTCTCCTTAGCTATACACTTTATTGATTTTCAACTCATAGAATTAGTAGGTAAATCATGGAAGACTGAATTATGTTAACCAAAAAGTAACTACCATTAACCTTTTTAATATGTAAACAAAAGTACAGATAAAATTTAAGAGGGGGGAGACATGGAAAAGCGGTGAAGTGAAATATCACTGCATTAATTTAGGAAATAAACTAAATGAGGGACAAACTTTAAAAAGCTTAAAATTACCATAATATACTTATATAACTAAACAAATTACACAAGGGGGGATAAACGCATGTCAGATACATAAGAAACTACACAGACTAAATTAAACTCTGTGGACCTGGTAAAATAAGCATTCTAGGGATCCCTGGGTGGCGCAGCGGTTTAGCGCCTGCCTTTGGCCCAGGGCGTGATCCTGGAGACCCGGGATCGAATCCTACGTCGGGCTCCCGGTGCATGGAGCCTGCTTCTCCCTCTGCCTATGTCTCTGCCTCTCTCTCTCTCTGTGACTATCATAAATAAATAAAAATTTTAAAAAAACATTAAAAAAATAAGCATTCTAAAGAACCAACCCTTAGATCGTAATGTGATGGGCAAGAACCCACACAAGCTCAACACAAGCCTAGGATGGCATTACTGTTGTTTGGATTTCTTGATCTTAATGACAACCACCTTAAATAAAAACCTAATACAACACAGGGCTATCCTATAGAGTTTTTGTCCTGTTCTCCAATAATGGAAGGTTTCTATTGGTACTATGTGATATGAGGTGTGGCTATGAAAAAGAGAATTCTGATTAAAACAAGTATTTAAAATGTTAATAAAATACATATTCTGATAAGTGTTATCTTTCAAAATGATCCAGTCTTGCTGCCGATTTCAAAACTTTGGTGGTAGAGCTCTCCTTTTGGATAGCCTGAATCCTCTCAGGGAGATGCAAAGAAAAACACCACCATATTATTTTATAATCTGCTCCCAGTTCATTTTTTTTTTACAAAAATATTTATTATCTATATCGACCTTGCAACTCAATAATCATCCTTGGTTTCAAACGACTTTTCACTAACCCCCCAAACAAATTTGTTTTCAGAGAAACACTTATTTTCACCCACTAAGTCTAATCAAAGGTACCCTCACAGGTTGTCAAAAGAAGGTATTTTGAAAAATCTTTGGAATAGCATCTAGCTTGGATTGTTTGTTTAAAAAGTCCCTCCCTGAGCATAACTTTTTCAGATGCAGATATATACATCTGAATACTTCTCAACTTGAGGTGGCTGGAATTCCTGTTTTTAGAAGATTTTTTTTACAAAAATTTAGAAGAATTTTTTGCATTCCTTTTTTACACATATTAACCTCAAAGAGAACTTTCCTTTTAAGTAACCAAAATTCACTCTACAGAGCAACTATCATCAATACTTCTCCAGTCTTTCTGTGTTCACTATATGTGTCTTATATAAAGTATTTTGGTCAATAAAATAGTTACTGTACAAGCATTCTATTGATCAAAGCGGATAGAATAATAATAATCCAAGTTAAGAAAAAAATTGAAATTTCCAGACAGAAATTTGCATCTTTGAACTAGTACATGGCACAAAAATATATCCTTGCATATTCATTTGCAATAGTTTTTAATAGAGAAGAGGTCAGGATTAAAATCATAAAATAAACTGATTTTTTTCTCTAAAGTAGAAATTTTCAGTTATAAGAATGAGAATATAAAACAATTTTTTATTATACTATAAAATCATACTGTCAAAAATTACACCTTTGATAGCTCAAAATGTAATTAAAAAATACTATAAATGTTGCTTAGTTTTTAATATGTAGTCCTTGATATAATGGAGAAAACTATTTTTCTACTTTAAGCTATGGTCTTATTGCCCTCTGTGATTTTGGACCTTAGGATAATAAAAGTTTGGTTACCACATGTCTCAATTCCAGGTCAAATATTCAACAGTATTCTTGCTAAGTAGATACACCACTCAGAAAGCTCACTTAAATGCTCCAGGTAACAAAGCTAGCAGAGATTTTTGTCATGCTTGGCAGGGAATCACGTCGTTAGATGATCATTTCAGACACAAACTCATTTTAAAAAGAGACTGCAAAAAATTAAGCATGCAAAAATTCTCTGGCCAGTTAATGATGTAGGTTTAGGACATGTCTCTTCTTTTTTGGTTGCTTTTCATATAGCCAAGCAATAAAAAAGAAACTTCATAGGAGTAGAACTGAATTATGAGAGACTATATAACACAACCAAGAATAAAATGTCATTCTCAAAAAAAATTGAAAACACTCAGTTTTTCTTTTCTTTTCTTTTTTTAATTTATTTTTTTTGAAAACACTCAGTTTTTCTTTTATCATTCCTTAATTAATGAAGGAAAGTTCTATCACCTTCATCTTCCACATTATTGGTTATGTTAGCAACACACTCCAGGATTTTAGAAAATGTCATACTCACACAATCGGACAAGTTTTTGAAACGGTAAAAAGTCTCCCTCATTTAAGTTATCTGGCAGTATTATTAAGAAAGAAGTTTCCAAGTATAAGCTGACAAAAGCAGCCGATTTAAAACATTACCTTTATGTGGTGAAGCCTTCCGCTGAGCAGGAGTGGCTGCCGTTTGCACCTGCTGCTGTTTGACCAAATTTCCTTCATTTCCAGTTCTCAAAATCTTCTCACCTACACTGTTTTTTTTCTGTTTGCTGTTCAAATCGTCCCTTCGAGGTGATGGCTGCTTAGAAGCTGCATTAGTAAAGAAAGGTCTAGCCAAGCGGGAAGGTTTGGACATTTTAAAGAGCAGAAAAAACAACAATAAAAAGAACCAACCCCAGAATGTTACCTGCTGGGGCAGCAGATTCTAAACATTCCTTTGAGCTTCACTCTTCAACTGCCACAATTACGGCAGAAAGTGCAGCTGTATGGAAAGTGCTGGGCTGCCGCTGGATTTCTTTTAAACAAAAGGCATCATGCAGCCACATAACCCCATTTACTAGACCTGTGGAATGTAAATGTGTATTTTGAAGACCCCGGTGACAGTTTTGCAATGGTAAATGCTTCAACTCAGAGTGAACGGCAGATGCTAGAATATGCAATGTAAAAGACACACACACACACACACACACACACACACACACACGGAACTTCCAAGCATGCACAGACTAGACACCGGACAGACAGCCTAGGAGTGGGAAATGAATGTAAATATTACCCCACCTATTCAGGTACAATATACAAAAATGCACCAGATGTGCAATTGAAATTACCATGGAGTGCATACCGCATTCAGTTTCCAGGCATTAGTTCAAGCAAAAATTTCCTCGCCTTAGTACATTCCTATATCATATTCCCGAAGTTGACCATGTAGTGAATGCCCACCTACATGATTACTTCTCCTGCTGTTTATAGAACATGCATAGCACGATGGAAAAGAAGGAAACAGAAGAATATAATTTCCATACCTGTTTGGGCTACCATGGGGTACCTACTGATTGATAAGAAGAGTTGAGTGTCCTGGTGACATTGGACATGAGTGTATGTGTGGGAGTTGTGTGCATGTGTGTGTGTGGTGAGGTGGAGGAGTCTGGGAAAGAGCTATAAATTATTTTACTTTTTTAAAAAAGATTTATTTATTTATTTTAGAGAGAGAGAGAGTGCGTGTAAGAGGAGGGGCATAGGGAGAAGGAGAGAGAATCTCCAGCAGACTCTTCGCTGAGCTCAGGGCCCAATGTGAGGCTCAATCTCAAGACCCTGAGGTCATGACCTGAGCAGAAATCAAGAGTCTGACACCTAACCCACTGTGCCACCCAGGTGCCCCATAAATTATTTTACTTTTTAAAGAGCTTAGACTTTATTCTAATGAACAAATGAATACTTGTAATTACCATGCTTTCTAAAAAACTGATAGTGATATAAAAATAAAGTGTTCATGAGGTCATATTTTTCTAGGCTGAAGAATTCCTTCCACCAATTGAACACATAGCCCGTACCAGGAGCACACAACCCCTTCTCCACTAAGGGTAACCATTTTCCTCTTGGTTTCCTCTGTCAGTGATTTTTATGACTTAGGGTTAACCTATTTCCAACTTCAATTATTTTGTGTTCCCTTAGGGAGAGTCTACACAAACTATCTCTGAACTATAAAAAGGTTCTATGAATATGTGATCATACGACTCCACTCCAAGTGTAAATACCATGCCATTCCCCATTTATAGTTGATAAATGCACAGCTATTTAGCACTTTATCAGAGGCAGAATTATGTGCTGGAAAGAGTATACATTTTGGAATCAATTGGACATGAAGTTACTTCTAAATTCTATATTGAGCTCAGCCTCGGGCAAGTTCTTTCTCATCAATAAGATTGAGACAGTGATTCAACTAAAGTGACAAATCCGCACCTTCTCTGGCACATGATGGTACTCAATAAATGTGAATTTCTTTACCCTGTCCTTCCAAAGATTCACAGTCAGCCACACTCTGCCTTTGAAGCTAGATGACTGGTATCTTTCCAATGCCAACACCTTGCTGTTGCAGACAGAATGTGTGTTTTCCTAATTTCTTTTTTCTTTCCAACCTGCAGGATATCCTTTGGGTGATGGAGAAGATGTATGTGACAATTCACATATAATTAAGGATGTAAAGGCAACAAGTTCCATAAGGACCATAAAGATGCTGTTCAAGAAGAAAACTATAGGCTACTTCAGGGTCCCAGCTCTCCTTGAGATGATGATGATCATTAATAGCAATGGTTAACACTTGCTGTATATTTATTACATACTCAAACTGTTCTAAGTCATTTATCCCTCACAGGCACCCTAAGAGGCAGGTACTATTATTATCCCATTTTACAGATGAATAAACTGAAGTACTCACAGGCTTAGAAACTCACTCAAGATCTCACATACAATTCATACAGAAGCTGGGATTTGAACTCAGTTAATCTGACAGCGGGGTTAGCCCTCTGCTCCAGTAATCAAAAAGTCTGGCTGCAATCCATACCATGCACTGAGTGAGGGCACGCAATGATTGTTCAGTTACCATGGCATCACCTGGGAAAAGTGCCTTGGCCCTCAGAGGACATGTGCCAAAAGCCAGAATGCATGCCCCCTCACTCAACCCCCCCATCACCCTGTAGCTCCAAAAGCTGGGGATAGGACGTCTGCCTGAGTTCAACATCATGGGGATCATGCTACTCCAGTCTAGAAGCACAACATCCTGTGTGGGGGAGCAGATGGAAAGGGTGGCAGTCTGGATGATGTAAGTGAGCAGTTTCACATGGGGCCCACTAGCCCATGCACATCAGTAGAAGAGCTGGACAGTGGCAGCCATGCTCTCCTAAAGATTACAGGGGGCTCAGCCTTGGCTTCACTTGGTCCTCTTGACCTTTCCCATCCCTGCCTCCAGATCTGGCTTTCTGGCCAGGTGTTAAGAAAAACAACTTGGTGAGATCTGTCTGACTTCTAAGCTCCCCCTGTTCGAGTGCCTTAGGATCAGACACCCCAATTTGTTGTGCAACCACAGAAGTCACCTCACCTCTCAAGACCAAATCACCTTGAAGAAAGTGTCATGGTATCTGGCTCTGTTTTTTTTTTTGTTTGTTTGTTTTTTGTTTTGTTTTTTGTTTTTTTGTTTTTTCAACAATCAAGGGAGACAATATGAAAGCACTTGGACAATTGTAAAATAACACATGAATTAAAGGTCATCATTGGTATGGTTATAAATGACCAATTTTGCTCTTTGTCCTGACTAAACATTGCTGTGGTATCCTAGCAAAATCTACCGATAGCTGTGGTCAGCAAACTTTTTCTGTAAGGGGTCAGCCAGTAAATATTTTCAGTTTTGTGGGCCATATGGTCTTTGTTGCAATTATTCAGTTTTGCTCTCAGAGTGTGAAAGCAGAAATGATTGGGCAAGACTGTGTTCCAATAAAACTTTATTTATGAAAACAGCTGGCCAGAGAAAGTTAGCCACAGTTTGTTGATCCTTGTGCAATAGCAGCAAATTAACCGTTTGTGAATGACGGTATCATTTTGATTCCGGTCTCCTTATACAAAACCTGCTGTATGGGTTCCTGGCCTCCCTCTATGTCTAGATGAGCACACTTTGTGGTTTGGCTCCAAAGCAGATGTGAACAATTTCTCAAATTACCTCACTACAGTATTTGGACCTTACATTCAGGGACTCAAGGAGAATCTCAGATGGACTTCACAAACACCCAATATTGGTTCTAACTTAATTATGAAATGCAAGAGGACAGGAGTAGCACCCATCTCTTTGGCTAGCTGGGTTATATCATGTTTTGCCATTTTGTGCCAATAGTTAATGTACATAGGTTGCCATGTGGGAGGCATGGTTTGAGCACAAGGCTAACCAAATCTGTACTCTGAACTTTACTCGTAAAGTTTTTCATGCTTCATAGATTCAAGACAAAGCCTTGTAAGTTGAGATTTCTCAATTTCCTGGTTAAATGCTATAAGGATTTCTTGATTTAACAACTCCAATTTCTAAGAATTCTTTAAAAGGCATTTCTTACGAGTCCACTGAAAGTTGCTTTACACCATGATGTCATCCATCTGCACTTCTATATTGTAAAAGAGTCTCAAAATTATAAGACTGTCAGTGCCAAGAAGAACTTCTCTGGTTTTTATTGCAAAACACTCCCATACATAGAAGACTGAATGACTTATCTGAAACAACAGTAGATTTGGAAGCAGTTTGGAAAAGTCGTACAAAAATGTGTTAGACAGCCAGGTTGTGTGACGGAGGCTGGAATTCTGTAGTCACAGAAGGTTTTCCATGTTCTATTTTAAGAGTTGTATCAGCTCTAAGTGCAAGTTAAAATTTTATATTTAAGAGTTGAATCCTGAAGTAAAGAGAAGCCATTTCTTATGAGACTGGCCTTCAGGGATATTGTTGAAGGTGCCACTTAAGGTATACAAGATCCCAGAAACGTTAAGACAATCTAAACATCATTCTTATGAGTAGCTTAGTAATAATAGTGTATTCAGATTTACCCACAAGGTTTAAATACTTGTAATTCTAATAAGTAGTACCCTTTACTCACTCCAAATTGTGAACAAGGCAATCCTGATAGAAAACTATTTCCCCTTCCTTTAAAAAGAATTCTAATTAGAACTACGTAGTTCTGAGGAGGAAAACAGCAAAGAAAACTGAAGACTTCAAGGAGTGAAGCAGCATCACAACGACTTTTGACAAGTGCATGAGCTTATGAAGTCTCTTGCTATAACATAAAAAAGGTGGCAGGTCTTTGTATAATTTCAAATTACTTTGCTCATGCTCTTAATCATGAAACATCCCACATATTGAATTTTCCAGGTTAATAAAAGCCAAATCTCGAAAAAGAAAAAAGTAAGAAGAGGTTTTTTCAGAACTTGTAGGCACTTGTGCAAATATGGAATGACATTTAGCTCAAAAGATGTGTGATGCTTTTCTAAGATACCTTTCTGGTTCCTATAGGTTTTGATTTAGTGGCAGTAGGGGGGTAGAACTAATCATGATGTGAAAGAGCAAAATTGAATTAAATTAACAATGTGCTAAACCTTCTGGGGAAATTCTACATGTTCAATTAGCTTTTTAAAAAATTGTTAACTTTTAATCAAAATATGAAGATAAAATAACATCTTAGTGTTCTGTTCAATTAACTTTTTTAAAAAAGATTTTATCTGAGAGAAAGTGTATAAGTGGGGGGAGGGGCAGAAGGAAAGAGAGAGAGAGGGAGGGAGGGAGGGAGGAAGGGAGAAAGAACCTTAAGCAGACTCTCTGCTGAGCATGGAGCCAGATGCTGGGCTCAATCTCATGACTCTGAGATCATAACCTGAGCTGAAATTAAGAGTTGGATGCTTAACCTACTGAGTCACCCAGGCACCTGATGGTCAATTGACTTTTGATGAAGGATGAGTTAAGAGAAAGTGCATCCATTTAAACAGCATGAGGGTCATATGATTCACCAACAAAGACAACATACATTGTTGACTTTAAATATGTTTAAAGATTACATTTCCTTTTTTTCTTTATTAAAACCTCCATAAATTTTACACCAAAGTAATAAAGAAGCTGGGCATCAAAAAAAGTAGTAAAAATTGGGAAATGCCTCTTTTCTTTGAATATTAGATCACATATGTTTAAAAATTAAAAGCCAATAAACACATAAGAAGAAGCAACATCACAAATCATTAAGGAAATGAAAATCAAAAAAAAAAAAAAAAAAAAAAAGAAAATCAAAACCACAATGAGATGCTACTTTACAACCATTAGGATAATTATGACCAAAAAAAATCAGAAGCTAATAAATGTTGGCAAAGATGTGGAGAAACTGAAATCCTTGTGCAATCTTGATGAGAATATAAGATTGTGCAGCCAATTGTGGAAAATGGTGTTGCTGGTTCCTTAGAGAATTAAACATAGATTTACCATATGATCCTGTAATTCCACTTATAAGGATACACCCAAAAGAAATGAAAGCAGGAACTTGGGCAGATATTTGTACACCCATGTTCACAGCAGTATATTATTTACAGTAGCCAAAAGGTGGAAGCAACCCAAGTGTCCATCAATGGATGAGTAGATAAACAAAATGTGGTGCATCCATATAATAATAATGGAATATTATCCAGCCTTTAAAAAGGAAGGAAATTCTGGCATATGCTAAAACAAAATGAATGAACCTTGAGGATCCTATGCTAAGTAAAATAAGCCAGTCATTAAAGGACAAATATTACATGAACCCACTTATGATGTACCTAGAGTGGTCACATACATAAAGTAAGAAAGAAAAATACTGGGGCTGGAGGAAGGCTGGGCTGGGGCATTTCATGAGAAGAGTTTCAATACAGAAGTGAGAAAGTTCTGGAGATGGCTGGTGCTGATGGTTCCACAACAATGCAAATGCACTGTATCATTTGTTTTTAAGATTTTATTTATTTATTTACGAGAGACAGAGAGAGAGAGAGATAGGCAGAGACATAGGCAGAGGGAGAAGCCCCTGCAGGGAGCCCAATGTGAGACTTAATCCCGGGATCACGCCCGAGCTGAAGGCAGATGCTGAAACACTGAACCACTCAGACATCCCTGCAAATGTACTTTAATGTCACAGAACTATACATTTAAAAATGGCCAAAATGGGGACACTTTGGGTGGCTCAGTCCCTTAAGTGTCCAGCTCTTGATTTTGGCTCAGGTTATGATCTCAGGGTCATGGGATTGAGCCCTATGACTGCTCTAAGCTCAGTGGGGAGTCTGTTAAAGATTCTCTCTCGGGGATCCCTGGGTGGCGCAGCGGTTTGGCGCCTGCCTTAGGCCCAGGCCGCGATCCTGGAGACCCGGATTCGAGTCCCACGTCGGGCTCCCGGTGCATGGAGCCTGCTTCTCCCTCTGCCTGTGTCGCTGCCTCTCTCTCTCTCTCTGTGACTATCATAAATAAAAATTAAAAAAAAAAAAAAAGATTCTCTCTCGACCTCTGCCCCTCCCCCTGCTCATGCATGCTCACTTATTCTCTCTCAAATAAATAAATAAATCTTTAAAAATAAATAAAAAACAAAAATAAAAAATGGCCCAAGTAGTAAATTTAATATTATGTATATTTTCCTGCAAGAAAAAATAATTCAAATTCCTATTTACACACAGTGGATACTCCATTTAACCTCCCTGCCTCGTGAACATAGGGCTAGACAATGATCTACTTTGTCTATTTCTTCAACTTTCTGTAGCTTGGGCAATGCAAATTCTTTTTTCACAAGCTACATTTAAGTAGCTGTCCAGAGTCATCCTGCTACCAGAGGAGAGACACAGCATCACCCCTTGCACTGTCACACCAGCTGCACTGCAAACCCTTGTAAAGGAATGCAAAAAAAAAGTTCCCTTGTAAGGGAACTTAATTGCATTCTCTCTCCCCAACAGTCTTGAAGAAAACAAACACAAACTACTCCTCTCATAGCAAAGAGCAAATTAAAGATGGATTTGTCTCAAAAAGACTCTGAGCCACCTTTCCAGAACTCGTCTCCTGGCTCTTTGGTTTTCTGGCACTGGCCTTTAGATCCCCCTGGAAAGCATCTCTTTTTCTTGGAAGGCATAGCAAACTCTCCTCAAAATGGGGGGCAGATTTCCCCCCACAGCTTCAGAATCCTTTCTAACGAATCTTTTGGCCCTTATTTTCCAAAATTTTCAGCGAATTATTTTATAGAAGCTCCTGCAGTAGAGTGTTTCCATTTTTTAAATAAATAAAGATCAAAATAAATAAATAAATAAATAAATAAATAAATAAATATCCATTGAGCACCCTGCACTTGTTTTTGTGGAACAAAAGAAGTTCGCACCAGACCCTGAATACTCTTTAGAGTGAATGAAAGGAAGAATTTACTCTATACTGCGTGAGAATATCTATAACCTTCATATCTCTGCAGACTCATGCTCACAAACAAGGCAATATAGGTATTTATGTAGAGACACAGAGCAGCATCTCTCTCTCTTTTTTTTTTTTTAACAAATCTATCTTAAAGAGAAGTTTGGTGTTTTCTCCTCTTTTAACACTGCTAATTTACAAAACCAGATGAGGCTCTAAAGATCTCTTTTAGAAGTGTCTTCCAACTTCATTTGAAGGAAGGATAACTCAGATGATTCTTTTCCTTCCTAAAACAACTCCTAGACAAAGAAAACTATTCACTTATGGGGAGTTAAGAAAACTGTGAAATACAAATTTATTTTCCATTATATTTTAATGTCACTTCATAGCCCTGGGATCCTTTCACTTCCTGCTTCTTCCTTGACATCTCTTTTTGTGTCCTCAGGAGACCTGTAATTTTAAACTCACCAAAAGCCTGCTTTCTGGAGAGGCTCTTCAAGGGAAATTTATAACTTAGAATTTTTTTTAGGTTAAGGAAATTTTAAAATAACAAATATAATACTTAATGATGGAAGCAGTAAACTACTGATCTGAAAATGATATTTAGATTTCTGATACTCTTCAGATAATGGAAAACAAATTTTTAAGTACAGCAAATGTAAAGAGGTTACATATTAAAGCGTGTAGATCAAAATAGAACAAGAACACACATGTACCCATTGCCATGTTCTAGAAATAAAACACTACCTTTGAAAAATCTGAAGTCTCTACATGCTCCCAATTGGCCACATGCCTCTTGAACTCTGAAGTGACAGCTTCCCTGGACGTAGTTTCAATGATTCTTTTGTTTTTTTCTTTTCCCCAAAGTCTTACAAATGCAAAAATTGTCTAAATAATATATTGCTTAGTTTTGCTTTTACTTTATGTAAATGACTTCAAATAAAATTTGCCCTTCTGTGACTTACTTTGAGGCTCAGCATTATTTTTCTTGAGATTTATATATGTTTGCATCTGATATACTGTAATTCATTCACTTTCATTTTGGATAGTGATCCATGACATGAATATATTACAATGAATGAACATATCTCACATTCTGCAGTTGGTGAATTTTTTTTTTAAGTGTGAGGAAAGTATCTGTTTTCACTTTTTCCATACAGTCAATCAATCAATTATACCACACCACAATTCACCTTTTCTCATGGCTCTGAAGAAGCAGTTTGTCATTTATTTATTTCCATCTGAAGAATTGTCATTTATTTGTTTCCATTTTTGTGAGTCGTTAATAGATTCTTGAATGTTTTTTTAAAGATTCTGTTTGTCTATCTCTGCGCAGGGCTACCTTAATAATCAGAGCTAAATCATCATAAAAATCGCTAATACATGCTGAGATGCCAGACACTGTTCTAAGCACTTTTCACATGGTAACCAATTTATTCCTATCATTACCCTGTGAAGTGGGCACTGTCACTATATGGATGAAAAAACCGAGGTTTTGGAGAAAAAAATTATAGGTATCTAAGTAGGTTGAGAGGCCCAATCTATCCGCAGAGATTTTTCTAATCTTATTCATTATAAACCAGGATATCTCATTGAACGAGTTTTCTTTTAAGCTTTAGTGTAGCTGACACACAATGTTACATTAGTCTTAAGTGTACAAGACAGTGATTCAACAACTCTATATGTTAATCTTTGCTCACCACAATCATAGCTACCATCTGTCACCATGCAATGCTATTACAATACCATTGATTATATTCCCTATGCTCTACCTTTTATTCTCCTCACTTATTCATTCCATAAATGGAAGCCTGTATCTCTCACTTGCCTTCACCTATTTTGACCTCTCTACCTTCCCTTATGGCAACCATTGGTTCTGTTCTCTTTAGTTATAGGTCTAATTTTGCTTTTTCTTTGTTGCTTTATTCATTTGCTTTGTTCTTTAGATTCCATATATAGGTGAAACCATATGGGATTTATCTTTTTTCTGTCTGACTTATTTTCCTGAAGACAATGGGTATTCTTAAGGTGTGTCTTGGGTATTCTTAGACCTTTGCTCTAATAAGCAAATTTTATAAACATCTTGCTAAGTTCCACACAAAGCAAAAACTATTGCATTTTTCATTGATCATAACAAAGAAAAGTTCAGGACCAGATAGCTTCATAGGTAAATTCTACCAAACATTTGAAAAAGATTTAATACCAATTCAACTCACACTCTTCTAAAGAGGAAAAAAGGAAGGAACAGTCCCGAACTTATTTTACAAAATCATCATTGTTCTGATACTAAAACCAGACAAAGACATTACAAGAAGAGAAAACTGTGGGCCAATATCCTTCATGAACGTAGAGCAAAAATTAGCAAATCAAATTCAGTAATACATTAAAAGGATCATATATCACTATCAAGTGGAACTTATTCATGCGATGCAAAGATTCAACATTTACAAATCAAGCATGTGATGCACCACATTATGAAGGATAGAAATCATGTGATCATCTCAAGAGATACAGAAAAAGTATTAGACAAAATTCAATATCCTTTATGATAAAAATTCTCGATAAACTGAGTATTGACAGAACATACTGCAACATAATAAAGGCCATATATGACAAAGCCACAGCTATTATTATACCCAACAGTGAAAAGCTAAAACCTTTTCCTCCAAGGTCAGAAATAAAACAAGAATGTCCAGTCTCTCCATTTTTATTCAGCGTAGTACTAGAAGTCTTAGACAGCAATTAGAAAAAAAAAAAAAAGAAAGAAAGAAATAAAAGGCATCCAAATTGGAAAGAAAGAAGTAAAACTATCTCTATTTCAGACAATATCAATATCAATCAATATCTCATGATATTATATATATGAGAAATTCTAAAGACTGCCCCCAAAACCGTTAGTTTTTGAATTCAGTAAAGTTGCAGTATACAAAATCAATAAAAAATCCACTGAATTTCTATGCACTAACAATAAACTGCCAGAAAGAGAAATTAAGAAAATAATCCCAATTAGAATAGCATCAAAAAGAATAAAATACTTAGGAATAACTTCACCCAAGCAGGTGAAAGACCTACACAATGAAAACTGTAACACATTGATGAAAGAAATTAAGGAAGAAACAAATAAATGGAAAGGTATTTTGTGCCCACATTAGAAGAATTAATATTGTTAAAACATCCACACTACCTAAGGCAATGTACAGATTCAATACAATCCCTATCAAAATTCCAGTGGCATTTTTCACAGAATTAGAGAAAAAAAGAAATCCTGAAATTTGCATGGAGTCACAGAAGACCCCAAATAGGCAAAACAACCTTAAGAAAGAAGAACAAAGCTGGAGGCCTCATGATTCCTTATTTCAAACTATATTATAAAGGTACAGTAATCAAAACAATATGGTACTGGCATAAAAACAGACATACAGATCAATTTTACAGAATAGAGCCCAGAAATAAATACACAATTAATTTATGACAAAGGAGCCAAGAATATACAGTGGGAAAAGACCATCTCTTCAGTAAATGGTTCTGGGAAAACTGGACAGCCATATGCAAAAGAATGAAACTGGACTACTGTCTTACAACATGCACAAAAATCAACTCCAAGTGGATTAATGATTTGAACTTAAGGCCTACAATAAAAAACCTCTTAGAAGAAAACAGAATATTAGCTCCTTGATACAGGTCTTGGATTTGATTCTAAGAGCTAAGGCAGCAAAAGCAAAAATAAACAAGTGGAATTACATTAAGCTACAAAGCCTCTTTACAGCAAAGGAAATGCTATGGTGGTAATCTTTTTGCAATATATGTTTGTCAAATGAACACACTGTATAACTTAAACTTATACAATGTTCATTTGACAAACATATATTGCAAAAAAGATTACCACCATAGCATTTCCTTTGCTGTAAAGAGGCTTTGTAGCTTAATGTAATTCCACTTGTTTATTTTTGCTTTTGCTGCCTTAGCTCTTAGAATCAAATCCAAGACCTGTATCAAGGAGCTAATATTCTGTTTCTTCTAAGAGGTTTTTTATAGTAGGCCTTAAGTTCAAATCATTAATCATTTTAAAGTTATATGTTTTGTTTGTTGCTTTGTGTGGAAACAGAATTTACTTAAACAGTTATTGGCTTGCTTCTGGCAGTTCATCCAGTAAAAGGAATCAGATTTACCCTTCTTTTCCAAACAACTAGGAAAACAGACAAAATATATGAACTGATGGTTTTCAGACATTGTACAATAGACAGCACAAGAGTGTGAGTTTTTAAGAGAATAAAAACAAATGTGGTGAGCACAACAAATGACTCAGGGTACTATTTGAGGAGTTTGGTCCACAGTGAAAAGAACAGATGCTCACATAGAGGCCGGCTGTCTCTGAGTTTAAGAAACACAGTTCAGGGGCACCTGGGTGGCTCAGTGGTTGAGCATCTGCCTTTGGTTCAGGTTGTGACCTTTGTGTCCTGAGATTGAGTCCCACATCGGGCTCCCCACAGGGAGCCTGCTTCTCCCTCTGCCTTTGTCTCCACCTCTCTCTCTGTGTCTCTCATGAATAAATAAATAAATAATTTTAAAATTTAAAATTTAAAAAATAAAAATAAAAAAGAAACACAGTTTGAAGTTCAGGAAGGCAAAGGCATAATTTTCATGGAAAAAAAAAATTTACAGGAGTATGCTGTACAGAGTTCCGGAAATATGTGGAGTATTTTCTCTGATGGCAACAAAATTAAATTAGAAATCAGCAGCATAAAGATATTTGAAACATCCCCAAACATTTGGATATTAAATAATAAACATCTAAATAGCCTATGAGTTACAGAAGAAATAATAAGAAAAAGTCTACAACTATTTTGAACTGAATAAAAATGAAAACATGACATGAAAATCTGAGTGATGTTGCTAAAACAAGCTTAAACGGAATGTTACAGTATTACATAGGCTTATATTATAGGTATTTTACCAGAAAATAAGAAAAGAATGGTCTAAACCTCCACCTTCGAAAAAGTTAAATAAAACATAAGAACAAGGAGAAAAGCAACAAAGAACAAAATCAGTGAAATAGATAAAAAAGCCATAGAGAAAATCAAGCAAAAGTTATTTCTATGAAAAGATGAATAAATTTATAATAATCTAGCCAGCCTAAAGAAGAAAAAAGGAGATTTACACAGATTATCAGTATCAGGAATGAGAGGGCATCACCATAGAAAGGAATTATGACGAGTAACTTTATACCAGCAAATTCAACTGCCATGATGAAATGTACAAATTGCTTTAAAGATACAAACTACCAAAACCCACTCAAACGGATACAGGCAGTATTCCCATATGCATATAAAAAAATTGAATTGGAAATGAAAAACTCTACCATAAAGAAAACTCCAGTTGGAGATGGCTTTTTTGGTGAATCATATGAAATATTTAAGGAAAAAAGAACACAAAATCTACCTACCGTCTTCCAGAGGATAAAAGCAGAGAGAATATTGCATAGCTTATTCTATGAGGCTATATCACTATGACACCAAAACCAGATGGCACCATTAAGAAAAGAAAATCATACATCAAAATTTATCATGAACATACCTGTAGAAGTCTCTAAGAAAATTTTAGCATTTTAAATCTAGCAATATATGAAATGGTAATACATTATGGCTAAGAAAGATATATCCCAGAAATGCAAAGGTACTCTAACATTTGAAAGTCAATCAATGTAATTCATGGTTTTAACAGACTAGCAAAGAAAAACCGTGTAATCATCTCCATCGAAGCAGAAAAAAGCACCTGACTAAAGTCAACATTCATTCATAATAACACATTTTAATAAACTAAGAATCAAAGAGAACTTCTCCAATCCCATCGAGGACATTGATAAAAAATATCACACTAACACGTTCATATTTAAAGACTGACTATTGTATTTAGCTTCACAGTTGCTGACAATTAGTTTGCCTGAATGGTTGTAAAATTTTATTCTTTACTTAGCAAAATATGAGAATGCCGGTCTTTGCACCCAGTTTATTTATTTATTTTTGTAATAATAAATTTATTTTTTATTGGTGTTCAATTTGCCAACACCCAGTGCTCATCCCGTCAAGTGCCCCCCTCAGTGTCCGCCACCCAGTCACCCCCCCCACCCCCCGCTCCTTCCCTTCCACCATCCCTAGTTCGTTTCCCAGAGTTAGGAGTCTCTCATGTTCTGTCTCCCTTTCTGATATTTCCTACCCATTTCTTCTCCCTTCCCCTCTATTCCCTTTCACTATTATTTATATTCCCCAAATGAATGAGACCATATAATGTTTGTCCTTCTCTGATTGACTTAATGAATGAGACCATATAATGTTTGTCCTTCTCTGATTGACTTATTCTTCACCTACTCAGCTGTATTTGGTATTGAAAGTTAACTTTGCAGCCTAATCTCACATGTACCAATTTTACTAAACTGCCTTATTAACTCTAATAACATATGTATTCATTTGGATTTCTAGGTACATAAGAAGCAAATAATGAGATTTTTGTTTCTCCCTCTCTAAACCCTTTTCTTATGTCATAGCTAAGCTCACTGGAAGTGCCATGCTGAAAACAAACGGTGATGATGAGCATTTGGTCTTGTTCTTCAATATAAAGATACTTCTTTTTGACATTTCAACAGTCATTAAAATATTTTCTATAGGTTTTTTGCAGATAGTTTTTTCAGCTTAAATATATTTCCTCCTTTAATTCCCAGTTGTTAACTGTTTTGATCATGAATGATTTCTGACATTTATCATGTGCTTTTTTAAAGTTTATTTTTCTTTTTGAGTCTTTTGGGATATACTTTTTCCCTTTTAAGCTGTTAATGTAATGATTTACATTAATAGTTCATTTGTATTAATTGAGATTACTGATATATTTTGATATATTTCTATTGTCATATATTTGTTCTTTTTATTAAGTTTGATTTTTTGGTTCCTTTTTGTTTACCCAGGCTTTTTCTTCTCCATTCTTGTAACTTTTGCTTCTATAAGTTTAGGGATACGCATTCTATTCTTTATGTTTACCTTATACATTTGATATTAATGATTATTCTTAAAAATTCTAAAAATAATCAATAGTTTCCTCTCTCCTTTATTTAGAACAAGTACAAAGCCCCAGAAAATATAATTTCAATCATCCCCTTCTTACTCACATGCTAGTGAGGTCCAAGATTTAATTTTCCCTTGACCTTTGAAAAAACAAACTTACAAGTTAAACATCATCGTCAATGTAATTGTCAGTTGAACAGTTAACAGTTGTTTTTTTAGATGATGTCCACATTTATTTAAGACTTAAAGTCTGTTAATCATGTTTTATATTATGCATCACTTGTGATATTCATAGCCTATATTAAATGTAGTAGAGAATATCATTTGTGATATGGTTTGTTACTGTTTATATAGAAGTATAAGTGACTTTCAAACTTTCTGAAGTCGGCCACACATAATAAAAGCAGCAAATTTTAATTCCCATGTCACAAATTATTCTGAGATATGCAAAATGCATCCCTTTAGTGAGGTCCTGTTGGTAGGATACGTTTTGAGTTTTTAATTATTTTGAAAATATGTCTTCCTTTTACTCTCACTTTTATTTTTGTTTTTTAAAAATTGCTTGTTTTTAATTCTGGCAAAATGTATATAACATACTATTTACCATCATAACTGTTTTTTAAAATTGAAATGTAATTAACATACATTATATTAGTTTCACGTGTATGACATAATAATTCAATATTTGTATACATTATAAAATGAATACCACAGTAAGTCTAGTTACTGTCACCACACATAATTATAGATTTTTCCCCAATGATAGAACTTTTTAAGATTTAATCTTCTAGTAACTTTCAAATATGTAATACAGTATTATTAGCTATAGTCACTATATTGTGTATTACATTTCTGTGACTTAGTTTTTACTTAGAAGCTTGTGGCATTTGACAACTTTCACCAATTTTGCCCATCTTGACTGTCCCCTGCCACCTCTGATACCCACCAATCGTTTTTTCTGTATCTATTAACTTATTTTTGTGTTTAAGTTTTAAAAATTCTACATATAGGTGAGATCATATTCTTATCTGACTTATTTCACGTAGCATAATCTATGTTGTTGCAAATGGCATGATTTCATTTTTCATGGCCGAAAAGTATTCCATTATAGATTATATATCCCACAACTTCTTTATCCCTTTATCCTCTAATGGACACTTGCATTGTTTCCATATCTTGGCTGTTGTAAATAAGGCTGCAATGAATATGGGGGTGAACTTTTTTTAGTCTTTTCATTTTACTGGATAAATACCCTGGATTGAAATTGTTGAATATATGGTAGTTATATTTTTAAGTTTCTGAGAAATCTCCATACTATTTTCCACAATGATAGCACCAATTTACATTCCTACCAATAGTATACAGGGATTTTCTTTTCCCTACATTCTTGTGGGGGAAACTCTTCCTTTTTGGGAAGAGTTTGTGAAGGACTGGTATTAATTTTTCTTTTATTGCTTGGTCAAACTCACCTATGAAGCCATCTGTTCCGAGACTTCTATTTGTAAGGAGGTTTTCAATTATTGATTCGATCTCTTTACAAGTAATTGGTACATTCAGATTTTCTACTTCTTCATGATTCAGTCTTGGAAGGTTGTTAAAAATGTGTTCATTTCTTCTAGGTTTTCCAGTTTGTTGGTATATAAGTGTTTATAGTAGTAGTCTCTTAGGATCCTTTGTATTTCTGTGGTATTGGTTGTAACGTCTCCTTTCATTTCTAAATTTTTTAAAAAATATTTTATTTATTTATTCATGAGACACACAGAGAGAGAGAGAGAGAGAGAGAGAGAGAGAGGCAGAGACACAGGCAGAGGGAGAAGCAGTCTCCATGCAGGGAGCCTGACATGGGACCTGATCCCAAGTCTTCAGCATCAGGCCCTGGGCTGAATGCGTTGCTAAACCACTGAGCCACCTGGGCTGCTCCTCTTTTCTAAATTTATCTGAGTCCTCTCTTTAACTTAGTGCTTTTACCCTCATTCTTGAAAGATTTATTTGCTGAGTACAAAATCCTAGAATGACTGTTATTTTTCCTCAGATCTTTAAAGGTATTGTTTCACTGTTTATGGCTCCCATTGTTGACATATCAGGCATAGTCAAATTTTTGGGGGGATCTGTCTTGTCCTCCATTAAATATGCCACCATATCTCTTTTTGAAATTTGGCAATGAAACTGTTAAGATTGTCTCTTATTCCTTTCAGTCTACCAATTTCTGCTTCATGTATTTTTGGTTTTTGGTGTTAGAAGCCTGTCTTCCTAATCTACTGTTTTATCATTATGAAATATTCATTCTCTAGTAGCACTTTTTTGTTTTTTATGGCTATGGTCACTTCAAATCTCTTATGGTTACTGTTTGCATGGTCTGTCTTTCTCCATTCTTTTACTTTCAGTCTATTTGTCTTAGAATCTAAAGTGAGTATCTTACACAGCATATCCTTACTTTTTGTACTTTGTGATTAGAGTGTCTAGTCTATTCATATTTGATGTATTTATTAATAAGGTTAGGTTTATACCTGCATTATTTATTTTCTAAATGTTTTATGTCTTTTTTCTCCTTATTTTCCTCCTTTACTCTCTTTAATGTTTAAGAAATATTAGTGAACTGTTATTAACTCCTTGATTATTTTTAAATTTTATTTTTGAGTTATTTTCTTAGGGATTGCTCTAGGGGTTATAATATTCATTTTAATTTATCACAATCTACTTCAGGTTAATACTGATTAAGTTTCAGGAAAATCAGCAATTTTGCTCCAATATAGCTTTCTCCTCCCTACCGACCTTGAGCCATTATTGTCATATATATTGCCAATATATGTGTTATAAGCCAAATAACAGAGCATTAAATTATTGTTTCATATAATTTTATGGTTTTTACATAAATGAATAGAAAAAAGAAAATATTTTAACTGTCTTTATATTTATCTACATATTAAGCATATTTGATCTCATTTTTTCCGTTTGAATTTTATTACTATCAGGCGTCATTTCTTTTCAGATGAAAAAATTTTGTTTTTAATATTTCTTATAATGGATATCTGTGTGCAATAAGTTTTTTTGTTTTTGGTTGTCTGCTAATGTCTTCATTTCCCCAACATTTTGAAGGATAATTTTTGCTGCACATAGAATTCTTGATTAATCTTTTTTTTTTCCTTTCAATATTTTGAAAGTCATTCCACTACTTTCTGGTTTCAGTTGCTTTTGATGAAATGTCATATGCCAATCATTTTGTCAGTCTACTGTATGTGATAAGTTATTTTTCTCTTGCTACTTTCAAGGTTTTCTCTTCATCTTTAGCTTTTTTTCAGCAGTGTGACCATGATAGGTCACAGTGTAGACTGATCTCTCTCTCTCATCTACTTGGGGTTCATTTAACTACTTGGATCTGTAGATGAATAGCTTTCACCAAATTTGTGAAATATTGACCTTTAATTTTCTACCTGTTTCACTCTCTTGTCTCGCCCTGGGATTTGCATTATATGTATGTTGGTGTAACAGATCACTGAGGTTTTGTTCGTTTTTCTTAAATATTTTTTCTAATCTGCTATTTAGATTAAATTATTTCTATTGATTTATTTTCAAATTCACTGATTCTTTTCTCTATCACTTCCAACCTATTGTTGAAACTGTTCAGAATATTTTTCATTTTGATAACTTTTCAAATCTAGAATTTTCATTTGAGTACTATAAAACATTTTAGAAGACTTTATTTTTAGATCATTTTTAAGTTTACAGAAAAATTAGAAACTGCAGAGACCCCCTATATATCCCTTGTCTTTTTGCATCCAATTTTCTCTTTTTAAATTTTTTTTCTATTTTTAATATATTGAATTAGTGTGGTACATTTGTTAAAATTGATGAACCAGTATTGATACGTTATCAACTGAAGTCCACAGTTCACATTAGGATACACTCCTTATGTTGTGCAGTTCTACGGGTTTTGCCAAATGCATAATGTCATATATTCACCATCACAGTGTCATACAGAATAACTTCACTGCCCTAAAAATCCCCTGTGTTCCACTTATTCATTCTGTGTTTCCTCTTCTTTCCCTTCTCAAACCTGGCAACTAATGATCTTTTTAATGTTCTTATAGTTTTGCTTTTTATAAAATGTTGTACAACTAGAATCATACAGTCTTTTCAAACAGTCTTATTTCACTTACTCATATGTGTCCTCCATGTCTTTCCAAGGCTTTATAGCTGATTTCTTTTTGTTGCTGAATAATATTGCATTGTATAGATATAACTATAATTTGTTGATCCATTAACTTATTGAAGAAATCTTGTTCTCTCCAATTTTTGGACAATTATGGGAACAAAGGGAATTAAAAATTAATATGAAGATTTTTGTGTGACCATAAATCTACAACTCATTTGCGAAAATGCTTTTAAGTGTGGCTACTGGATCACATCATAAACTTAATTTTGTAAAGAACTGTAAAACTGTGTTCAAAAGTAGGTGCACCATTCATGCTCCCTCCAGCAATGTAAGCGCTTCTATTGCTCCACATCCTTGACATCACTTGTTATTGTCAGTATTTTAAATTTTAGCCATTCTAATAGATGTATATTGGTATCTTATTATTGTTCTCATTTGCAATTCCCTAATGACGAATGATTTTGAGAATCATTTCATGTGCTTATTTGCCATCTATGTATCTTCTTTGGCGAGGTCTATGTTCAGAGCTTTTTGATCATTTTTTTAATTGGGTTTTTTTTTATTAAGTTTCAACTGTTATTTGTATATTTTGGATGCAAGTCTTTTATTACATATGTGTTGTGCAAATATTTTCTCCCAGTGTGTGCCTTGTCTTCTCATTGTCTTGACAGTGTCTTTCACTGAACGCAAGTTTTTAATTTTAAAGTAGGTGCCACACCCAACATAGAGCTCAATGTGGGACTTGAACTCAACAAGTTTTTAATTTTAATGAAGCACATATTATGACTTTTTTCCTTCATGGACATGATTTTAGTGCAATATCTTAAATGATTTAATTATTTTAAGATTTAATCTTTTTAAAAAGAGATGTAGGCGAAGCCAAGTTTTATTTAAAAAATAATAGAAGGTAAACCAATGAATGAAACTGTTTCACACACACACCCACAAAACCAAGTATAATTGCAAAGAGCTGATAATTAGGATAGCATCCTGGAGTCCTTTAATATGAATTTTTCTTGTTATAAAAGAAATCTTTGCTGGACTTTTTTTCTTCAACCTGATTGAAAATTATATGTGGAAAACTCAACATTTTATTTATTTTATTTTTTAAAATTAATTATTTTCTTTCAAGATTTTATTAAATTCAAGTTAGTTAACATATAGTGTAGTATTGGTTTCAGGAGTAGAATTTAGTGATTCATCATTTACATATAACACAACACGTGCTCTCCTTTTTTTTTTTTTTTTAAAGATTTTATTTATTTATGCATGAGAGACATAGAGAGAGAGGCACAGACACAGGCAGAGGGAGAAGCAGGCTCCATGCAGGGAGCCTGACATGGGACTCGATCCCAGGTCTCCAGGATCAGGCCCTGGGCCGAAGGTGGTGCTAAACTGCTGAGCCACCGGGCCTGCCCAACATGTGCCCTCCTTAATGCCCATTACCCATTTAGCCCATTCTGTGACTCACTTCCCCTCCAGCAACCCTCAGTTTGTTCTTAACAGTCTCTTCTAGTATGTCTCCTCCTTTAAAAAAAAAAATTATTTTTCTTCCCCTATATTCATTTGTTTTGTTTCCTAAATTCCACATATGAGTGGAAAGATATGGTATTTGTTTTACTCTGACTGACTTATTTTGCATAATATACTCTAGTTCCATCTATGTCATTGCAAATGGCAAGTTCTAATTCTTTCTGATGGCTGAGTAATACTCCATCTTCTTTATCCATTCATCTGTCAATGGATATTTGGGCACTTTCTGTAATTTGGTTATTGTTGAGAGTGCTGCTATTAATCTTAAATAATTAAAAGATTTTCTCCTGTGTTATCTTCTAGAAGTTTTATAGTTTTGGGTTTTAGATTTAGGATTATGATCCATTTTGAGTTAATATTTGTTAAAGGTGTGAGGTTAGTGTATAGATTCTTTTTTTTTTTGGTGTATGAATGTCCACATGTTGAAAAGACTATTCTTTCTCCATTGAATTGCCTTTATCAAAGACCAGTTGACTATTTCTGTGGGTCTAATTCTGGGCCATTCATTCTGTTCCATTGATATACTTTTCTGTCCTTTCACTAACACCCACTGTCTTGGTTACTGAAGTTTAATAGTAAGTCATAATGATAGGTAATGTCAGTCCTCCAATTTTGTTCTTGTCCTTCAGTATTGTGAGGACTCTTCACATATACCTTAAAATTGGTTTGTTGATATCCATAAGATGGCTTACTGGGATTTTGACTGGGATCACATTGAATCTGTAGATCAACTTGAAAATAACTGACATCTCAATAATACTGAATCTTCCCATTTATGAATATGGAATCTCTCTTCTTTTATTTGGATCTTTGATTTTTTTTCATCAGAGTTTACAGTTCTTCCTCATGTACATATTTTGTCAGATTTATACGAAGTACTTCAATTTTTGTTGCTAATTAAATAGTGCTCTGTTCTAAATTACAAATTCCATTTGTTCATTGTTGGTATATAGGAAAGCAATTGACTTTTTTATATTAATCTTGTTTCCTGTGACCTTGCTATAATTGCTTATTAGTTCTAACAATTTGTTGTTGCTTCTTTGGGATTTTCTACATAAATAATTGTCTCTTCTAAAAATAATTTCTATTTCTGTATTGAGATTTTATCTTTTTTTTTTTCTAAAGTAGGGTCCACACTCAACACAGGGCTTGAACTCACAATTCTTTTTTTTAAATAAATTTATTTTTTATTGGTGTTCAATTTGTCAACATACAGAATAACACCCACTGCTCATCCCATCAAGTGCCCATCTCATGCCTGCCACCCAGTCACCCCCACCCCCCTCCCCTTCCACCACCCCTAGTTCGTTTCCCAGAGTTAGGAGTCTTTCATGATTGAACTCACAATTCTAAGATCAAGACTTGAGATCAAAGAGTCAAATGCTCTACTGACTGAGCCACCCAGATGCCTCTTGAAAGTGTATCTTTTTTTTTTTTAAAGATGTATTTATTTGAGAGAGAGAGAGAGAGCACAGTGGGCAAGGAGAAGGGGAAGAGGGAGAGATAATCTTAAACAGATTATGCGCTGAATGCACAGCCTGATGTGGGGCTTGATTTCACCACCTGAGATCATGACCTGAGCAGAAACCAAGTCACATGCTTAACTGACTGAGCAAGCCAGGTGCCCCAAGATTATACCTTAATAAATGTTGCTATCTGTGTGAAACTGGAGGAAATGTATTGGGAAATATTTTTACCTTTGTAGTAGAAGATTCTCTACTTCATCAATCACAAATATTCATTACTTCTTTCAGTAAACATTTGTTGTGACCTACTGTGGGCAAGCCTATATACTAGCTGCAGTAAATAATTCAAGGAAATAAAGTCATAGTTCTTGACTGTATTAGTAATTATAGTAAACATCTCCCAAGGACTCATATGTGTTTTAAATGCTTAGTACTTTCAGTACTTTATGCATTTTATCATGAATCCTCATAAACAATATATGAGCTATGTACTTTAGTTACTATGCTTATTTTTAAGTGACAAAACTGGGGTAGAAAAAGGTTAAATAATTAGATAATGTAAATACTAGTAAGTAATGCAAACAAGATTTAAATGCTTGCAATCTGACTACAGAGCCCATGTCCTACTATATGATATGATACTGTGTAATGTTACACTACACTACAGTACACTATGCTATCATAGAGAGAAAGCTTAGAGTCTAACAAGAAGATAACAGATATAATACATAGAAAGAAAAGATAAAGTGTATGAAGAAATATTTGCTCAATTTCACCATAACAGGGTGTGGTGAGATGGTCAGGGAAGCTTCTGGAAAACTAGGAACTTAAGCTGTCCTTAAGACTAACCTCCACTGTGTGTGGTGAGATACATAAAATATGATATCAAATTATGCCTTTTTTCCCTTTCAATAACTGGCAACCCCATTTATTGGCATGCTAAGAAATAAACTAAGCATACTGGAAGGTTTAAACCTTTTTTATCTCTGAAGAATCAAGAAAGCATATCCTGTTTCTTTTTCCCATGTAAACAAGAAGACAACACTTCCCAGAACACCTTGAAGTTACATTGTGACTTCAGGACTACATTCTGGTCTAAAGAATGTGAGTGGAGAGTATACTGTAATTTCTACACCTGGCCATAAATCTCCCAAATATACAAATTCTTTCCTTTCCACTGAGACTGGTGAAACTATAAGATGAAAGAAACTATTTAAAAGGGAACCCCCAGAAGAGCCACCTGATTATTATGTAACTATGGCATGAGAAAGAAAGAAATCTTTATTGTTTTAAGCTACCTAAATTTGGAGGTTGCTTGTTATAGCAGTTAGTTTTAATTACCCTGACTAATGAAACACATGAATGGTGATCAGCAAAATCATAAGGGAACAGCACAGTCCCTTATAGGAAATATCTTGCATGACTTAGGAAAGTATCTTGGTAGCCCTCAAATTCTCCTATTGCCTAATTGCTTCCTATCTTTTTCTTTGTTAGTTTGTGGATTTCAAGAGTGACACTGAATGTATGATATTCAAAAGAAAATACTGGACTTAAGAAGGAAAATTTGATAATTATATACTAGCTTAGGGTTAACATTTACTATAACAACAATATTATTGTAACAGTTAATACTGAATAATTTGCATTAATTGTGGTTCTATGTATTTTATGTGCCTTAACATTGTTCAGTTTTCAAAAAATATATGATGAGCACAACTATTAAACTTTAGCAGCAGTTCAATGTGGTTTTAAAACTGCTTAAAAAAACTCAGTACTCAAAATGATTTTCAAACTTCTGGAAAAAAAATAGTACATTTTTCATGTGTGAAGATATAACTTGGCCATATTTCATCAGCACTGATTTTTGCTAAAGTTTTGAGAAGCTTTCCTGAAATACTAAAAAAAGTACTTTTCTACCAGACTTGAGATTTGTAACTAAAGCTCATGAGTTAGATGCTGTATTGATCTAATATACCATTAAGTGGCAAAATAGTACAATTTATCATGTTCACTTGGGATTATGGGAAATTTTCTCT